>NC_085987.1:4106426-4440793 GCF_910591565.1 Cydia splendana | reverse complement strand
GGTCAAAAGTGTACCTAGAGAATCAATCAAAATCCAGACACTATAGTCTGTAAGATTTTCACGACTTCAGTTAACAGTTTAAATCACACTTAAAATAAATGTTAATTAAAGTAAAAACGGGCTCTTTTGTTAACTTTTGACGAGAAGCATAAATGGCCGATTCCGATATGTGAATTTCAACTACATACATAAATAAGACTACAATACTATGTTGTGCATGTGTATAGAACAGTTTTGTTTTAGTATTAACGCATTATTCCCAATGACATGGAGGGAATAATTTCCCGCTATTAGTTAAATAAAAGTTGTCATTGGACACTAAAAGTTTTGATACGCTAAAATAAAATTCTATAATTATGTCAATATTCTCGCGCGGCATTACAATATTTGACGCTGCCAAGCTGCGCGCAGTACAGGAGTCGCTCGCGGCACAATAAGTAGTTATTCGAGTTCGTTGCTCTATATTAGGGGTCTCCATACCCCGGCCCGCGACGCGTTCTTATCCGGCCCGCCGACACCCAATGCGATTGCCCACTGTCCGGCCCGCGAGATTCATTGAGATTGGAACTGTTCCTAACAGCAGCAACCAGACACCCTCCCCCGGCGCAAAAACTGACGGTGGCCCGCACGAAATTTTCTGCGGCGCAATATGGCCCTCGGGTAAAAAAGTTTGGAGACCCCTGCTCTATATAATTTGTGTACAGCTGCTTTTATAAAGGACACGTACGTATGTTTCTTATTCAATTTAAAGCCTTTAATATAGACTTTGCACCAATAGAAGTGGAACTGAATAAGTAGGCTCGTTCGTCCAGTCAGCCAGCCAGGTATCAATTGATAGCAATTAGTCGCGAAGGACTGCCGGGTACCATTTACTTTATAGTTTCAGTTTACTAAGAAAATGCCATAGCCTTCTTTTAATGAGACCAAATCTAAATTAAACCACGTAGGTACCTACCTAAATACGTTTCTAATACTCACTTACTTACTTACTCCGTTGGCTCAGCGACCCAAAATGAGACTTGGCCTCCGACACAAGACAGCGCCACTTTTCTCGGTCCTGTGCGACCTCTCGCCAATTGCTGACTCGAAGTTCGCGCAGGTCCGCCTCCACCATGTCGCACCAGCGATATCTGGAGCGTCCGATAGGACGTCTTCCTGCTGGACGGCCCAGGTATGCTCTTTTCACGTTCCGATCTTCATCCATTCTCTCAAGGTGGCCCAACCAACGGAGTCTGTGAAATTTAGTCTCTCCCATGATGTTAGGTTCAGCCACTAGGTTTTTGATTTCACGGTTCGTAAGGACTGACCAGCTTCCGTCCGGTCTTTTTTTGGGCCCAGAATCTTACGGAGGATCTTCCTCTCGGCCACTAGCAGCATGTTTTCTTCCTTGAGTGTCAGTGTCCACGCTTCGCATCCGTAGGTTAGGATTGGGCGAATCACGGTCTTATAGATTCGGATTTTGGCGCGTCTACTTAGGAGCTTGGACACTAACACCTTATGAGCTGCACTGCATCGCAAGGTATTCTGGATCCTGATATTGATATCCTCGTCACGATTGTTGGTGTCTGTAACGGTGCAGCCTAAGTATTTAAATTTTGACACTCCTTTGTACTTTATATCTCCTAGATTTAGATTTTGGGGTGGAGCGCGGGTATTTTTATAGCGTCGCATGTGGAGATACTCGGTCTTTACGTGTGAAATACTCAGGCCGACCTTTTTAGCTTCTGTTGCCAGAACACTGACGCTTTGCCGCACTTCGTCTACAGATGCTCCAAGCAGGGCTAGATCATCCGCTAGATAGCTACCGCTAGGGCTAGATAATATTAAGGCTTAATTCGACAACGTACGAGTATATATCAAACAGGTTTTGACCACTTTTTTCAGTTTTTAAATATATATTACCTACGTTTTTTTCTGTTTTATTTACGAAATCGGTCTGGAGCTTTATAAGAACACAGTGACCCGCCCCGGCTTCGCACGGGTTCATAAATTATACACTTAAACCTTCCTCAAAAATCACTCTATCGATAAGTGAATACCGCATGAAAATCCGTTCAGTAGTTTTTAAGATTATCGCGAAAATACAAACACATAAACAGACAGACGCGGCGGGGGCTTTGTTTTATAAGGTAGTGAAGTTTCATTATAGTAACTATCTTTTCTAGTCTTTCATTTAAAGTTTCAAAGTTTTCAAAGTTTCATAGTTTCAAAGTTTTTATTGTATATAAGAATCAGAAAATACAATTACACATTCGTTACACTGAGACTTTACTTTTCAGGTGTAGGTACATACATTTGCAATTCCCTATCACTATCTCATTTGGTTGAAATACCGTGTATAGCTGCCTAACTATACACGATACTTAAGGTTCAGAAATTAAACCTAAGAATAATGATGACCCTGACAGAGTACGTTATTCTTTGACAGTGATATAAACTTCGTACATGGTTTATTTATGAACTAAATAAACGTAAAAGATGGAAGGAAATATCTAAGTTTATGTTTAAACTCACACTAATAAACTTAGTATACTACCTACTTATTCCTTAGGTGGGCTTACACGTGTCCATAAATGTATATGTACATATACTAAATTGCGATATACTGTTAGTATTCTGATTGCCTAGAGAGCCGGCGGGTCGATCAAAGAAACCAGTGTAGAAATAGGCGTAAACTAAAGGTTAAATTCGGATTCCAACTGCACAATCGTTCGTGGTAATGCTGCACACCAAATACTTCAGTCTGTATTGCTACAGGACATGTCAAAAGGGTCTTCTTTTTCTTTTAAAAAATAGCTTTCATCAAAATTATGACGATTTCACCAATGTGTATGTGCTCGTACAGCATGACTTTTCGGTGTAGTTGCTTTAAGTGGTTTAAGTAAAGTAATATGTACCCGGCGTTTCAAGACTAATTCTTCGTAAAGTATTAATTAGCTGCCCACTTCCATGTTACTTTACTGCATCAGAACCTATCATCATTACATTTTAAACAACATTCAATCAATTCAATCGGAATTCCCCAAAAGGGTCAATTTATTAAGACATTGATGGGCATTTTCACTTAAATATACTATATACTTTTTTTCGAAAATGCATCTACTTCTGTGTTATTTCTATTGAGAATCACGAGGACTATCGATTTAAAATAAAATAAAATATGTCCCCAAAAAATCGCCGTTTTGTAACGCATTTTCACATACATTTTGTATGGACCGTTACAAAACTGACACCCAAAATTTGTATGAAAACTAGGGACACTTTTTTTCAAAAAACCCAAAAGTTAATGGTTTTTAGAAAAAAGTAATTGGTACCATTTTTACTAAAAACCCACTCTGATATTAAATTTGGCATTTCCAGCAGTACCTAATGCAGTCGGTATATCAATGCTGCACAGTACTAGGTACAGCTGCAGTAACGCTAGTGCAGTCTAAAACTACCTTTATAGGTGTATCTTTGCAGTTTCACCTTTACGACTTTTGTAGACTAGTCCTAATGCCAAGACTCGAAAATCTTTTTAGCACATTCTTGTCAAACTGAGTCGATTCTTCTAATTTAGACTCATAATATTCTTTCTTACCAACTGGGGCGATAGGAATAAAATTCCCTCCCCCCTCCTAGTGTGCGATGATTTTTCAACTCTAACTCAATGGCGTAAGGTGTATAATTGTGTTTAAATTACGGAACAAACGGACCTTTTCGTGACGTGCTCGGAATAAGTAATCAGTGATATCTAATCCTGTTTATTGTGATTTTTTTGTCTTCGTACCTACTAATGACAAAAGAAAACTAAATACTTAAAGTCAATTCGATCTAGAATAAAGGATGACTCACGTTAGACCGGGCCTAACCGGGCCGTGTCCGGGCCGGAGCTTCCGACGCTTACTTTTCTATGACAGATGACGGATCACGTGATGCTTTCAATAGAAAATGAAGCGCCGGAGTCTCCGGCCCGGACACGGCCCGGTCTAGCGTGAATCATCCTTAACCTGGATAACTATAAAAGTCTAACTAGAGCTTAAAATGACCTAAACGTACAGTGCTATGTTGACAACGTGAAATATTGTAATGTCGCGCAGGAGGTTTTGACATAATAGAATGTTATTTTAGCCAATTAAAACTTTTACTAACCAATCACTAGCGGGAAATTGTGTATAGGGCAATATTCAAAGCTGCCGGTGGGGTATAATTATTATGGAGAATAGAAATAGAAATAGATAGTAGATTGTACAACAAGGGCATAAAGTGACCCATTATTACCCGAGGCAATTTTTTGGTCTGAGCGAAGCGAAGACCAAAATAGTAGACGAGGGTAAAAATGGACATTTATGCCCTTGTTGTACACTCTGCTTTTCACTTCGATTGCGAGGAAAATATACAAAAAATCAAATATTTTAGGTTATTTTAACGTATTTATTCAAGACTAAAGAAAATTGTTCTTGGGCCGGTCGGAGGCGCGGGGCACGCCGATCGGGAGAGCGCCGGTCGGGGGCGCGCCGGCAGGGCTGGCAGTTTGTATGGCAGAATTTGGACTTTATTGCTAAGTCAATAAGGGTCGTAATAGATGATTTTACTTTATGCTCTAGAGCATAAAATGCGATTTTATGTCGTCTACGCACGACATAAAGGTGCACTTTTTGAGCATGAGAAGTGAAAAAAATTTTTATAACTAATTCAGCAACGAATTAAATAATGACACGCACAAAGTAGGATGCCACTCAGCGTAAGCAGTGTCTGTTAAGGGCCCCACTGATTAACAGTCCGCCGGACGGCATCGGCCTGTCAGTTGTTCGGAACTGTCAAAATTTTGTTCTAACTGACAGGCCGATACCGTCCGGCGAACTGTTAATCAGTGGGCCCCTTAAGACACGACGCTGGTTTTTAGGGCACCCAAAATTAAAACTAAAACTTAAAACAAAAACAGAATAGAAACAGAACACGATAGAACATGTGTAAGAAAGAAAGAGAGAGAGTTCACAATTTTTTTTTTATACATGTCCGCTTAGTTATAAAAATAAACTTGTTGGGTTACGAGTAAATACTTTTTAAGGTTGTACTTCAAAGAGGTACCGTAAAATCAGGTAACTTTAGTCCACAGCTTACAACTATGGTCCAAATTTAAGTTCCAGTAAAATATGTATAAGTATTTTTAAATTACGTTGAGTATAATAATATACTTAGAAAGAGCATTGGTGTATCTAATCTCCTAAATAAATGTAACGAGTACAAATCATAAAGGCTCGTTAAGAATCTACGTTAAAAACTGGAATGGTCCAGTACAACTATGGAGCTACAGACCTATTCGGATTTAGAGATAATCACAAGATCTTGAGACGATTTAGAGATCAACTAGATCTACATTAGATATCGACTAGATGTGACTTGGATATCTAAGTCATAACTTGTCGAAATCGTTCAAGAGGACCTCCAGAATCGCGGAAACGTATCCGTATCGTAACTTATTGAAGTCTAGTAGAAATCTAATTTTATTTTCCGAATCGAGCCGCTAGTTGTACTTAAGGACTATAGTTACCTGATTACACGTTAACGGATTTAACGGATATAACGGATTTAACGGATATAACGGATTTAACGGATATAACGGATTTAACGGACGGAACGAACGGACGGAGAAAGGATAGCTTTCGAGTTATAGTGGCGTTTTCTCCGAGGGAGTTTTCGTTTAAAAGTTTACCTTTAAACTAAAATCTAATGCTCTCAAAACCGGATACTGTGTATATAAATTATATAATTATTTACACCACATTGAGCGTGTTGATGTTACACATAAGATAACAGTTTTAAATATTATCCGGCGGGCAGGTATGTTTGAGTAATGGCCGAAATACCCAACATAAACATTCTACATTCTAGGTTATTTATAATTCAGTGTTCATTATTTAGCTCTAATCTTTGCAATTTTGCTTTTGTTTCAGATCCAAAGGGTTCGTGAATAGGGGGTGTTACTGCAATGTTCTGCCGCCAGAGCGCAGCACTAAGCTAGCTAGTAAACCATAGAGTAACTTATACATACTGTGCCTTAAACTGAATCTCTGCCTCTGTCTTGCCTTAGCCGGCCATCCAGAATGGAGTTGCGAGAGCTGCGTTCTCGAGGGTGGAAGTGGCTACATAAGTGGCGAGTTGGTTATATGTTTAAAGGCCAGTGATACCTCTCTTCCCTCAGCCCCTACACCCTTGAGCCATCCTGTCGCTTTTTGTGGGGGCCCATATTGTGGAGGCGGGTAAAAATACAAAAGGGTATTTTCCTACTAGTCAAATCAGTTACTTTTTTAGAACTGTCAAAACGATTTGCTAATATGGAATTTATATGAAATATTATATAGGTCTATGATATGAAACATTACATCGTGACGTAGTCACGGTCAACTCTCCTACTTTTTATATTTCTATCCGATTTATTAAATAGAACTTGTGTTTAAAATACCTCCTGTGTTTTTCTAATAATTATCTGGGGCTTTATTTCATGTATGGTGTAAAATAATTTATTTTAAATACAGTATAATACCCTATTCCTAGAACATTCTTAATTTAATTAATTGTTTTGTTGACTGCTAAGCTTTTGAAGTGATATTATTTTCTTAATTAGGTACCGCTAGTCAGCTTAGAATGTTTTTATTATCAGAAAGACAATATTTATGACGTAAGTATTGGTAGAGATTAAGATTATAAATAATCCTGCCTTCTTCTTAAAAAAATAATATAAGTAGACGCTGTAGATTTTTTATAAATATTATTAAAGCTTAATTTAAGTAGTAGAGTCTCGGCCCTCATAGAGAAACTTCAGAAAAAGATTAGGAGCGCAAATGTAAGGTTGTGTGTATACCTGCTTGAGTTTACGGTAATAGCATTAATAAATTAGAAATTGCGTTAAGGGGCCCACTGATTAACAGTCCGCCGGACGGTATCGGCCTGTCAGTTGTTCGGAACTGTCAAAATTTTGTTCTAACTGACAGGCCGATACCGTCCGGCGGACTGTTAATCAGTGGGCCCCTTTATTGTTACATATTTGCTGGGACTTATTTTTCAAAAGTGTTTTTCAATAAAAATACCCACTCTAGACACCGACGCTCAAAAGACGATAGGGTGGGGTGTGGGGGTCCCAAAGAGAAAAAAAAGGGCATACTATACATTTTATAAGTATGTAGATTTGCAAATATACGTACATAACATTCGCTTGGCGAGCAGATGTTAATAAAAACAATATTTAATCCAAAAGTGAAGGTATCATTAGTTATTCCCATCTTAACCCTTTATAAGGCCCCAGTTATACAGATATGCTACGTGAAAGTTAAATACTCTACCATGTTTGTAATGCACTGGGGAACACATCTACGGCAAAAAAAAAACGAAATCATTAAGAAAAACATGTGGCCAATATATGCACTCAGCCTGTTAGTGCACTTGAGTTTTCAGATGATCTGTTTCCAATACACCTATTCATTGACATTGACATGACAAACATAAGGTGCTTTGTCATAACTGCCATGTACGTAATACCATGCTAAAAGTTCTAATTACAATACTTATTGATATATTATAGCATGTAACCTTTTATAATTTTATTAATCTTAAGTGGCAAATGATACACTTTCCTGACACTACAAACAATAGTACAGTTATTGCAATTCACGATGGAGAGTGGATTTATCAAAATTAGACCTTGTCATCATACCAATAAGAGTCTCGCCACTCGCCATCGTGAATTGCAAGAGCTATAATTCAAATTATTAGATACAGCGACGTGTATATTTTTAATAGTATAATGGAAACAATGACGATAGCTTGCTTCCCTTGACAGGCATAGTGCATAAATTGACCACATACTATAGATTAATTAATTACACTAAAATTAAATACTGACCGAAAAAGTATGAATGAGGAAAGAAAGCCTGATATATTCGCTATATAATACCATTATAGTTAAATAAAAAAGAGGATGTTCTTCTCCGAAAATGTTTATTAACTAAGTGGTTTTCAAATCGTCTCTGCCTTATAAAGGGTTAAGAGTTGATGTTGATTTGTGTGTTCATAACAAATATTTGTTCCTGAGTTATGGATTTTTTCTATGTATATAAGTATTTATATATATGTGTATATTATACAGGGTGGAACATTTCTAGAGACTAAGCTAAAAGGATAGTGTTATCTAAGTGATCTACAATCGAGTTATTATAATCGTAAAGCTGGATTAAAAAGTTAAACAAAATCAATAAAATGAAGTATTTTTATAGCAGTGACAACCCTACAAAGTTATTTACATTTTAAATTGACACATGTCATGTCATACAATAGGATCTACTTGCTAGGGTTGAAACATACAGATTTTTGCACTAATGTTTAACAAACTGTATCTCAAAAACGGTTAGAAATATTAACGTGATTAATTAGTGAAAAATAAAGTACGTAGCCTCAACAATACCCCGTTTGCGTAAAAGTCCTTCGTTCTGTTCCACCCGATATACATATATATCGTCGTCTAGTAAAATCTGTGTAAAATTGTCCTATCATATTTTTTTTATTTATTATTTATCGAGTACGAGTATGTATGTATAATACACAAAATACCTTAAAAGTCACTTTTGCAGCTGAGTGTACATATTCCGATATTGTTAAACGTCTTGGTCGCTCCAACAGTATGATGGCGACTGTACATAGAGAAAGATACAAATATTCCAAGATAGATCTCGACGCAACAAATATTACATTTCGGCCGCTCAGAGTACCACAGTAACAAGAAACTCTTGGTTCAGATAAATTTGCTAAGCTATAAATCAAATCAAATACTTAATTCACCAACCTCATATCTTTTCTAGGCTGTCCTACGTATACGAACCTTACTGAGTACGCAACAAGTTCGCTTTTACATTAACAAGAAAGCTACACAGGACCTTGTTGAAAGAAATAGACGCAACGTTTTATTCGTACAATGTAAGTACATTTTCGTCGGTCCTGGGCTAGTTCCCGACGCTTTAAAACCAATCGCCTCTTTGGTACCACCAGTGTATTTTCGTTTGCAGTTATTACGTCTCAGGGGGTCAGGCGTAAATTGGTTTTGCGAAGTCGAATGCTAACCTAAACTCTGTAAGCTATGTGAAGAATAAGATGTTCGGATATCCTGTAAGCCTACAGAGACCTTCGGGTTTCCTCGGGCGCGCTCGGAATTCGAAAACTCCAAGTTTATTTATCCAGGTGGTCAATTTAGGAACTAAAATATTTTCTAAGCAATTTTCGCCTGTGGCGTAGAAAGTGGCGCCGCGGTTGACGGCATGGAAAAGTTTGTAAGGACATAGACGATATGTGGGGAAAGGCTGAAAGGGTGTTCCAGTTATTTAATAATAGAAGACCGTTGCGCACATTTTATTAGATAATGATAAAACTGGCTGTCAACGATCCTTTGAACAACATGATCTTTCGTATTTAGGTACACCATTTATAATATTACTTTTAATATCTAAACACTAAAGTTAAAATACCAGAAAACATGATTGCAGAGATTGCCTCTTAAATTGCTTTACCTATGTAACAAGACAGTTTCTTAAATCAACCCTTAAGGGATCTCCTTAGGGAGGGGTAAAAACTTGTGGAAAATCTTGTAAGATTTCAAGACGAAGTTATGCAACATTTCAATTTGGACGGGGTGCCAAATCTTGCTAAAGGCTTTATAGATTTTTTTCAATTTTCTTGAAATTTAGAATTGGGTTTAATAATTAAGTCGAAACTCGAATTCTTTTTAGCTTGTAGCTCGAGTCTGTTTTAGAGGCTTGAGTCCTTTCAGAGGATGCTCGCTCTTTTAAAATCATCCTAATTCAATTATCTTCATGTAAAATTCATGGTTTAGGTACAAATACAATAATTTTTTTACTGGCACTTATTTAGATAAAACCTACAAAATTGTTAACGGAGTCTTTATTCGGATGCTCGACTCCTAGTAAATTGTGTTTAAAGGAGACTCGACTCGAGACAAGACGCGAAAGTATTTTTAACGCAGTCTAGTTCGTCAAATGTATACTCAAAAGATTCGAGTTCCTACCAACCAAACTATCAACACTACATGCAGGATACTGCATAATTGTTTTCCATCGTATTTTCTCGGAAACGTTCGTATTTGTCATGCTAATTCAGTCATCCTCAGCAGTTTTTGTACCGAGACTGACTAAAATAGCACGACACGCACTAGCGTGCGTGCACTATTTTGACATTTGTTAATATTACTTTGACATTTGTATATTACTTTTCTATTTAGTGTAAGTTTTTTGTGGTTTGTACATATATTAATAAGGAAAGGGTTGACTACGTCTGATCGGGACTACATACATGGTTATAAATACATTTTACACACCACCTATTCGGCATAGCCATAGTGGCACTTTTCTTCCCTGCTAGGAGGGATCAAAGTGGTACTTTTCTGTTATAGGACACATTTCTTTTTTCATTTTTACATACAATTTTTTTAGCTTAAATAGTGTTTTGATGCATAATAATTTCCTCATTTATTTATTTTTCATTTTCCTCATAGTTGATGTGAAAAGCAGTATGTGTCACACGGTATCAAAATTATTTCGTCTTGGGCGTTAACACTTGAATCCCTCATTACGCTCAGGATTCTACTTTAGAATCCCGAACGTAGTGAGTTAGCATTGTAGAATCCATCGCTTTATTCAGGATTCAATATACGCCCTTGACGGAAATATATCATTTTGATCCATGTAACACAAACTACTATTGTATGTACGGTAGAGGAATTTAATTTCTGTACCATTTCTTACCTTGTCACAGTGCCCACCTTGTATATAAATAAAATACATAAACATAAATACTTATTAGTTTTCAAATTATGGGTCAAACAAATTTTTACGTGATATTCTATTCTCGTATAAAATAATGTAGGTAATTATTTTGTTAAGTTTGCCACGCTAATACCTACGCTAATATTAGTCCTGTCCTGAAAAGGGCCGTTCTAAAAATAAATTTTTACTTAATGTTGGAAATACAGAGAGGCCCAACGTCCTATCTTTAGTACAATTATATTAAGAACGTCAACTTTTTCAAAAGATAATTAATCCTTATTAAACTAGAAAGCGGCGATTTAATCATCTCTTATTTATGTAAGATTAAGAATAATAATTCTTTTCTTTGTCACAAAAAGAGCACATATAATTAGATGAATGCTGAGCGTGAGCAATTGTCAAGGTCGATAAAAACAAAATCCAAACCCTATCAAATTGTCAAATCAGAATTGGCCTCCTGGATATCGTTTTAACGATATACAGGCCAATTCGGACGTACACTGACATCAATCCGATATTAGAATGATAATATTGATAATAAAATCATATCAGTTACTTTTCATTCGCGCGGGCGTCTCACTCGCACTAGTACGTCTGCAGCCAAGTCTGAGCGAATTGAACGCGTGAATCACAGCTAACTGATATGATTCTAATATCATTCTAATATCGGTTTAATGTAAAATTATTCCTTAATATTCGAGACATTTCTATTTTCATTTTTTGACGGTTTTATTGACCTTTGTATATATTACTATTTTGACATTTGTTAATATTACTCTGACATTTGTATATTATTTTTTTTATTGTACATATATGTATTTTGACATGTGTTTTTGATATTGAATTGAATTGTTGTCAGTGCACGTGCTAATTGGCCTGATAGTTAATGTCAAGTGCTACGCCGAGGCTACGCCAGATGATAGCCAGATGTGTGCTACGATCTGAATATCTGCTACGAGCTACGGCGTAGCGGATATTTTTTAAATAAATGACATGATTTCCCAAGAGTCATTTAGAAAAATATTAAGCACTCAGGGTTGCAGACATCAGGAATTTCTGTGACATTTTGGAATTTTCCTGAAAGACGGAGGACGAAGTTAGGTGCCAGAAAACAAAAGTTAAAGTCGACACAAATATCTAAATTATACAAATTTAGGCATAAAAATATATAAACGAACTTTTAATATATCAATCGGATTGTGGTACGCCAGGGGCTAGAATCACTCACTCGTCCGATTTATGAAAAAGGCGTGGTTTCAACGTTTCTTGAAGTCTAAGAATACCTCTAAGTACAAAGATCAGAAGTCAAACTGCGGTCTAATAAATATGCATAATGTTCTAGAGGCTCTGCAAGTCTGCACTATTTATTTTCGTTAGTCCCCGCGTTACAAATTCAATTCTTATTTTGAACTCTTATAGAAATAAAAGAAAGTTCCAAATTCAAGAATAGGTACATAAATCGGTTTTGGGTCTTACTAAGGTCTACTAATACCTATGTTATGTGGGCCATTTTATTTAAAGTTGTCCCCTACACTTTTTTTTTCAAAATTGGGATTTTTTATGTTATTTCTACTCATAATCACGAGCTCTTTCTATCCTAATAGGAGAAAAAAAGTGTCCCAAGGTTTTTTTCCCATTCCGTTACCATTTTTTCATAGACTTTGTATGGCGGTTACGGAATGAAAAGATCGAAAAATGTATGGAAATCTTGGGACACTTTTTTTCTCCTAAGAGCTCATGATTCTGAGTAGAAATAATAAAATGGCCTAAGTACTTAAGTCCGAATGCAATAGTTATATAAACTAGTTATTGTCCAGACGGCGAGTACATATTAGCAATCCTATGCAATTATATTACTATATACTATATCAGAAAAGCCATTCTATGCAGCCTTCGACCATAAAGACGAATTTTACGACCACGAGAAATGAATGAATTTTACACTAAACACCAAATAAAATTTCAGTAAATAAAAATGTGCTTACGGACCTTTTCGTAATGATGCTATAAAGTAGAGGATTATAGTCTAAAGTAGGAGGCTAGGGAGGGTAAAGATATATAACATTTTTTGGACATAATCTCCTTATAATTCATACAATAATTCAGTTGATTTATTTTATTTAGCTTTAAATATTGAATTTATTAAAATCTTTCACAAATGTAGCAGCGACCTCTGGTACAGTCAGCAGCAGAAGTTGCTAAGCGGGCGAGGTGTTCAAAATGATCTTGACGCGACTTTATTGTTAAGAGAATAAGAGCGTGTCTGTAGTATAATGAGTAAAAGCAGGTACCTTGTAATTGTTCTAGACATACCTTTTTCAGTATAAAAAACTGTATTGAACACTCATGTAACATATATCCATTTATGCATTCTCTCGATGCTTTAAATTTTAAAAGAACGTACGTGATCCAACTTCACTGATAAATAATACGTTGTGTTTTACTTATTTTCCTCTTCGCAAAGACTTTTGTATTTTTTCTTACTTTTTTAATGTTTACATTTATGAACCTCCAGGTCTATTTTTATATATTTTTGTAAGTTTTTATGTATGACAGTACGTGTTCTGAACAATAATTAAATAAATATTTAATTGGGCCTTATTAGGGTTAATACGGTTAAACCGGATGGATAAATTTCTCTTTTTGAAAGTAGGCCACATTTCCTGTACTTGACATGGCACTGAAGTACGAACACCTAGGTAAAGCGTGGCGTAATACTTAAAATTATGACGATTAAATTTAAAGAAATTTACGATTGTTGAAAATTACAGCTGAACTCTTTTTTTGAACGACAATTTATTTAAACCAGAATTAGGAGTAACTACGAGTGCCTGAAATTAAAAAAGCGTTTTTTTTATATTTTGGTTACAACTTTGTGCCAAAAGTGTGTACCTATTCTAAGTCTCTTTAGAAAGAGAAACAATTATGTTTCTTATTTCTTTTCCATTGTAGCCGCAGTTTTTATAAAGCTAACATTTATTTCTACTCGATATTAAAATTATCTACCTACCTGATCAAAAGTGAGGAACACAATTTGCCCAATTTTAAGTGTGAGTTTTGATTTTAATTTGCGACTAGTATGTTTTCTAACTCTCTGAAGAGAAAATATGTTTTAATAAGTATCTCTCTTGAAAACATAACCGGAAAAGTGCGGGTCGGACTCGCCCACTGAGGGTTCCGTACTTTTTAGTATTTGTTGTTATAGCGGCGATAGAAATACATCATCTGTGAAAATTTCAACTGTCTAGCTATCACGGTTCATGAGATACAGCCTGATGACAGACAGACAGACGGACAGTGAAATCTTAGTAGTAGGGTCCCGTTTATACCCTTTGGGTACGGAACCCTAAAAACTACATGTTTGCGTTTATACACTGACAAAAAAAGGACAGTGAAGTTGATAAGCGAATACCGGAGTGGTGAGGTTGGTGCGGGCCTATTAAAAATAGCAATGAAATCAATTTGATAAATGCTTTCCGGCGATCCAATAAAAACAAATTAAAATCCGGAACGAATGGTGGAAGAGTCAAAAATAATCAGTTACTCCTGCAAAGCTCTGAAAATATCAAAATATACGTTCGCGTCCATAATGCATTTGCAAACAAAATAAATACATCCACAGTTGCACTAAAAGGTTTAAATTTATCCAACGAAACTCAGTTTAACAAAACTTAACGTAATACCTTTCCGATATGGACATGCCTAAAAAGGCATTAAAAAAAACTATCTACTGGAATTAAACAAATCTCATCGCCGAGCGTTTTAAATTCAAAATTTTAAAACATCAAAAGCCGCGCTATTTCGAAAATGGAAATCGCTTGCTGCGGGTAAAGTTTAATTTGAAGTAAAATTCAACATAGCAATTTGTCGCAACGACTTACCATGGTATCCTGAACACTGTGTGAAACAATCCCAAACACGTTTGACATTTTCACCACGAGGCATCACTTAAGCCCTTAAAAAACAAAACACGAGAAGTCAGTCACTTTAGAAATTTAAAAAAAAAACAGTCATTCAAACGGTATCGTTCCAAATTTGAAGCAGCGGTTTCGGACGCTTAGGATAAAACCGCAGGTTTTGAATTTTCTCTCATAGGATTAATTCGGGTTGCGACGGCGTTTGGGAACGGGTGTCCCTCTCGCCGGTCGCCCCGTGACTGTGGATCGGCGAAGACAGAACAGAGTAGTACCTGTTACTTAATAATATGGGGTTGGCGCCTGCGTGCGAAGTTGGATCCGTCTCCATACGATTTGCACTGATAGGCGGCAACCAGCATTCAAACCTCAAGTAAAATTTCGAGGGTCAAGGTTCAGCTGAACTACGGTCCTAGCGCTACGTCGTAGCCGATGACATGGGTTTCCCGGTATATAGCGAAAATGGTTCGGGGAGGTAAAACGACAACGTGTCGTGATTAGCGCTGAATGGGTTAAGAAACATATTTTTCGCACAAGGTTCTCAATTTAGGACATTTATTAGGACTTCAGGATTTCTCGGATTTCTTTCTCTTCAACTTCTACTACATAAATTATGTCTTACAAAAATTAACATTTCTGTCTTCTTTAGATCGGCAATTTCACAAAAATAGCAATGGCACCCTCTGTTACTTTCTCGTGTCAAATAGGGTCCGAGCCGTGAGCATTAATTTTTTAAAGGCTACAAATATAATGACCACCAAAAAATACTTTGGTACCCTAAATAAAAAAATTATGCTTACCAAAAAAAAAATAATGAACACCAAAAAAATAAGACCTAAAATTACAAAGGTACCACAGTTTTAATTACGACTACACTTCAAATTGTATTCAAATACCAAATATATTGAACCATCACCAAAAATCATTAATGATCACCAAATCTTGAAGACCAAATTAATGCGATATTTTCACCTAAATAAACCACTATGATTACCAAAAAATGTATACATTAAATTACCAAATAAAGTAAAATGATGCCAAAATTACTAGCCCCTCCCGCTCAACCCCCCGTACCCCGCACCGCATACCTACCTAACCTAACCTACTTTTCTAGTAGCATACTGAAATGCTAGTTACTAGAAAAGTAGGTTAGGTTAGGTTTCAACTGCTATCAGTTAAGTGGGTTAGGTTAGCACCGCGACCCTGGTTTAAAATGCGACCTTTATAGAAACGAAATGCAACTAGAAAAGTAGGCTAGGTGGGAAATATATGTTTATTACTCATACATCATTCTTAAATATAAAATATTATTAATCAATTAAATTGTCAAATCACAAAATACCTACAAATACAAATGCATTTCAACACATCTAAATTTAACCTTATAAAATAACTTACAATTAAATAAAAACTAAATTACAACTAACACAAATAGTCCCCCAGATCCGATCCCTGCGGAAGGGTGCCCATAATGCTGGCTACATTCCCCAAGGCTAGGTTAGGTTTGAACTAGAGCTCCCGATACACGTGTTACACGCTGACACGGGTACCCGTGTTCTTAAGCCCGCCGGGCTTAAGAACCCGAACTACACGAACCCGCCCGGATTCGGAAACGTTTACACGGGTACCCGTGTACACGGGTACACGGATACACGAAATAACGGATCTTATTTACCCGCCGGTTCGACCCTTCACTCTCGTGTAGCGGAGATTCGTGCTATGAAGACATACGATTGAATATGTGGAAGGTTAGGAAGATTCGATTACCTACTTTGCAGTTTTACTGGATTGATTTGTAATGTCAATAATATGTAGGTAAGTACAATTTGTTTCAATAATCATAAGATTAAAATTAACAATATCTCAGTAACCGTTGACTTCATTGTTGGTATTTCAGTTTCTTCATTGATGTAGTTTTTTGATAATTAAAGTAAACCTAAATACCACCACCACCATGTTACCATTTGTTGGGACGTCAGTCTTTCCGTGACCACAGCTGGTGAAACTCAGCTGAAACGTCGGAATTAAAGGTAAAAACAATGAAATTATATCGCGGTAGACCCGTTTGTGTAATTAAATATGTGTACAAAACGCGAGAGTTTAAAGTGTTATATAAACCTAAATGATTATTTAATACAAAAGTAGATAGTTATGCTTATGCTTACTGAAACCAGAGTTGGGCATTATTCGAATCATTTTTAATCTAAATAATTATGGTGAGATTAATATTCGCGAATAAACCATTCGTTTAGAATTTCGAATAAGAAATGAATTATTCGAATAAATTACACGAAGGATTTTTGTAATACACACTCAGATGGCAAATCTGAATAGGTATGCAACTGCAGCGTATTTTAGAGCCAAGGAAAATTTTGGGAAAGGCCCCAACTGACCGTCGCCATCCATGGTGGGGACAAATGGGAATTGTTTATATGCAGCGCCTATTCCCATTTGTTCCCGGCCGGGACAAGTGAGAATACATCCGATATTTGTGTAAAATATTATTATGTAGGGTCTACCCATATGTTCCCCGCGGAGATAAATGGGAATTCACCCATTATTGGTAATTATTAGTAATATGGGAATACACCAATAATGGGTGCATTATTGGTGTATTCCCATTTGTCTCCAATTCACGTGACCTACGCCATGCACGAGGCGGGGACAAATGGGAATGTTTATATAAATTTTGGTGTTCCCATTTGTCCCCGATATTGGCGTTGCCATTTGTCCCCACCTCAAAAGATTTCTATGCAGCGTCTTTCCCCATAAGTTTCTCGCGGGAACAAATGGGAATACACTCTTTATTGGTGTATTCCTATTTGTTCCTGCCCTACGTGACCGCCGCCATACGTGAGGCGGAGACAAATGGGTACGATTTATATGCAGCACCTATTCCATCAGTTCCCGACGTAGACAAATGGGAATACATCCGAAAATTGTGTTCCCAATTATCCCCACCCCAATAAGGTGGGGAAAAATGGAAAATATTTTTATGCAGGGTCTTCACATATGTTCCCCGCGGAGACAAATGGGAATTCGACCATTATTGGTAATGACGGGTGCATTATTTGTGTATTCCCATTTGTCCCCGATTCACGTGACCTACACCATACATGAGGCGGGCACAAATGTGCATGTTGTATATGAGTTTTATGTTCCCATTTGTCCCCGATATTGGTGTTCCCGTTTGTCCCCGAGGCGGAGACAAATGGGTACGATTTATATGCAGCACCTATTCCATCAGTTCCCGACGTAGACTAATGGGAATACATCCGAAAATTGTGTTCCCAATTATCCCCACCCCAATAAGGTGGAGAAAAATGGAAAATATTTCTATGCAGGGTCTTCACATATATTCCCCGCGGAGACAAATGGGAATTCACCCATTATTGGTAATGATGGGTGCATTATTGGTGTATTCCCATTTGTCCCCGATTCACGTGAACTACGCCATACATGAGGCGGGGACAAATGGGAATGTTTTATATGAGTTTTGGTGTTCCCATTTGTCCCCGATATTGGTGTTCCCATTTGGTGCCGATACAAAAGATTTCTATGCAGCGTCTTTTCCCAAATGTCTCTCGCGGCGTGGACAAATAGGAATTCTTCCGAAAATGGTGTGTTCCCATTTGTCCCCACACCAATAAGGAGGGTACAGATGGGAAATATTTATATGCAAATCCTATCACTTCTGTACCCGGCGGGGACAAATGGGAATACATCCGAAAATGGTGTGTTCCCTTTTGTCCTTACAAAAATAAGGTGGGAACAAATGGGAAATATTTATATGCGGCTTCTTTTCCTATATGTTCCCCGCGGGGACAAATGGGCATACACCCATTATTGGTTATAATGGGTGCATTATTGTTGTAATCCCATTTGTCCCCTATCCACGTGACCTACGCCATACATGAGGGACAAATGGAAATGTTTTATATGCAGCGCCTATTCCCATCGGGGAACAATAAGAATACACCCGTTAATGGTGTGTTCCTATTTGTTCCTGCTTCAATGAAGTGGGGACAAATGGGAAAGATTGTTTGTCTTTTCCCACATGTTCCCGAAGGGGACAAACTGGAATACCCCCATTATTGGTGTATTTCCAGTTGTTCTCGCCCCACGTGACCGCCAATACATGAGGCGTATTCCCAGTTTCCACACCTCAAATCAACCAACCAGATAAACCGATAGAAAACATTTTCTTTTTACTATCGGGATATAAAACAGCTAAATAGTTATTTTGTAAGCTAACTATTCGACAATATTATTCGCAAATAATTTATTCGTGGGCTATTTTATTCGCCGAATAAATTATTCGCGAATGAATTGAACACGAATGATCATTCGAAAAAATTATTCGTCATTCGCGAATGATTTGGTAATTCTCATTCGTAATTCGTCATTCAAATGAATTTTGCCCATCTCTGACTGAAACTACCACGAACGGAATATGTTATATTTTCCTTTAACAAAATCGCATTTTGCTCACTGTTAGCAAAGTACCCTTGTTCGAGCTGCTGAGGTGAAAAATAAATTAAATTGGTACAACACATATCAATCACATAGAACATCCATATATACATTACTACAATCTCCGCTACACGCCAAGGACGGGTTAGGCCCGCGTGTATTTAAGGTCCGTTTCGCCGTGTACACGGGTACACGGGTACCCGGATACACGGATCTTAATTACACGTGTGCACGACTACACGTGTAGAACGGGTCAGAAAACCGTGTACGTGTAGTTCGGAAACGGGTACCGAACACGTGTACACGAAACCCGGACACGACCGCGAGCCCTAGTTTGAACTGCGACCATTACATAAAAGAAATGCTACTAGAAAAGTGGGTTAGGTTAGGTTTGAACTGCGACCCTTACAGAAACGAAATGCAACTAGAAAAGTAGGCTAGGTTAGGTTTGAACTGCGACCATTACAGAAAAGAAATGCTACTAGAAAAGTGGGTTAGGCTAGGTTTGAACTGCGACCCTTACGGAAACGAAATGCTACTAGAAAAGTGGGTTAGGTTAGGTTTGAACTGCGACCCTTACAGAAAAGAAATGCTACTAGAAAAGTGGCTTAGGTTAGGTTTGAACTGCGACCCTTACGGAAACGAAATGTTACTAGAAAAGTGGGTTAGGTTAGGTTTGAACTGCGTCCCTTACGGAAACGAAATGCTACAAGAAAAGTGGGTTAGGTTAGGTTTGAACTGCGACCCTTCCAGAAAAGAAATGCTACTAGAGAAGTGGGTTGGGTTAGGTTTGAACTGCGACTCTTACAGAAAAGAAATGCTACTAGAAAAGTGGGTTAGGCTAGGTTTGAACTTACGGAAACGAAATGCTACAGGAAAAATGGGTTAGGTTAGGTTTGAACTGCGACCCTTTCAGAAAAGAAGTGCTACTAGAAAAGTGGGTTGGGTTAGGTTTGAACTGCGACCCTTACAGAAAAGAAATGCTACTAGAAAAGTGGGTTAGGCTAGGTTTGAACTGCGACCCTTACAGAAAAGAAATGCTACTGGAAAAGTGGGTTAGGCTAGGTTTGAACTGCGACCCTTACAGAAAAGAAATGCTACTAGAAAAGTGAGTTAGGTTAGGTTAGAACTGCGACTCTTACGGAAACGAAATGCTTCAAGAAAAGTGGCTTAGATTAGGTTTGAACTGCGACCCTTACAGAAAAGAAATGCTAGTAGAAAAGTGGGTTAGGTTAGGTTAGAACTGCGACTGTAACAGAAATAAAATGCTTCTAGAAAATTGGGTTAGGTTAGGTTTGAACTGCGACCCTTTTGGTGGTCACTGGTCATTTACTATTTTTGGGTTTACAATGATTATTTTGGAGTCATTTGCTTTAATAGGATAGCAAGATTTAAAAATTCGGTTATAATTTTACCTTAAAATGGAGTTCTAATTTTGGTGGTCATTTACTGTTTTTGGGTTTACATTTACAATGATTATTTTGATGTCATTTTATTTAATAGGATAGCAAGATTTGGTTATCATTTCACATTAAAATGGGGTTTGAAATTTGGTAATCATTTACAATTTTTGGGTTAATAATGATTAATTTGGTGTCATTTCCTTTAATAGAATAGTAAAATGTAATAAAATTGGTAATCATTTCACATTAAAATGGTGTTATAATTTTGGTGATCATTCATTTATTATTTTAGGGTGGTAAAGTAGATTTTTTTGGTATTAAATTTTACTAAATCTGGTGATCAGTTAAATAGCAGCCTTTTTTAAATGATTTGGATGTGAATTTTATTCTTCATATTACATTATCTGTCACGTCAACGTCTGTGCCAGCATAGAGAAATATAGTAAGAATAGAGTGCTCACTCCATACATCAGTTTTGGTACCAAAACCAGGGGTGCGAAACTCCTGACTTCGGTCAAACTCGGCTCTGCTCGGCTCGGCATTGCTCCGAGCAATTATTAGGGTTGGCACCACTTGACTTCCTTTTGCGTGCACGACCACAGATAAGATAATCACTTGATTTTTGACAACCCTAAATAGCCGAAAGGGATAGTGTCACATATTAGAAAGGGCCAGCATGATTCGACCCTGAACCGCTGTCAAACTTCGTTTTTGTAGGAAGTTTCCTTTCTGTACTAATTAATTATTCTGTGCCAAAACGACTATTATTTTCGCAGTCGACATCTAGCATCGAGTAGCGGAATTATCAGTACCGCTACTTGATACTAGAATTCTCTAGTGTCGCGACGCACGAAAACTGTATTGAACAACTATTTACAACTAATATTAAAAGCAGAAGGAGTTGAAAATAGAGTTCCGGTAAATCCGGTTATTATATTAGCTGAAAATTGTTTAGCATTAGACTTTTCAGTCGGTGCAACATCTATTGTCAAATAGCAGTACTGATAATTCCGCTACTCGATGCTAGATGTCGACTACGAAAATAATAATCTTTTTGGTAAACTGAAGTATAGAGGGAGCACTCTATGTATTTTTTCTCTATGGTGCCAGTTAACTTTGTCAGTTTTATCACTTTTATCGCTGACAGTATACGTTTCTTTCCACAGACAACTAATACTCATCGAGACAGTTCTAACCAAGTTCTACATAACAACCCCAAACCATGAATCTAGTATATAACTGGATCAGGCATGATGGGTGGGGGGAAATAACCGAACAGGATAGTCTTATTATAGGTATTTATATATCTTTCAGTAGGAGTAGCAGCGAAAGAGCTATTATTGTTTGTCTTTGTCACAGTCTCACATTTTTTTTATTCCCCACCGTAAATTTAGTATGGATTATGGTGGGCAACAAATAAATTCGACCAATCATAGTGTCGCATTGCGTATGTTTTGTCCCTCACGGAGGCACGCGTATAGCACTTCTTCAGATCCTACCTTCTATGCCCCAACACTATTACTTTGCGTTGTTTTATCAGAGAGTTCCCAATGCCACCTCCTGTCTCCATCCTCAGATCAGCTCCATGTCATCATAATACATATTGCATTGTCATTCGATTTACACATGTATGCAAAATTTCAGCTCAATCGAAAAATCGGGAAGTGGGTCAAAGGATGATGTTCCGCTCCCATACAAGTTTGGCCCAACACTCGCTAAACATGGGTGGTAGGTATATTGTTAGGCTCCAAACATAAAATCAAAGTCCCGGTAGTTATTAGAAATTCACGGACACTTCACAGAACATTAAGTAAACATATTTACTTCAATTCCAGAGAGAGAAGAAATATTCGATAAGTATATTCGATAAGTAACTCATTCCAAAAAAGAATGTTTCAAAAACAAATGTTTGCCTAAAAGGCACTTACTTAATAATAAACTTAATTTATTTCAAAGAAGTTAGAATTCCTATTTTGTAGGTTTATCATACCTATACGTAATTTATAAAAAAAAATTTAGATATATATTTTTCCCTTTATTTTAATGTATTTTTAAGTTTTAACCTATTTTCGTGTTATTCATACCCTGATATCAAATAAGGTTGCTCTTCTAGATTTCACACAATACTATCAAATAAATATGTAATAATTAATATGAAAACACAATCCATAGCGACTCTATTCGTTCCGTATTCGTTCGCTATTCACTTTTGACGTAAGTCATTTGGGTATGTTACAATTAAAGTCATTGGAATAAACAGTTTTTACTGTATCGCAGTTCTTTTTGCAATTTTGATACTTAGTGCTTAAAACAGTACCTATGTCGTTAGTGGTATGAATGTTTTTCTTTGAAGTGAGCGTTATTAGCATCAACAGGAACATCGTAGAAAAGTATTTTGCTGCCATACTTTTTTGTTTGGCTCTGGACGTCCATTTATGAAATGTCATTGATTCTATGTAATGGCGTGGGATGTGTTGATTTGGTTTAATTACTCTTTAACTTATTTTCTTTACTAAGAAGTGTCCGTTGGAATCTAATATATGTTTGAGATTGTAAGAAATATGATTAAATTTATCGTATATACAGGGTGGAAAGATAAGTCGGGCCCTGGAGGGAAACTACCTTAACCCCTTAAGCTGGCTCATTTTACATAAGGGAGACATTCCTTTATTTTTAAAAAGAAACGAAACTGCATTCAAAGTATTTTTCTTTTTTTCTTCAATTTGGCTTCTCTAAAAAAATCTTGAGTACTAAATATTAGATTTTATGGATATTTTGTACGACAGACGTGTGTAAGACCTAATGTTTCTTGGAGAAATGTTATCATTAACATTAACTGTATCGACTAGTAGAATAAAATTGCGAGTGTTTATTTTTTTTAATTTTTAGTCGGTTCGAGTCCCGGGCGAGGCAAGCGAGTTTTAGAAAATCTTTGAATGCAGTTTTGTTTCTTTTTAAAAATAAAGGAATGTCTCCTTTAAGTAAAATGAGCCACCTTAAGGATTTAAGGTAGTTTCCCTCCAGGGCCCGACTTATCTTTCCACCCTGTATAGCATGCTTATCGAATTGTAGGCCAAATTCGGCATGATCCTTTAGGTTTCAGCTCTATAGTTAGTCCACGAAATGTCTGCAACGATTTTGATAGCACACGCCGTCCAAGTGTTATTGATACGTCGTAACTTCTTAGAAGTTTGACGTTTAAAATAACACTGGCACTACGTGTGCAATCAAAATCATTGCAGACTTGTCTTGGTCTAACCAATCCCTAAGACAACCATATGCGGTCTCCCCTACATTTTAGATTTCATCTACTCTCAATAGTCCTTGCACTCTGGCAGCGCGTGCGTCACATGACACGAGCAAGGACTATTGAAAGGGCATCTACGTGTTGGCTTCGACTCCGCACACGCCCCCCAAATGTGAAATTGCATACATACACATATTTAATTACACAAACGGGTCTACCGCGATATAATTTCATTGTTTTTACCTTTAATTCCGACGTTTCAGCTGAGTTGCACCAGCTGTGGTCACGGTAGACCCGTTTGTGTAATTAAATATGTGTACAAAACGCGAGAGTTTAAAGTGTTATATTGCATACATCATACAATTTTAATTAATTAATTAATTACACTCTATTTCGATGGACTATGACGCCGACACTGAAAAGACGCTAGTGTGGGATGGCCCTAATATTCACTATAGGAGGCTTATCTAAAAATATCCCTTAATGATTTAGCAATTAAAGTCGGTAAAGGCGAAATAAAAATTTATATAATTATAATAGGTACCTGTTTATATCGTTATTTTTAAGATAAATATACTAGTTGCAACAATAGATTAAATTAAAGGATGACTCACGCTAGGGCCGGGACCGGGCCGGAGCTTCAGGCGCTTCGTATTCTATGGAAAGCACCACGTGATCACCGATCAGCCGTCATAGAAAATGCCATGTCGGGCGCCTCCGCCCGGGCACGGCCCGGTCTAGCGTGAGTCATCCTTTAATCGCCAGTAATCCCTCTTTAAGCTTCAGCTTTCCGAATATAATCGAATATAATCCCTTTCAAGAACACTAACGTTTTTCATAAACAATCACTAATTGGTAGCAGTTACGTCCAGTCTTTATAGTGCTAGGCGGTACTCCAAAAAACGCTGCAATTTGTGTTAAAAGCATGAAAATCGGTACGATTGATCTTAAGACCATTTGATTAATTTGTCCCGTAGCACCCAAAAAAAAACGGGGGAGGAGTTATGACGTCATCTTTTTTTTGTATAGGATTTTTTTTTGTTCTGAAACCTTTCGTGTGTAGTATTAAATAAAAGGGCTTTTTGAACCGATTCTAAAAATATATCACATCATTACATTTCAATCACTTTTTAAAAATTAGAATAAAAATAATTTTCAAAATATATCAAGTTTGGGCTTCTCCAGATACGATTCAATATTTTTTGTAAATATACCTCAAATTATACCTAATACCCTCATATCTAACCCCAATAAAGCAAATTCGAAAATATTTACATTTAGTATTTTATTTTTCATTATTACAAAGTTTGATAATGCTCCTGTCGAATTACTCAATACGAGTATAATGTCATTCGGGTAAAATAAGAGTATTGAAACTTGGTTTACATGTTCCTTTGATTATATCTAAGCTTTAAGTAAGAAAAAAAAATTGATGGGTGGGGGGTGAGCTCGAGGAAAGGAGAGGGGAGCGGTAATGGTGAGTTTTTTCAGTTAATTCTTACATAGATTATTTTTATTACGACTTATAGATTCCGAAATATAAGCAACTTTCTGATAAAAACCGTTTCATATCAATGTTGTGCGTTCTTTTTAAAATATTTAATTGATAGATTGTTAGATCACAGTTTGTAATAATAAAAATAAAAAAAAATCTAATTGTATATATTTTCGAAGTTGCTTTCTTAGGGTTAGATATGAGGATAATAGGTATAATTAGAGGTACATTTAACAAAAAAAAATTGAATTGTATCATATCTGGAGAAGCCTAAACTTGGTATATTTTGAAAATTATTTTAATTTTAATTTTTAAAAAGTGATTGAAATGTAATGATGTGATATATTGTTAAAATCGGCTCAAAAAGCCCTTTTATTTAAAACTACACACGAAATTTCATATTTTCATATTTATTCATTCATATAACAATAAACATTGTGTTTGAAATTCTATTATAAATAACTTAACCTAAGTAAATCTTCTTCTTCTTCCTCGCGTTATCCCGGCATTTTGCCACGGCTCATGGGAGCCTGGGGTCCGCTTGACAACTGATCCCAAGAATTGACGTAGGCACTAGTTTTTACGAAAGCGACTGCCATCTGACCTTCCAACCCAGAGGGGAAACTAGGCCTTATTGGGATTAGTCCGGTTTCCTCGCGATGTTTTCCTTCACCGAAAAGCGACTGGTAAATATCAAATGATATTTCGTACATAAGTTCCGAAAAACTCATTGGTACGAGCTGGGGTTTGAACCCGCGACCTCCGGATTGCAAGTTGCACGCTCTTACCGCTAGGCTACCAGCGCTTGCCATTATATGACATTATAATAATTATATTTGCACGTGTACTTGTAATTATATGTTGATAATGAATAAGTTGACGATGAAATGTATGTAATTACTTAACCTAAGTAAACATTTTTAAATAATTTATTCATATATATAGTTCAAAAACAAGTCAAATATTTACATTAAATTATTAAAATTAGATCTTACATTAATCCATGCACATAATTTTAATTAATTACATACATTTCATCGTCAACTTATTCATTATCAACATATAATTACAAGTACACGTGCAAATATAATTATTATAATGTCATATCTATCGTATACAAAACTAGGTACGTGCATAACTAACTAATATCTTGTATCGTCCTACAATAAATATTCCTCTACTGAATAGAATCATTTCTTTAGTAGAAAAGCTTTTAATTTATTTTTATACAAGTTGGCATTTGTGAGCGACTTCAATTCAATTGGCAATTTATTCAATAAGATAATAGCCTGGTAACCTGCTGAGTGCTTAAATACCATGAGGTTTGATCTGACAGTCAGTGGCAAGTCCTTTCTTCTTGGAGCTAGACGAGCTTCCCGTTGCTCTTTGTTTTCAATCTCATTCAAGGACAGGTTAGGACAAGGACAAGGATAGGTTTCTGAACCATTTTTTTTTCCATACAAAAAAAAGATGACGTCATAATTCCTCTCCTTTTTTTATTTCTTTTTTGGTGCTATGGGTCAAATTGATTCAAATGGCCTAAAGATAAATCGTACCGAGTTTCATACCTTTAACACCATTTGCAGCATATTACTGAATTTCGGGGTGTACCGCTAACACTATATTAATAGCTTGTTTAAATCCAAGAAAACAATACGCCGCCTCGATATTATAAAACGATTAATATATCGATAAAATAAGTAACTGGACATATTTAGGGTTCCGTACCTAAAAAGGAAACTAGAACCCTTATTAGGATCACTTTGTAGTCCGTCTGTCTGTCCGTCAAGACCCTTTATCTCGGGAACGCGTGGAGGCATCGAGGTGAAATTAAACTCAAGTCTACAGTCCCCTGAAGCTGTAAAAAAAACGAACTTCTATGTTAGCGTAAAAAAAGATACGGCCGTTAATGCCGCAATAAACGAATATTTCGACACTCTCAAGGGAATCAAAATTTAAAGAGGAACTTCATATTGACCTAATAGAACTATCAAATTTGGCAAAAGTAATATCGTTTTACACTACAACTACTACAAGTGCCTACAGGGAAATATCTGAAAACTATAAATTTGTAATGGAAATAAGTTACATTTGTACCCTCGGTGAGCGACTCCGACTCGCACTTATCCAGTTTTTAAGTGAAAACTTCTCGGCGCTGAGCACTTTTTGAGGTGGGGAAAAAATGATAAACTCGAGACAGCGTAAGGCGTCTCTCCTCTCTTTCTACCGCACGGCGAAAATGTATGCCAGAGCCTGCTGTTTCATGTAGGCGGCGCAGGGCGCTTGCGTGACTTTATGTTATGTGATGTGACGGACAATGTTATTCACCAAAGAACTTTAGTCATAACGTATCATAATCAGGTCAATTATTTAAAACTGGACTTTTATATTAAGCAATAAAGCTCAATGTTCTAATCTTGTGCGGGCTGAAATACGAGGATCTCACAGTTACATTCTAACTTTATATCACTCCAATATAATTCAATAAAGCTACATCTTGATGAAATCGCTAATAAAAGTGAACTCTAGTACTGGTGAATAAAACTCAAAATATCATGACCAAATATATTTAGATGCGAGGTCTGCAAGGTAACTTTACAATTTCTATTCGAATTTTAAACAATTAACGCTACAAATTTAAGCTCACTGGCCAGCAATTCCGGAACTAAAGTTTTTCAATAGAAAGGAGGATGGGTCAATTATACATAGTGCTTAGTGCTGCAGACATTTTGGAGTAGTCATTGAGTTTTCACTTCTGTCGGCACTCCCGGAGTGCAACCCGTTGTTTTTTTATCACGTGTCTTACGTATTCAATAATTTAAGGGCGGAGAGAGGTCGATCATGTCTTATTTTAGTCACATTTTATTCTTACAAGTGGGTGGGATAGTCTTGATCTTACAGCATATAGTAACTGGAGACGCCTTGGCTGTCATTTTCTATACAAAACAGTCTGCCGATTTTTGCGGAGGGGCACGTCAAATGTACCTGATTTCTACCTGATTTGTACGTAACGTACAAATAGCCATGTCAGATAAACGTCAGTCCATACGAAAGTTTGCACAATTGTGCAAAGTTTTCGGCAGAGGGGTAAGCTCTTAAATAGCGGGAAATGGTGTATAGAGACCGTGCGTGTTGGAGGGTCTGCCATCTCGTGACCTGAATCGAAAGCGATAACAATTATACCCTACACTAAACGATGGCACTATTTTGAATTTCCCAGGGATAATTAAGACCTAGCTAGATCGATTTTTCGACCCCGAAAACCCCTATATAGCAAATTTCATCGAAATCGTTAGAGCCGTTTTCGAGATCCCCGAAATATATATAATAAATAAACAAGAATTGCTCGTTTAAATGTATTAGATTAGGTAGATTATTTAGTAATATTCAATACTGTGGGCAGGGTATATAGATACTGTCAATTACTGGCCACTTTTTACGAACTGGCCACCTTATAGGTAAGTACCTACTATTAATGAATTCTGCTCACCAGAGAAAATCTAATTATTTAGGCGCCATTCGTTTATTAACCTATACGTAAAGAGTACGTCACCCATATCTAAGAAAAACTGGACAAGTGCGAGTCGGACTCGCCCACCGAGGGTTCCGTACTTTTTAGTATTTGTTGCCGCTAGCAACAGAAATACATCATCTGTGAAAATTTAAACTGTCTACTTGTCTCTATCACGGTTCATGTGATACAGCCTGGTGACAGACAGACGGACGGACGGGCAGTGGAGTCTTAGTAATAGGGTCCCGTTTTAACCCTCTGGGCACGGAACCCTAAAAAAAATAAGAATAGTGCTTTGGTTTTATTTTAAAGTCTTTTTTTATCATTCACCTTTATAATATAATATTTTAATTAGTCTAGAGGCTCAAATTTAAACCCACTCTGAAAGTGCATCTAATAATATGTAGGCGTTTTTTGTGATCTTACGTAAGAACTATCAAGACCTTAGAGCATTTAATAACGGGAGTCGCCATTAAAAGTATGTCAAACCTCTTGCGTGGCCTTACAGTATTTTGACCCTAGTGAGTATTATATTCTTTGATTTTGACATTGTCAACATGCGCACAGTACAGTTGAATCGCTCGCGGCACAATTCCTTTCCTGTGGGGTCATTTTTGAGCTCTGGTCAAACTTCTATAGGTACCTAGCTATCCTAGTACATTGCCGTGTTCACATTCATCTCAGTACACTCTGCAACTCCAAAACTTGACAGTTCTGAAAAGGGTGTATAAAGTGTACAGTCAGCGCTGTGTTCTTAATTATTATCAAATAATCAATAAATTATTCCATTCTACTTTAATTTCCAATTAAAAGTAAGCTAAAGGTAAGTGGTTAATCTGTGACGACCTAACGACATTTATAAGTTTATAACGTTCATTCATTACATTCGCTGGATAGAAAATCTAATCTAAGTAAGTACATAAAATACCATGAACCGGCTGAGCTTAATTCACTTAAAATAATAAGTACTTAAGTAGATTTCCGGCAAATATTTCCAACTTTGGTTTAATATTCTAATTCTCTTAAGTATATAAAAAATCATGAAGCCATTAATAATAAAAAATCAAAACATGTTTCAATAAAACTTTGCCATTACAATGCCATTGCCACAATAATGAATGACAGTTATTTGCTTTGACAGGACTATGACAAAACTTTGTCAGCTATTGACCATGGACCTATATAATAGGGACAAGACATATTGTTCTATACGTACAATTGCTTATAGAAATAGCACCCATTTTGACGGCACACACATAAATATATATCTGTCTCGTTTTTACTCAGCACTGTAACCCATAGCAAAAAAAGATGACAGTATTTCAGTACGTACATAAAGTGTTCCATGAAAATACGTAAATACGTAATGCGGCCGAAAATCCGCCATGTTTAGTTCCCCAAATGTCATTGTCTGTCAGTTCAGCCGGTACTTGTCCTGTCTAAAAGTCGTGGTGAAAATTAAAATTATTAATTATCTTTCAATATTTTGCTTGTGATTGAAAATAATTGAAGCCAAATGTGAATAATTACGTCGCGAATATGCCAGTGTATAGTGTATTAGGGTGCGGCATAAGAAAACCACCAAATCAGCCATCTTTAACCTTACACAGGTACGCTATCATTTACATGAAAAATATTGGTTATTGTTAATGTTCCTGGGAAATGTAAGGATGTTTCACATTATAAATAGCAAGGTTCTTCTGTGCAGTTATAGATCATGAAGTGATTGGATTTATTTAACTATATTTTTACGCTTAAATAATGTAAACATTTCAGCTAGGGTTGTACTTTATTTATCGACTTTGATATCGATATATTATGATTGCCTATTTATATTTTCTTATTTTATCATGCTACCCCGCTTCAAACCAACTAAATTATCTTAATTTAATAATTAAATCATTTTTTATAGGTTACCAAGAAATGAACATAAAAAGAAAGTGTCTGGAGATGGAGATCCTGACCGACTCTCGGGAGCACTAGGGTAACTCGGGGCCGTGGGGTCGTTACTCCACAAGCTGCCCTGCGGGCTTTTTTATATCATTATTATATTTTTTTTATATAATTCGACATTAAGAGACCATATACTTACATATAGTTGTAATTTATAAAATGGTTAATGTATTGTTATTATTTTTGCTTGTATGTAAATTCAATGTTGACGTATAAAAATGCCCTTGTGGCCTATTTGCTGAATAAATGTTGAAGAAGTTGAAGAGCGGAAGTCATTCCTTATTTTTGTAATAAAAAAAATGTTCTGAAGGTGTTTTGTTTTTTTTTCACCCGTCGCTTAATAAGCTTGAATTTTGTATCGCTCTCACTTATAGATACGGCGCACCAAGGTCGAGGTGCAGTGCGGTAGTGTGTTACAGACTTTAGGGTTAGCAACACAACAAAATTGATTGTAATGGAGAGGTAAAGTCCAAGAAAAACACGTACACTTATTCTGACATCCAAAACAGATGGCGCTCACTAAGTTGTCAAACGTCAACTTTTGAAAATCAGAGTTACCGCAAAAATCGCAATATGTATTGCGTAGTACAGCGTCATCTCGTTTACCTGTCAAATTTGAAGCACGAAATTGTCCTAGACTCCACACATCTTACTCAATCAAAGTATCTTTTCACATAACAATATACTAATAAAGAATTTTTATTTATTTACTTACTTCCTATTAAAACATAAACTCCACAAATAATACATACTTAGTATTTTAAATAAAATGAGCCGAGAACGTTAAAAAGTTATCGATGTATCGATAAAACCTAGTAACAGTAAAAATCTTCTGGGCAGCACTAAAACCGCCATGTTTAGTTCTAAGATGACGTCACAGTGGCACGCATTATTCGTTGACGTTTCACTTCCATAGGTTTCATATTTCAGTGCTATTGACAGATGTTTGCTGACATCAAGTATAATGTTGCCAGACCGAAACATAACCACAGACTAGCAGCTTAAAAGATGTAACAGACTCAGCTACCGCACCGGACCGGGACCTTGGTGCGCTCCAAATATCTCTTTCTCGCTTTAACTTATAGAGGTGTCCTTAAATATCTCTTTCTCACTTTAACTTATAGAAGTGTCCTTAACGCACGTATGGCGACCACCTTAGACACTACCGATACGTGCGCCGCCTACACCAAGGTCGCGGTGTGGTGCAACAGTCTGTTATGGTTTTAAAGCACTAGATCATAGACAGATGTACCGCGCCAGGGCTATAACCGCAAAAATCGAAGTTCGCAAATTGCGGGGATTTTTCTCTGTCACTCTTATTACGCCTTCATTGGAGTAAAAGAGAAAGATCCCCGCAATTTGCGAATTTCGATTTTCGCGGTAGCCGCTCAGAACCTTGGTGTGGTACAACTGGTACAAGGCATGTAAAAGGCCAAAGAAAATTGTTTATATCCATTATAAGGAATAACACAATAATAAATTGTACCTATTTTAAATTAAGCATAACAAAAATATTATCCTGGAATAAGATGGGAATGGCAGAGCAAATTGCCACGTGTTCAGTTTTCTGCGTTCACACATTCGCTCATGAATGAAAAATATTTACGTTTCGGTGGAATTCTTATATGTACAATATTAATTTGAATGTTTTTAAATGGTTTTTTAACTTTATGTTAGATACCTACTTGATTGTGTGAGAAATTGGATCGTGGAAGCACTGCTTAATAGAATATGAAGTATTTTACACTGGCAACTCTATTAATCCATAGACATTGTAGTTTCCATTCCGCCTTTGACGTCTCCTCCTTTTTCTTTCGGCCATTAACGCCGAAAGTTTGGTGTTCACATTGAGTCACGGATCCATTCGTGGCCCTTAGATCACTTATTTAAAATCCATTCAAGATGGTGCAGAAGAAGGTAAAACCTATACGTGTTTAGTTAAATAATATATTTTATGTCGAGATTTAGCCAAAACTTCACTTTTCTTAAAATGTCGTCGGGTCCTACCTTGGAACTTAAGTGTTTCGCGTGATGATTATTTTCTCTACATGTAAGTCGTGTAACTAAGTGGTACCCGTAACTAGCTTTTCGGTGTTCATTAATTATATCCCCTATTTATATTTCCCGTGTTATATCATTAGAATTACAAGTTTGCGTCTAAACACTGCGACATAACCTAGAAATATACCATGATGTTAACTTCTCAATGAGTGCCATGATTACACTATTTTATCACCAAGATCGCTGAAGAACTGCAAGTTAAACACAGTATTTACAGTTTCCCTTCTTTTACTGAAAGTGTTGTTAATTATTTCAGCCCAAAAAGAAGGTCGGGAAGAAGATCGCGGCCGCTCCGCTGGTCGTTAAGAAGGTTGAGCCCAAGAAGGTAGTTAACCCACTCTTCGAAAAGAGGGCCAAGAACTTCGCTATTGGTAAGTGCTAACCATTATAATTACGTGTTTGAAATACAATGTGATCTGCAATATACCCAGTGACTGGTGAAACTAAAGAAAATGTGTATTGTTTGGAACGAAACAACGTGGTCGCATTGTTTTTTGAACCTAAATAATTATAGGTTACGTCTAAACATTCGCTTTGTGAATTGATCAGTGATGAATTTACTCTAAACCCATTTAAAGATGTAACTTTGTGAGTTCTAACATGATTTTTACTTATCTACTGATGTCAATTCGTATAGCAAATGTTATTTCCCTGGATCTAAATGATGCAAACCAAACAATCTGAAACAGCCATGTGGTTGCAAATATAACGAGCTTTTTAACACTGACAAGATCCTCATAATTATTTATTGCTCTGGTTTGATGACAATTAATTTATTTTTACTTAATTGTTGGGAGTTTCAATTGAATAAGTTATTTAGATGGTTTATAAGAAATATTAACTCAACTCGAAGGAAGGGAATGATTTTAGTAGTATATATTTGTGTCGGGGAGTACCTGGCATGTTTCTTTTGTGTTCCATTGTTGAGTGGTTTAAACTACTGAGCACATTTAAATATATGAGGATTCCTATACTGAGGAAGTTCTATAAAAAGTGTGGTTTTTCTCCAATATCTCTAACAGCAAGTAGGTATTTAGTGTTAGGCATCCTTACATCATAAAGGGGCCCACTGATTAACTGTCAAAATTTTGTTCTAACTGACAGGCCGATACCGTCCGGCGGACTGTTAATAAGTGGGCCCCTTAACTAAGCAGCTCTATTAGTTATTTCCTAACATTACTGGTACTATAATTTGTATAGTAGGTGCAAATTGTTTTTCATGAAGGATACAAGTTATTCCATAATTTAACATACAGGTAGATGGAAATTATGTTTGTGTACTTCATACTGATTGAATGTAAACCCAGCTCCAAACTTGCATGGCCGCTTATGAATCCATTCATAATGGTTTTATGTAATTTTGCAGCTTGTACGGGAACTTATATGGTCTGGCTGCCAAAAGATGTGTGTTACCTTAACACTTTCAGTGCCAAGCTCCTCATTTCCTTGGAAGTGAATATGTTAAGAAATGGACTTTTTGTGTTGTCGATGAATTTACTTGTTAGGTAATGAATATACAAGTTTTCGCAGGCAGACCCTTTCATGTCGTACTGGTGTGGATGTTTATAGCCTTTCAGTGTTGGCTGATAATTTGTGATAAGAGAATGTTCACTAGTTTAACATGTTCACTGCGGGTTGAGATTGAAAGACCCCAGGCAATTACGAGCTACACTAATTGCCGCAGTGAAGGTGTTAATGAGTAAGGACATAACTCACTATTTATGGGTACTATAGTTAACTCAAAAATAAATAATAATCATACATTGTTCAGCCAACACTGCTTAATTTAAATTATATGATGCAATGCGCACAGCGACTTAATAAAATTGGATCATGAAATAGTTCATTGGTTCACAACTAAAACTCGCTAGTCCCTACATCCTCTAGTGTGCCACTGTCCTAATACTAGTACTAACTAATCATTAGTAAAAAGAACAGTCCCTTTTTTTTGGTCACTTTTAAAACAAAGCAAATTAAAGTATGTTTCCTCATACTATGGATTCAAAATTCACTGCCGATTTTTCTTGTATGGTGGGCCGCTAGAGTATGTAGGTATAATACCTAGGCCACACATTTGACGAGTGGCATGGGAAGCAGGCAGAGACGTAGTGTGGGCGCGCTACTCGTCGTCGGCCGCCATACTGCCCTGCATACTTCCCTCACTACTTCCCATACCACTTGTCGAGTGTGTGGCCGGGGTATAACACATTTACCAGTAGAAGTGACTAGGCAAGCCTGAATGCTCCTAACATGTTGTTCAGATCATTTTGAACTGCTTAGGTACTTTTAACCTTTTGAACGCCACAGACGGCAATTGACGTCAACGCAAAATCGTGACGACTCCAAAGACAGCATTTGACGTCGATCGTTTTTTGATGAAAATCTACTGAAAAACACCCCACTTTTAGGTTGGCATTGTTTATTCACAAAACGAAATTTTACCCCCGTGGCGTCAGTGGCACGGCAAATGGATGCGCCGTTTGGCGTTCAAAAGGTTCAAGATCTCTGTTTATTATTACTGTAATACTAGGGAGTGTTGACAGATTTGCTAGTCAGTTTTAGGTAGACACTGACCATCTGAGGCACATGTCAACATAACCTCACTTGCCAAGCGATCATTCATCAATTTCATTAATTCTAAGGCTTTGCGATATCCATCTACCTACCTGTATGATGTTTTGGCAGCCAAACCTTGTTTTTGTCTAAACTAATTAGTCCAGTCGTCATCGGCTGAGGTGCTCATAATATCTGAACACGGACTCTAGTGCCTTGACAACAGAAGCGTGCTCAGATATTTGTGAGAATCTTAGCTGGGCGGATATATCTGATGGGGACTGTATAGGCCATACTAGTTTAGGAAATACAAGGAAAATCTTGATGTAACTTGGGACAATATAAGCAGGTCTAAACAGACTGGGCTCTGAACCCAGAACTAGCTTCAAAACAATACACAAATGTTAGAAATTGTACTACTTGGTAGCTAATAAAAATGTTTCATGTAATTGTCTACCTCCAGTCTGCACTGACTTGAACAAAATAAAAAGTAGCTATTTAGGGTTAGGTTAGGTTAGAATTCTAAAATGTGACTAAAACCCCCAAATCAGAAGCAATAAATATCAGAAATAATCTTTATTATATACCTGCACACACTTGTTCCGACCAACTTTAACCCGCTACCATCCCGCAGGCCAGGACATCCAGCCCACGCGCGACCTGTCCCGCTTCGTCCGCTGGCCGAAATACATCCGCATCCAGCGGCAAAAGGCGGTGCTGCAGCGCCGGCTCAAGGTGCCGCCGCCAATCAACCAGTTCACTCAGACCTTGGACAAGACCACAGGTGATTTATGACTTAGTATTTTTAACTTCATCTACGTTGAAGTTGCCAAAAGTAGGTGCCTTATAGGTTAAATGCTTATGGGTGCATCAACATTTATTTTGTTGTTATCCCATTACCTAGTTTACAATAGTAGCATAGTTTGTTAGAAGAAATGTTATAGGTCTGTACTGTGTTCTAGTAATATGCTAAGTAGATGACCCATTATGGAAAGGGCTTATAACTGCCATAAAAGTGTATGTTTGGTTATTTTTAATATGTATCATAAAACCTAGGTAGAAGTCCTGTATTTCTTACCAGGAAACCGGCCACCAAATTAAAATGTCATTACTTCAGTGATAAGTGATTTCAAACATACATTCAAGTGGAAACTATTTTTAATAAAGTTGTGCACTCAATAACAATAAATCTTAATAAGTATAAACAAATCAACGCGTGTGTGATGTCTCTAGAGAGAAACATACCATACAATTCTAAACTGTATTTTTACTTTTACATGATGAATATCCAAATGCAACTATGAATAATCTGTGATTATCATAAACAATACGAGCTTTTTAACTCTGAAGCCAACAACTCCCCACTACCATTGATATTCATACTATACAGCCACTAACTACGTTGTTTGTGTTTCAGCTAAGGGCCTTTTCAAGATCCTGGAGAAATACAGACCCGAGACGCAGGCCGTCCGGAAAGAGCGCCTAAAGAAGGCTGCTGAGGCCAAGGTATGCACAAATATTCACGTCTCTAAATAAAAAAAGTTGAGATAAATATTTATTTGAAATAAATTATGCCAGCAGCATCACAATGAATAATAATAATTAAAAAATATGTATTTTAATTATAATTGGACAACTGTATCTACTGAACTTGAAATTATGTTCATTGTCTGTGGATGTGTCAGTCTTGGACAAAAGATTCCACTGAATTTATGAGCTACTTTTTTTTTCTTTTGAGAATTTACTTTCTAGAAAACCACTGCAACTACAAAATCTGTGAGGCTTCCCTGACATAAAACGAATTCAAAAGAAATGATTGTAATTAGTAATCATAATTCATATTTGTTCCTTAAAACGTATGTACCTGATGCATAACAACACTTCCTGAAGGCCATGACGACCTCTAACCACCAAGATCTCTGATGCCACTACTCCTCCAACCCTCCCTCACAGTCCACAACTCTCCACTAACCACCACTCTTGTGCAGGTCGCCAAGAAAGATGAGCCCCTGCCCAAGAGGCCCAACACCATCCGCTCTGGCACCAACACTGTGACCAAGCTGGTGGAAAAGAAGAAGGCACAGCTAGTGGTCATCGCCCATGATGTCGACCCTATTGAGGTAAGGCACACTATTTTACTGTTGTTTGATGTTAATCGGTCTGTTAAATGTGGTCGGTGCAACTGGGCCTTGTGGCCTCTCATTTATGCGGTCATAGTTAATAAACAGATCAGTATAGTACACTACTGGCCAGGCACTATTAATAGCAAGCTTTGTTAATAGCTCAGTTGGTTAGATTGGAACGGTTTCCAAAGTGTTGCAAGTTCGAATCACGCTTGAGGAGGCTATTTTACCATTTGGTCAGAGTGTACGAAAGGGGGGCCGTTTCTGGGACTTAGATTTTTTTTGATGTTGTGTCATTATAACACCTATTTTTTATTGTGTAATCGTAGACAACATGGTAAAATAAGCATGTTTTGTAGGAATAACTTTTCTCTAAAGTCAAAAATGGCCGAGATATTTGACACGAAAATTGGGATATTTGACCCGAAAGTTGCTGTGTAATTACGTTTTTTGGGTTGTTGAAAAAAAAAATAACCTCGAAGACTAAGGCGGGAGCTTTGCTTAGTCTTCTAACCTAACCATATCCAAGTCGGCTCTGTCCAGGAAGGTCTTGCTCGCTCGCTTCACTCGCTCGCTGCCACTGGCTTCAAATATTAAAATATACATTATAAAAAGTCCAACAACTCGGCCAGTTTTAATTTTAGAGTAAAGTTTTTCTAATAAAAGATGCTTATTTTGATGTGATTTACACATTACAATCATTTAAAATATATGTTATAATGACACCACTCTCGATGAAAATTTTACAAGTCCCAGCTCCCTTTAAAAACACCAATCTTTGGAGGCGTCTAACTCGGCCATTTTTAATTTTATAGAAAAGTTGTTCTAATAAAAGATGCTTATTTTCACGTGATCTACACATTACAATCATTTAAAAGTGGTGTCATAATGACACCACTTTGCAAAAAAAATTTCTAAGTCCCAGCCCCCCCTTTGCTACACCCCAACCTACCATTTTTTCTTAGTAGTGTCATAGCCACAGCTGTCACTCAATTTGAAGACCATACTCTGCACTTAAAACTTAAGATCAGAGTCATGGCTTACAAGGAAGGGTACACAACTGTCCGACTCCGATTTGATTTATTTTGATATATGTTATAGAGTAGTCTAAAATAACGGACACGTATTTTTTTTAGCTGCCCAAACTGAACCTGTTAGGAGAAAATGGCCTTCAGAGTACTGAAAATTGATTATTAAAAGTATATTTATTATATATTTTTTTTATATAAAAAATGAGTTTTTGGTGAAATGACAAAACACGTCCCCATTCTTTATTCATGTTCTCCAACATATAACGAAACCAGTAATTAATTTTTTTTTTTGAACATGTCTCTTCTCAGAAATTAGAAGATTTGGTCAATTTTCAGTACTTTGAATGCCACTTTCTCCTAACAGGTTGAGTTTGGGCAGCTAAAAAAAATACGTGTCCGTTATTTTAGACTACTCTATAACATATATCAAAATAAATCAAATCGGAGTCGGACAGTTGGGTACCCTTCCTTGTTAGTTCCTTCATAATTGAAAATCTATAAAACTTGGTTCTTAAGTGTTTTTGTCTAAGCTCATTTATAGACAGTGCGAGAACTCGCATGCGAGTTATATTACATTGCAGTATTTGATCGGTCGACTGAGGGTGTAATCTCAATAGTCCACAATGTAACCATCCTGCGTAAAATCTGTATATTTGTAGCTGTGATGTTAGAATTTCTTCACCTGAGGCTTTTGAACAAGATTCACTAGCTGCATGAAGACCCTTGACTCTGAGCTACCATCTCCCTCCCATCCCACAATAGACCCTATCACCATAGCCTTACGTGTGATATCTGTTCGCAGCTGGTCCTGTTCCTGCCGGCCCTGTGCCGCAAGATGGGCGTGCCCTACTGCATCGTCAAGGGCAAGTCCCGCCTTGGCGCGCTAGTGCACCGCAAGACGTGCACGTGCTTGGCACTCACACACGTTCGTATTCTTACATCTTATTCTTATACTTGTACATGTAGGTGGATATCTTTAATAGGGCGATATTTCACGGTGAGAGGAACAGATTTAACTATAAATGCAAATATATTAGTTTGTTACATAAGGCTTTTGCTTGCGAGACGATTTATATTTCGTTCTCTTTACTACCAACAAATCATGTTTGCTAAGGACCACTTGCACCATTCCACTACCCCGGGGATAACTACCCTGTTAAACCTGGAGTTACCATGGTTACCAGTACATTTTGACACTGGGTTAATGGTTTACATACTTAACCCCGGGTTAGTGGGATGGTGCAAGTGGCCGTTAGTGTTATGTAAATCTCAAGCCTATTTCAAAACAAATGTAAGCTTTTTAATTACAAAAATACTATTTCTTAGAATCTATAAATTTTACAGAAATTATCAAATTTGACATTAATCGTATTTAAATATACAGTGAAAGGAATATTAAATGTGAACTGAGACTCAAAATGCAAAACTGAAACACTGTTTGATGCCTGATCGTCATTTAACAATTAATCAAAGCCGTTTCTCTTCTAAAAACCTGACATGATGATTATGTTATTTGCTATCTGAGTGCCATGATGTCAACTCATCTACCACCAATAGATTTATCTGAGGCTTCCCCCATTCGCTTCTACCCAACCCTCCAAGTACAGAGTAATATATGACATGTTTGTACAGGTGGAGGCGGGTGACCGCGCGGCCTTCACCAAGGCCGTGGAAGCCATCCGGACGAACTTCAACGAGCGGTACGAGGAGCTGCGCAGGCACTGGGGCGGCGGCGTGCTCGGGAACAAGTCCAACGCGCGCATCGCCAAGCTGGAGAAGGCCAAGGCGCGCGAGCTCGCGCAGAAGCAGGGTTGACCTGAATAAATCTTAATGCGTAGCGGTTGTTTTATTTGGATGGTGTTAGAACTCTCGCGTAGAATTATAGTCCCTATGACAGTATATTTTTATATTTTATAAGTTAAGCACATTTATTTATTTATGAACGTAACATTTAAGTAATAAAAATAATGCGAAGACATATTTTACCGATTAGTTTTTAAATTAGGCCCAAGGGCACTTGAAGAACTGTCTCAGGGACCATCATTCCATGCGAGGGGCATAAAGGAGCATTATATAGCTGGTCAAACAACTTTGTCAGTAGAAAAAGGCGATGTCTATGAGATGATAGATAATCCTTCGTGCCTACATTTTTTTGCCGCTTTTTTTCTACTGACGGAAATGGTTTGCCTTTGCACTGCGTGTGCTATCAAAATCTTAGAGGATATAACCAAACTGAGTAGCCATTAACAGGCCCTCTGTCGAAAATAGGCGGCCAATGGTCATACACATTGTATGGACTGACGTTGATCTGACATGGCTATTGTTACGTTACATATACATTTGACGTGCCCCTCCCCCGCAAAAACCGGCAGACTATTTTGTACCGAAAATTACAGATATGGCGTCTCCGTTTGGTTATCCTCTTAAGATCAAAATCGTTGCAGACTTTTCTTGGACTAAGACTATTAACACGTTCCCTGTGCATGCATCATATGTGTAACATTTTAGGGTGCATATGATACGTGCATGCACCATTAATGATGCACGACCCCATATAAACTTAAAGCATTGCCAAAATTTACAGGTGTGAGCTAGGTCTTTTTTATTTGCATCAAAAGGTTCACAGCCAGTATGTGCATGCAAATAAAAAAGACCTAGCTCACACGTGTAAATTTTGGCAATGCTTACGTTTATACGGGGTTGTGCATCATTAGTGCATGCACGTATCATATGTACCCTAAAATGCTACACATATGATGCATGCACAGGGAACGTGTTAATCCAGTAACTATGTCGAATTTTGTAACCTGGCTCTTTTGCGTCAAATCCGGTAGTTCTGATTTTTTACAGACTTATTTATGATGAATGCCCTTCGAGCAACACCGGCTTCCGACACAAAGTGAATGCCCAATGAATAATACAAGTTTGTGACTTCGAGCGCCGAACACAACTTTGTCAAATATCGAAAAATCCGCGAAAATTTCGGTATTCTTTTAGATTTGGGCGATTATAACCCTAAAGGACTAGTTTTTGATAGTACCTTCTCAGGACGTTTTTATTGTGGACTAAATTTGCTACAATACGAGACTATAATTGTCTCTGTACATCTAGTAGTTTCCGAAAAAAAACCTTTCAAATTTTATAATGTTTTGAAATTGTATTCTTAGGGTAGGTATATAGGCGGGTTCTTTGTCGGGTGTACGCTCGTAGCGCCTAATTTAACTACCAGGATCAAGTCCCAGTCCTTTTAGGTGGCGACGGCTGGACCAATTTTGATGTAAAAAGTGGGCCCCATAGGCTTCAAGGTAAATCTCTGTTACGCTGACGTCTATCAAATGTCACAATAAATCAGTAGGCTGTCTTTTGTCATTTTTAGAGTACTAGCGACCCGCCCCGGCTTTGCACGGGTTACACAAAACAACAAATTATATACCTAAACCTTCCTCAAGAATCACTCTATTTATAGGTGAAAACCGCATGAAAATCTGTTCAGTAGTTTTTGTGTTTATCGCGAACATACATACCTACACACTTACAGACTGACGCAACGGGGGACTTGATGCTTAGTGTGTTTCACTGGTTACTTCTGAATATTCGTGATTTATTGTGATTCTAATTTAGGGAAAAATCTTCCTATGGTGTTAAATTGTGTGTGTCTGTCATGTGATGTGTTATGTGTGCTTGATTTCAAGATGCTGATCTAAGTCAGTGGTGTCTGCGGTCACAGAATAAATAATAGTATGTACTAGGTACAGAAGCTACAGAAGACTCACTCTCTAACAAAACGCGTCTGTTACGATCAGCACAGATATGGCCGCTAGGTGGCTACAGCGCCACGCGCGGCTTATGGTTTTCCCCAAAATTGGTGTGGAACGGATGTTCTTTTAGCTAGTAGTACCTGTAGCAAAGCGACGAAATCGCGGAGTGAGCCACGCCTGCTGCGGTGCAGATTTCCGAAATGCCAATAAACCAGCAATAAACACGTTAATGCGGCTGGTTGGCGGTTCGTGCTCGGGTACTCGTAAGTTTGGATCTCATTTGAGCCAAATTTGAGCACTTCGAAAGTACTGTCAGGGCCACATTTACTCTGGGACATCTCTGGGAGCTTTACCCTGGCCGCAGACGTTCGGAATTTTCATTTGGTTTTCGTACGGAATGACGGATGGGAAAGGGACGTCGCTCTACAAATGCATAGCGCTGTCTAGCTTGCACATGTCATTCCGTAAGGAAAATTCCGAACGTCTGTGTTAACCGCCATACATCTGCTCACAGCGTTTTGTTATTGGCCTTTCAGTTAAGCTTAAGGCTGCCTTCCCACTGAGGCGGAGATGAGAGGAGACATGCGGGACATTATGCGAATCTCGGGCACATAATAAATAATAGTACGTCATACTAAGCCAAATCTGGGTGAGACTGGCATGTTAAAATTTTGTATTCATTCATTCAATAGCACAGAATAAATAATAGTACTACCGTACAGAAAGGAAACTTCCTACAAAACCGAAGTTTGACAGCGGTTCGTATCTTGCTGTTCCTTTCTAATATATGGCACTATCCCTTTCGGCTATTTAGGGTTGTCAAAATTCAATATCTTATCTGTGGTCGTGTACGCAAAGGGACAAGGGACGTCAAGTTGTGTCAACCCTAATTCGGAGCAATGCTGAGCCGAACGGAGCCAAATTTGCCCGAAGAAAGGAGTTTCGCACCCTTGACAATTAAATAGGTAAAGTAAAGTTCAAGATCATTTAGAACACCTCGCCCGCTTAGCAACTATTGCAGCTGACTGTACCTAGTTACTGTCAAAAGTAAATTCTGCACCTGGTACGTACGCTATATTTATAGTCTATTTTTGTAAAGATTTTATAAAAGGCTGCCACAGGTGCGTTATCATATCTCGGCTTGACGTATTTCTCAACCCTTCTTTATCTAACTTATTCCAAAGCGAACCTTCAGGCCTGGCAACAAGGTCCAGTTTTGAATGTGCATAGTAAATCCTTAAGGTATCCAGTATTAGATTTTAAAATTCATTTCGCGGTGCTACTGGTGCAAGTGATATATGGCATGGACGTGCAACGTGAACCGTATGCTATTGCTATTTCAGGTAAATAGGTAAGAAACCGGATTTTTACCTGTCTCGGAAAACGATGGCTCTTTCGCTCGTATGTTTGGTTGAATTTAAATTGTATGTACAGAATACAAGAGCTTCACTGAATGGTTTAGACCGGCGGTCGGCAACCTGCGGCCCGCGGGCCGCATGCGGCTCGTGAAACTGTCACTTGCGGCCTGCGAGCCTCTCTGGCTATGTAATATTGAGAAACGACAACGTCTGAAAAAGTCATAAATATTATCAAAGTGCGGCCCGCGTCAACTTACTCATCGTTAACTACGCTACTAAAACTACGCAAAAAAAGGTTGCCGACCGCTGGTTTAGACAATTGGTAGACCAACTGTTGATAGCCTCCTATTAGTCGGTAGCCTACGAAGCCGGAGATCCCGGGCTCAAATCCTGGTAAGGGCATTTATTTATTTATTGCATCCATGGTTGTTACATAGTAATAGTAAATTTCACATGGACCCTGGTAGGGCACAGCATTGGTCTTAAATCTAAATTATGCTAGGTAATTACTAATTAGACAGTATTTATTTTTCTAATGAGCACGGATATTTGTTCCTGAGTCATGGGTGTTTTCTATGTAGGTATTTATCGAACGAGCGAGCGAAGCGAAGCGAAGCGAAGCGAAGTTCTTACATTCGACTTTGAACACGCGGCTGGCTAGCGGCACGTCCCGGCATTTCGATATTTTTAAGCTGAACTGGCAGAAGATAGTTTGATACTCAAGAACTTAAGTAAATTTGTTCTAATTTAAATGAAGTTGGGTAAACGTGTAGTCGTGGGCATTATATTTTAGTCATTAAATTATGAGCAGTCCCGATCAAGGGGTTATTGAGCTAGAAGAGCTTAGAAGACCAAAAAGCTGTTTGTGGGAGGTCTTGCTATTGTGGTCATTTTTTTGCAAGAACATGGTCGAGTTTAGTATCAAATGAAAGTGCTGGACTTACACTTTTATAATATCGTTTTTAAATTTACCATTTTGAAATAATTAGCAGGATAAAAATAAAATAGAATAAACATAATACCGGGTGTGGCCTGTAACACGAGCAAATAATTAAAATATAGATCGTACTCCTCAAATGGTGACCCTTTTGTTCAACAACTTTTAATAATTATGAAGTATTTAGAGTCCCTATTTTTCATACAAAATAAATATTATCTGCAATGGACGCCATCGCCACGCCATATCATTGTGATTGACGTTGCTTGTCACGCCTTAAGCATAACAAAATTCGCAGTACATTGCGGGTTTTTACAATAAACTTTAAAGTGTATTAAAAATCAAACCACACGTTATTTTTAAAAGTCGCTGAACAAATGTTGGTCACTATGAGGAGTACAGCCCACAGTTAAATTTTTTGCTCATATTACAGGCCACACCCGGTATATGTATTTGACATTTGACAGGAAATATTTCGGCTTAGCACAGATACAGTTTATTTTAATCTCTATGGTGGTGACATAAATCCAGGGGAGGGACAGCCATATACGAAGCCCTTTATTCGAAAAAATAGCGCCATCTATATTACTTAACGCTAAACTTGTAAACAGCGCTTCAAAATTGATGCAAAAAAGCAAATCTTGTCAGTAGAAAAAGGCGCAAAACTCAAATTTTCTATGAGTCCATATCCCTTCGCGCCTACATTTTTTCTACTGACAAGATCTGCTTGGCCAACTATATTATCTGGGGCACGGCCGTGCCCCTGCCAAGACGAGACAAAGGGCAAAAGGCAGTGCATATATTTTCTCGGCACGTTTCGTCGTATTTTCGAACCCTCGTAGTTTCGGCTTGGATGATGCTAGAGGGCTGAAATTTTTAGTATACCATGGCGTTAGTAAACTTATCAAACACACCAAGTTTTATTAGGCTACCTATTATACTTAAAATTTTATAGATTCTTTAATTTTCACTGTCCGAACCCTATGAAATTCGTGTCATAGAAAATACAGACTACTTCCTGAAGACCTAGAAGGCTGAAATTTGGCATGTAATGATAGGTCTGTATGCTAACACATATGGTGATGAGAAATCTGTAACTTTGGCCCTGCAACCCCTTGAAATGGGGGTACCTAAAATTTGCCGTAAACCTGAAAACATTGGTTCCTGAAGTACTAGAATCGTGAAATTTTGTATGGGAGCAGTGATCGGAGTGCTAATAAAGAAAACACAATAAAAAAAAACGAAAAGTTTTCGAAGTGCAGATTTGAACCAGCTTCACGTAAACCAGCCAAGTAGCGCCCTCTATATTGGCACTGTTTCTTGTCGTAAACTTTTCATAACCTTACTTCCTACAAAGCGAATTTGAAATAGAGGCGGATTGTCATAGTGAATTTACTGCCATCTTTCGACAGATGTTTAAAACTTTTAGAACGCCATTTAACTTTGATCCTTATTCTTTCACTGATATGTGTTAAATTTGTTAAATATCAAAAAGTGTCACCAAGATGATGATCGCTCGAAAAGAATACCTTGTACAGGAGAACAGCCGGAGACCAGAAAATATTTTTGCCGAACTGAAACGGTTACGCTTAGCTCGCACTTCGCACTCGCTTGGTCAATACAAAATAGTACAAATTTTAATTTTATAAATAACCGGCCAAGTGCAAGTCAGACTCGCGCGCTCGAAGGGTTCCGTACCATTACGCAAAAAATGGTAAAAAATTACGTTTGGTGTATGGGAGGCACTTAAATATTTATTACATTCTGTTTTTAGTACATATTTGTTGTTATAGCGGCAGCAGGAATACATCATCTGTAATAAATTGAACATTAAATTTTAACTGTCTAGCTATCACGGTTCATGAAATACAGCCTGGTTACAGACAGATGGACGGACGGATGGACGGACGGACGGACAGACGGACAGACAGACGGACAGACTGACAGCGGAGTCTTAGTAAGAGGGTCCCGGTTTTACCCTTTGGGTACGGAACCCTGAAAATGTCTAATGATATTGAAACCGCTACTTCTTTAGGCGCTGATCTAAATACAATGACTCCGTCATTTTGTAAATTTTCCATAAACTGAATCAAAAAACACGAGAACACAAAATTCATCGTGAATCATTTTTTTAAATTTCTAGAAACATACAATTTGTAATACATACAATAGGGAGTATTGCTGCAATGTTCTGCCGCCAGAGTGCAGCACTAGTGCACCTACTAAACCATAAAGTAACATATACATACTAGGCCTTAAACAGATTTTTACAAGTTTTCACTATGACATTGATGCATCAAGGCGGTTTGTTTACAGGTGGCCTACCGTGAAATTTCGTTATATATGCCTCTCTATCGATCGAATAGGCAAGAGTGATAGAGAGGCAGAAACCGAACTTTCAACTGTCGTGTTTCATGGTAGGCCATATGATTGAGTTAGTGACGCAGAGTTTTGCGTAATATTCCCTATTGTCGTTTCTCATATCGCTAAAGCACGTGGTACGAGGCATGCCGTGGTACGGGGACGGGGCTAAAAAACTGAGACAACTATTACAAAATTATTGTCGACCTTATCATTGCGTTCATGTATGGAGGTTCTAATACAGTAATTAAAGAGTTTTTTGTAAACTGTGACATGACAACTTCAAAAGTCATCAACACGTCGGGTTGTCAAAACAACCCAAAAAATTTGCAAAACTGGTATTAGATTTTCTTTAAAATGGGTTACGATGTTCGAGAGTTGTTAATACACGTGGAACTGCAGCTCAAGGCTTAAGGCTTTATCGGAAACACTTCCCAAATTGACGACATCCACCGGCTTTTCAGTGAGAATAGGCCAATCGCCCCTGGTCAGCCTGAAAGGGCCATGCACGGGACCGTGCCAGTGCAAGTTGAGGAAAGGTTTCTCGAGCACTTTAGACAGGTACCAAACCAACGTCAAGTACCTACTCGTATTATGTGGAGTTAATTAATGTATTATTTTATTAAAATGTGGGGTTTGTATTTAAGTTTAATTTAGTTGGTAATAAAGTCGAATTTAAACCGTTGTGAGACATTACTAACATTGAAGAATTTTACGGTTTAGACTCACTTGTTTTAAGTCACTCGCGCGACATGTTTCGCGATGTGTAGTAGTAGTCAAATGTATAATTTATCCCACCAAAAACATTTCATGTAAAGTGTTGTCAAGACTAGGCGCATAAAGCTTTTACACTAAAAAGATATCAGATCCCGTAGTAGGTACCAAGACTTCTACTCTGTCAGTCCTAACTTTATAAGCTCTAACTGTATAAAGCCAACATCTTGGTCAAACAGTACGGCTTGGCCGTTTCGTTGCTGTCATATGAACAATCCCGTTATGACACTTTCAGAATTTGGAAGACCTGTGTTACTACTTTGCACAACAAGTCCACCGAGGGAGTGTTTATGTGACTGCAACGAAACGGCCAAGCCGTACTGTTTGACCAAGATGTTGGCTTTATACAGTTAGAGCTTATAAAGTTAAGACTGACAGAGTAGAAGTCTTGGTACCTACTACGGGATCTGATATCTTTTTAGTGTAAAAGCTTTATGCGCCTAGTCTTGGCAACACTTTACATGAAATGTTTTTGGTGGGATATATACTACTCTTTGCTTAAATCTATCAGTTAAGGGCTCCACAGACCTTGCAATAAATCCACGCGATCTTTGATCCATTGCCGCCTATAGAGCGATATAAAATAGTAGAAATTAAATAAAATGGAACTCAAAAATGTCCATACTAAATTCTTGCCATGTGTAAGCATTTTACGTCAAAAATATGACAGTTACGTAGAAAGTGGCGACCTCATTTATTTTCTATTATTTTATGTCGCACTATACGAGTACACCGTGTTTTTTTTGATTTCCGTTAATTTCAAGGGTGCATTCCTGAGCTTAAATCAAGTAACTTTCTCAAAGACACCGATGTTCTAATTAAGTCCATTTCGGAGATAATCCATAATTTATTTTTTTCCTATAAGGCCTCTACAAGCGTGTACACTTGCCTTAGGGCCGGCTTACATATTGATTAGTGTTTAGAATGAGTTCATACTTTAGCTACTAAACTTAAGTACAATCTCGGTCGATTGATGTACGAAATGACATTGATATGTCACAGATTTCAATTGTTTGGTTGAGTTAAATGTAATGCCCGTGTTACAACAACGCTATATGCTACATTTAATTACTTTTTAAACAAAAAAAAAACAAAAAAGAAAACAAAAAAAAATTTTTTTTTGAAAATTAACTATGCCATTTAGTTCTTATAAACGTACTTAACTATACCCCGAAGTTAACGGAATTCAATAAAAACACGGTGTTAAGTAGGTGCAACAAAGTCAATCGCTATATAATTTTTGGTTAACCGCGAGTTCTCAGTTCGGGGCGAACTACTAGTATATTATATTCGTTTTCTAAACACCCATAACACATGCCTTATTGAGCTTACTGTTGGACTTAGTCATATTGTGTAATAATGGCCTATAATATTTAGGTATTAAAATTATTATTAAAACAGGAAAAGTGGAAAAACTCACTGTCTCGAGCGAGACTCAAACTCACGATTCCGGGATACTAGTCCAGTGGTCGGCAACAAGCGGCCCGCGGGCCGCATGCGGTCCGCGAACCTCTCACTTGCGGCCCGCGAGCCCCCCCTGGCTGTTTTGTATGTAATATTGTCAAACAACAATGTCTGATAAAGTCACACATATTAACAAAGTGCGGCCCGCGTCAACTTTCTTAACTACTATGTGGCCCTTGGCTGCTATAAGGTTGCCGACCGCTGCTATAGCCCACCGGTCTACTAATTAAGCTACCGAGACTTAAGTACCTACCCTTGACAGCGAATATTTAATACAATTACATATTTACGAGCAACACTTATAGATATTATTATATTTATTACTAGCTGAGGTACCCGGCTTCGCTCAGGGAGCTGACATGAGAATTGTGTGGTGGTTGTAATAGGATAAACTTTAAAATATATTTAGGTATTTTTTTTCTACCTACAATACCTATATACATTTTTTTTCCAGCATAGTCAATAGGGATAACTGGAAGTGTTTGTCGAAAATCTCCTGAGAGTATGAAGGCTTCGAATAGTCCACAATGTTCTAGAATATTCCACAACATTTGAGAATGTTCTGGAACTCTCCACAATGATATAGGATCCTGGATTCTAGGCTATTTACGAATATTTGACAACATTCCAAAATATTCCGGAATGATCTCGAACATTCGAACCTCACAACTGTCTTGCTTTAAATATTTACCCCTACCAATAATAATAATAGGTAGCTTCAACCCTATACAAAAGGCTACGAATTTTCCAGAATATACCACATTTAAAAGTGTTCCTGAATGTTCCACAATGATCTAGAATGTTCTCGAATTTTCGCCAACATTCCAGAATGTTCTGTAAGCTCCACCCACACAAAAAAAGGCTTCGAATGGGTGACAATGTTCCAGAATATTCCACAACATTCGAGAGTGTTCAGGAATATTCCACAATGATCTGGGATGCTCTCAAACATTCCAGAAAGTTCTGAAATGTTGGAGCATGATCTCGAATACTCTTGAATGCTCTGCACTGTTCTAGAAGTGTCTAGAGAGTGAAATTATCTTCAAAAGCTCGCCCTTCAGGTAAAAACAGGAATCTTCTTCATGGAAAGACAAAAAAGGCTTCAAATAGTCCACAATGTTCTAGAACATTCCACAACATTTGAGTGTGTTCTGGAACGTTCCACAATGATCTAGCATCCTGGATTCTAGGCTATTTCCGAATATTCGTCATCATTCCAGAATATTCCGGAATGTTCTTGAACATTCGAAACTCACGACGTTACCACAATAGGTAGCTATGATCCTACAAAAAACCTTCGAATGGTCCAGAATATTCCACAATGATCTGGAATGTTCTCGAATATTCGACAACATTCTAGAATGTTCTGAAATGCTGTGGAATGCTCTCGAATACTCTCAAATGGTCTGGACTGTTCCAGAAATGTTTAGCCTCCGAGACGGCATCGAATGTTCCAGAATATTCCACAACATTCGGAAGTGTTCTGGAATGTTCACAATGATCTAGAAAGTTCTCGAATATTCGCCAACATTCCAGAATGTTCTGATATGCTGTGGAATGTTCTCGAATACTCACAAATGGTCTCGACTGTTCCAGAAATGTCTAGCCTCCGAGACGGCATCGAATGTTCCACAATATTCCACATCATTCGGAAGTGATCTGGAATGTTCACAATGATCTAGAATGTTCTGGAATATTCGCCAACATTCCAGAATGTTCTGATATGCTGTGGAGTACTCTCGAATACTCTCGAATGTTCTGGACTGTTCTAGAAATATCTAGCCTCCGAAACCCGAGACACCTCACCAGGTACACATTTTTGTAGGTATATATTTCGATCTATTCTGAACTTTCTTTCATTAAGTTAAGGTTCAAAATTTAAAAACAAAAACAACTGCTTCTGGGTCTCAGAGGGCGAAACTTTCAGCCCTTATATCTTCAAAAGCACAGCCTTAAGGTAAAAACGGAAAACTTCTTCATGGACGGGAGATAGAGGGCTACCACCCCATATAGCTTCCTTGATCGTATCGGGACTTATTTCAGAGTTTTAGCGGCACGCACATTGTACACTTTCTTTTATTATATATATTGGTTTACTACCTATTTGGGAAATGTACAGGTTATTTGAGTTAATCGATAATACCTACCCTACCTGTAATTAAATGTTGCCACCTAAAATCCGATGGCTGTTTATGTACCCGGTTACATACTTAGGTACTTACACACATAGACTTCTAAAACCATAACTCTTCCCGTGCCTTGGTAGAGACCAAGATAAGTCTGCAACGATTTTGATAGCAAGTATTATTTTAAACGTCAAACTTCTATGAAATTATGACGTATAAATAACACTTGCACAGCGTGTGCTATCAAAAATCTCTGCAGACTTATCTTGGTCTAACTGTAATAAGTTTCCGGCCGGTTTATTCTCTGTTTTACGATGGAAATAAAGAAATTTCGTCACTCGTCATGTGCTGACTTCGCGACATGTGGTTGAAACGTTGCCTGTTTTTATACGGCGGTAAGAAATATTGCAACGTCACTTGGAGCATTCTACTCACTTATTATTTGCAAACGATAGTTTTAAACTAATTATCACCACACCTAAAACTAACAACTATTTTATTTATTACCTATACCTACTATTTAAGTAGGTATACCTACCTAAATGCTTTGAAAACATAAACAAGTAGAGCATTTCATTAAATTTACCTACTGAACCGACCGATTTACACTAATTTAAATACTAGTTAGTACAAAGCAATTATAACATTTTAATATAACTTTTTTAGAACAGTTTTATTGAATTTTTGCAATCGAGCCGTAGGACAGTAGCGATTAAGAGGGGCAGAGCCAGAAAATTAGAAGGGAACAAAACAATGGCTAATCGGCGAAATATACCTCGGCAAAAGCAAACGAGGAGCACCCAATACTCGGTAACTTTTAAACTTGAAACCTTACTTCCAGCGCTCTCAGCAGCAGCGGTCAAAGTTGACCTCCAAGGCTCCCTGACCCTGGGTTCCGAAGTCGCCGAGTTTCTCGCGCACAACCTTCAAGATGAATTCCAAGGGCCCGATGGACGGCGAGCCAACACCGACGCCCTAGAGGAACTAGTCAAAATCGTCAAACACATGAGACCTTGCAAAAACGCCACCATCTTCTGCACACCGAAGTTGGAAAAGCTCATAATAGAATACGCCTCGGACCTGACAACCAGCATCAAGACAGTTTTTGATGGCGTTTTAGAAGATGAACTGTGCAAAGTTAAGTATTTCCAAAAATGTCTGAAGCATATCAGGGATTTTGTCAAAACAGCTGCTTCAGACGAAGATGAGGTATACAGATGGATTAATGTTCTTAAAAAGATTAGTGGTGATTATCTGAAACAGGGGTTGTTACTTGCCAAGCAAGGTTTAGATAAAGCTGAAAGAAATGTAGAAGCAACTAATGTGCTTAAACAGCAACTGGTTTTTACAATCACTGATATTGAGAAGAAATATGAAATTATACTTTGCAAAGACTTCCGTTTATGTCCGTATCAATTCGACGCTACTATATACGTGCAAATTTTACTTAACTTGATAAGAAATATGAAGGAGAATAATGTAAGATTATTTTTAAACCAATTCAAGAGGAAATTTCTTCATGCCCCCATGTTCACGGAAGATATGTTAATGAAGAAGAATTTCGAGGAGGTCTTAAGAGATATGTTGCTGAACAAAACAGTAGATACGAAAGAGATTGTGGTATCCATAACTGATGTCGTTCAGAAACGACTGGCATCAACAGAGTCGAGTGAAAGAGATGCTGCGCTACTGCAGATGATTTTATCCGACATGGACCATATGTATGTTAATAACAAAGACGAACATATTGAAAGGTTCTTGGATGTCGTAAAAGCTTGGTTGAAAAGCGACGATGATAACGCCTTGGGGGATGGCATGGAGGCTTTATACAATGGTTTGGCTTCGCACTTTATAACTCAGCCGAGTGAAATAGTTTTTAAATTGCAGACTGTGGCTCAAGTATTTTTAGGACTCACAGCCACAGCACATTATACTCAGCCTGAAATGAGATAAATATATAAAATCAATTGGTTTTATTGTTTATATTACGAGTATAATATCTATATAATTGAGACCCTAATATGAACTTAGAGTGAGCAATTAATGTCATTAACGGGTCTAACGCGATTCTGAATTACTTTACAATTTTCCGGTTCAGCCAGGTTGCACTATAGTGGTCACGGAAGACTAGGTCTTCTAGTGCAACCTGAAAAAGGAAAAAAAAAAGCGTTAGCACCTGCTTGAGCGTCGGAAAAAGGTAAAGGAGGTAGGAAAGGTAAATGGGAGAGTTTAAAGTGTTATAAAGAGTGAGTGTAAGTAACAAATTATCGTCTAAATATTTTTGGGCCACCTGTATTATTTATAATGAAGGTAAGGCTGCAAAAGCCGTTTCCTCACGCTATACTGCGCGGTCTTGAACTTAAACAATTAAGTAAGTAATTTGGCAACTTAATATTATGTTTAATGAATTCATTAAACTTTTCACGGCGTTAATTTTATGTGTGCCTTGGGAACGCTGTAACGACCACGACCGAGTTGAGCATCTACCGTAATTTTTAACCACCCCTATCCCAATAATCGTTCAAAACTATAGTCCAAATGGTTCAAAACGAACTCGAATTATCTTCGTTTTGGTCTGATTATTTATACCTTGCATTGCGGCAAAGACTAATTACAGCTCCCTTCGGTCGTGTTTTAATTTATCGCCACGCGTTTCGAACTTCCTTCTTTTGACATTGGAAATGTCTTTTCGTTCGCTCCAGTATACGGTCCGATTTCACGAAAAAGTGCGATCCCCTTATATCTCGGAAAGTTGTGAAGATATGATATTACAAAATAGGCTCAAAAGACGCATAATCACGAGAGCTGTAAGGTGCAAAATAATTATTCGAGAAAGTCAAAAACAAAAAAAGTTATGGTCGAAATAGTGAAAATAAAATTCAATTTTTTCCGAATTTTTGATTTTGGTGCTCGATAATTTGGAAACGAAGAATGATATCAAAAATTTGAGAAAAACGGCCCTGTACAATTTAGTCAGCTACAATTTGAGCCTAAAACAAAGACGATCGGGTTAAGGGTTTGCCCTGTAGCCTAACCTTAAAATAGTCAAAAAGTCAGAACGACATTTTTCATAGGACATTTATGACTTCATGTCTCGCAGAGATCGTTATCGGTGTTTGTTGTGAATTATCGGGATTATGACGGCAGAATAACACTTGCACTGCGTGGGCTTTCAAAATCGCTGCAGATTTTTCTTGGTCTAACTCTATCTATCCTGGTTGAGACGGGCGTAGATAACGCACTATTCGACAATCTATGCATTCTTGTGGTGGTGGAAATAGAAATAGAGATAGAGGCAGAGGTAGAGGTAGAGGTAGAGGGAGAGGGAGAGGGAGAGGGAGAGGGAGAGGGAGAGGGAGAGGGAGAGGGAGAGGGAGAGGGAGAGGGAGAGAGAGAGGGAGAGGGAGAGGGAGAGGGAGAGGGAGAGGGAGAGGGAGAGGGAGAGGGAGAGGGAGAGGGAGAGGGAGAGGGAGAGGGAGAGGGAGAGGGAGAGGGAGAGGGAGAGGGAGAGGGAGAGGGAGAGGGAGAGGGAGAGGGAGAGGGAGAGGGAGAGGGAGAGGGAGAGGGAGAGGGAGAGGGAGAGGGAGAGGGAGAGGGAGAGGGAGAGGGAGAGGGAGAGGGAGAGGGAGAGGGAGAGGGAGAGGGAGAGGGAGAGGGAGAGGGAGAGGGAGAGGGAGAGGGAGAGGGAGAGGGAGAGGGAGAGGGAGAGGGAGAGGGAGAGGGAGAGGGAGAGGGAGAGGGAGAGGGAGAGGGAGAGGGAGAGGGAGAGGGAGAGGGAGAGGGAGAGGGAGAGGGAGAGGGAGAGGGAGAGGGAGAGGGAGAGGGAGAGGGAGAGGGAGAGGGAGAGGGAGAGGGAGAGGGAGAGGGAGAGGGAGAGGGAGAGGGAGAGGGAGAGGGAGAGGGAGAGGGAGAGGGAGAGGGAGAGGGAGAGGGAGAGGGAGAGGGAGAGGGAGAGGGAGAGGGAGAGGGAGAGGGAGAGGGAGAGGGAGAGGGAGAGGGAGAGGGAGAGGGAGAGGGAGAGGGAGAGGGAGAGGGAGAGGGAGAGGGAGAGGGAGAGGGAGAGGGAGAGGGAGAGGGAGAGGGAGAGGGAGAGGGAGAGGGAGAGGGAGAGGGAGAGGGAGAGGGAGAGGGAGAGGGAGAGGGAGAGGGAGAGGGAGAGTAGTACCCAAGATAGAGCTGATGCTGAACCCTGGCTGTACCTAAAGGAACTCAGGTTTGTTGCAACATAGGCACACGCTGTTTTGGTCATCCGACTCGTCTTGATGAGCATTTAGGACAGTAGTACCCAAGATAGAGCTGATGCTGAACCCTGGTTGTACCTAGCGGAACTCAGGTTTGGTGCAACATAGGCACACGCTGTTTTGGACACCCGATTCGTCATGATGAGCACATGGTAGAGCATTGGGACTCCCTCTGGTCGCATAACAACTTTTGTCATATTTTTAATTGTCATAACACTTTATGTATAAAATTGTAAGTCATAAAAATCTTTAGTCAGAATTATTCCTGAGCATAACTGGGTTTTTGTCATAAATTAGTTGTCATAATTTTTGTAGTCATTAATTTAATTCGCATAAAATTTTAAGTCATCTGCTTGATATCCATAATTGTTTTTCGTTCGAAGTATTGCAGTGCATAGTATTAATATAGACATAAAAAATTAAGTCATATATTTAGTGGTCATAAAAGAAATTAATCATAATAGGTAGGTTAGGTTCGTTAGGTTGCTTTAGATGCCCGAAGGGCAAACTACGCAGAAATAGGAGCCCCGCGTGAGCGGGGCTCCGTCGAATTAAGTGTTTGGACGGAGATTAGGGAAAAGGTTTTTTTCGAGTAGTTGTTGAGAGGCTAAAATTAGTTTCTAAAATTATTTATGTAAACCATTATGGTTGAAAATTATTATGCTACAAAACGTTATACGTAAAAACCTTATAAATATCGATAAATATGCTTTTATCTGGTATGACATTTGATTCATTATAATCAAAACCTATATGCACAAAAAAAATATGATAACTGCTGAGTATGTCATCAAATATTATGGCTAAAAATGTATGACACAATATAATATGACTTTTCATTTGTATGCGCAATGATGATTATGACACAAGTTGTTATGAGCATCAAAGATATGACCTAAACTTGTATGCAACCCAATATGGACCCTAGAGCATTACCCAAGATAGCTGATGCTGAACCCTGGTAGTACCTATTGGAACTCAGGTTTGGTGCAACATAGACAAACGCTGTTATGGTCATCTCTCGTCGCGTCAAACTGCTGTCAAGAAAATTTCATATCTTGCAGCCTTCGAGCAACACCGGCTTCCGACACATCGGAAGGGAGGGGCCCAAGCGATATCTCACCGTACAAATCTTTCTGCCATTTTTCGCGGGGGGAAAGGTGCACACAGTCGCACTTCTCACACACTTACATACAAAATCCAATCTATAATGATGACACAAATCTGGCAAACCTCGATCTCTTTTTGTGTACGGACGAGTGACAAGTGTCACAACACGCACACTATCACATTTTCGTTGAAGTATGTTATTGTATTCTGAGAGATAAGAAGTCGGATTTGTCGCTCGACCGATCCGCAATTTGTACTGAGCGAGCAAAATCGATAAATCCAACAATTACATGAGACTAAAATACAATAATTGTGTTTGAATGTAATTAAACGTATGATATGTAAAAAAAAATATTACATGCGAAATGTAACACTTTCTTTTTGTAAATTTGATGTCCCCGACCTCTTTTTATAACAAAAAACCGAGCAAATAGGCATTTTTGTGCAGCAGTGTTCACGCGCGCGTCTGGACTCGGTCTAGTGAAAAATCCAAGTGCAACTAGTTTTATTACCCGCGCTAGATTAGATTGACGCGCTAATCTTGTACCTCGGCAGAGGGGAAATAGTGCGAATGCCGCCTCCCTTCCGTGTTGCTCGAAGCTTGCAGCAAATGGGCCGCTGCCGATCACCACTTCTCGAGTTGACTACGGATTTGCCGTGTAATAATTTTCTTGTACTTTGAACATTAATATATCCTGCTTATTAATCGAAAAATGAAATATGTACCTATAAGTTATGCGCCACGGCGACAATTATTCAAACTTGGATACGCGTGTGGAAATTTTGCAATTTGTTTGTTCACATGCGTTATGTCCAGGATACTTGTGTTAGTCTAAGAATAAAATAATTATCATTCAACGTTGTAGTTTTATTTTGTAACTTTTTCCTTATCCAGACTTTCTCGTCGCTCAGCGACAATATTTTTTCGAATTCCGTAGATTCATTTCCAATGTGCTCGATAGTCGTGTGAGGCACGAAATCTGTGAATTTTTTTGCAATTGTATCGTAATGTAGGTAATATTGTGCCCTCAGAGACCACCTTTGGGTCCCTCAACATAATTTACTCCCAATCAGAAGGTCCTGGAACTCGCCCTTTTAATTTCCTTTAAAACGTAATTCATTTCACTGAATTATCTTTGAAGGGTCCATTTATTGTCTCGTAACTTTGAAAAAGTCTTATAAACTCGTTCAATCTGAATACAGTCATGCCTATAAAGTTTTAAGGTTTAAAATTGAGTGGAGCTCGTGTTTTTAGTAATTTAACTCTTTATATTCAGCCTTACGATGATCCACAGGCCAATGCGAGTTTTAGTTATTCGATCTGTTTCTGATATGATACCTACTGATCTTTCTGTCTCAAAAGTGACGTTTTGGTTGAAGAAATATCACTTTGACACTGACAGATCAGTATCTGTCAGTGTCAAAGTGACATTACCTACTGAGGTATGATATCGGAAACAGATCGAATAACTAGAACTCGAATTGGCCTGCCAGAGTTGAAATGATATTTCGAGGCATTTTCAACCTTATTTTAATTGAGATACGGTGATGTTAATGCAGTGTTGTATGAATCGTTACTAATTCAGAACCTAACGAACCGCTTTTGTTTCGCTGTAAATGCCTTTCGCTTTATCCGATTCGATGTCGGCGACTCGATATCGATATAGGGACTCGACTACTCGATATAGGAATCCTGAGTCTTTAATTTTCGCTCGACATAAAAATCACAAAAATAGGCCTTTCTCAGGCACTTCTAAAAACAGAATAAATTTTGCACAAAATCTAAAAATATGAAAGTTATTTCTAAAAATTCGCAATATTATGCTTGTCTAGACGTAATAAGCCCCGTGCATGAACTATAGGGGGCAGCATATGAGCCGTCAGATTTTTAGCGCGAGGCGTAAATATGTCGTTTATGCTTCCGATGTAGCCCACAAGATGGCAGAACCTACTATGCACAAGGAAACGTACCGACGAGAACGGTAGATGGTAGACGGTAGCACTTGCTTCGGCAATGGACATGTGCACATAAGTTTCCGATTCAGGCCACAAGATGGCAGACCCTCCATCGCGCACAGTCCCTATATTAGAACTTAGCGATAACTTTTTTAATTATTAAAACACCCAAAAAATTTAAATTCAAAAACATGATATCCGCGATCCCGAGCACGCACATCCATCTCGCTCACGCTGACGCTCAGTGAGAGTGAGAGAAGAACACGATCCTACTGGACCTTAATAGGAATATTTTTAGTAGGTACCTGAAATACAGAAAGGGACGTAAACATGGAAGTTTCACTACACTTATAAAACAAAGTCACCCGCCGCGTCTCTCTGTTTGTATATTTGCGATAAACTCAAAAACTAGTGAACGGATTTTCATGCAGTTTTCACCTATCAATAGAGTGATTCTTGAGGAAGGTTTAGGTATATAAATTGTTAAGGTTTACCCGTGCGAAGCCGGGGCGGGTCGCTAGTTTAATATAAACTGTACATTAATCACGTTTCCTCTAAATTACATTAATGGTAAAGGGAAACAGTTCTAAACAACTTGAAAAGCCGAGCGTTTTACAAAAATACCTCTCACATCCTGTTTCAAAATAAGACTTTATTGTTTAGAAAACAAGATTCATTTTCAAATAAATCCTAGTGGTGGTTAAGTCGTTTTGGGTTAATGGATTTTCATTGCAACTTTAAGTCAAGGAGGCTGTTAGTTTAACAAGGAAAAGTTGAGGCTATTATGTAGTACAGGAGCCCACTATGAACATTGAATAATTTTACGGTTTAGACTCACTTGTTTTTAGTCACTCGCGCGACATGAAAACAAGTGAGTCTAAACCGTAAAATTATTCAATGTTGGTAGGTATGTCTCACAACCGTTTAAGTTCGAGCCCACTATGAAATTAGAAGCTTATTACAACGTTATACCTAGAATGTGGTTTATTTTGTATTTTTATAATTTAAACTCACATTCAGTGTTTCACATATGTTGCTTTATTTATATCAATTTTGTTTATTCATTCATTGTTACATTGTTCCGTACACAAGTTCCGAAAAAATCATTGGTTTTAAATTATGTACGGAATATCATTTGATACGAGTATTTACCACTAGTTTTACGGTAAAGGAAACATGGTGAGTAAACCTGCAATTCCAAGGTGTCTAGTCTTCAACCCGCATTGGGCTATAGCCCTCTATATATTCATCCCACTATATATATGGTGGAACGTATAATATGTACATAGGCTGAATTAGTGGGACGTATAAGTTCGGACGTATATAGCAATTAATCGTTTGCCTAAATCTGGCATTTTTTACAAGCTTTTAATTAACTTACCCAGACGTAACTGGTGACCGAAGATATGGCGACTACCTCGCACCACGTATCAGCATTGCGATGCACCGAGGAAATGCCGCCAGCATCTATGGTACAATTCCCCAAAGGCCTATTTTAGATTTAAGCTAGTTATTAATTTCGTTTTGTAGTACCACTGTATATGTCTTGTATGTAAAAATAAACAGGTCCAATACTTGCCCTGATAGTTAGTGTGGGTCAAACCTTGGAAGCTAAATTTGACCTAGGTAGGTACTTCCCGATTTCCGATTGAGCTGAAATTTTGCATACATATGTAAATCGGATGATTGAGACAGGGGGTTTTATAACTGTCTCGATGTGTATTGCATATTAGTTGCCTGTGGAAAGAAAAGTACAGACAGCGATAAAAGTTTGTACTAAAGATTACATTTTTGCCTAAAAACTTATTAGGTACTTATCAGAAAATAATACATAAATTAACTAACTGAGGCATCAAATGTTTTATAAATAAGTAGGTACCTAATACCAAATAATAAAAAGATTGTGGGTTCTGCTCTCGGACTCGGATCGGAAAGCGTAGCCATTCGCTTTGCATAACGGTAACGCGGCCGTTTCATTAAAATTAACTTTGTACCGGGACGGAAATTCGATTTAGATCGCGCACCGATACCGGATTGTACCGGCAATATTACCGGTATACCGACTATTTATAGGCTGGGGATTCCTGTGTACCTAATTTCCCCTTTTCCCTAGGGATAGATTTCAAATAAAATATGACAAGTAGCCTTGTTAATATCTGCCGTACAGTTGTAGTGCATAATTGTTTTCCTTCGTATTTTCTCGGAAACGTTCGTAATTATTTATTTGTCATGCCTATGTCGCAGCCACCTAATTAAGTCGTCCCTCTTAGTATGGATATACATTTAGTCTGTTCTCGTCAACGTGATGTTTTGAAAGATGGACTACTCCAGATAAATCTACTTTGGCACTGTGAACTCTATTACTGAGGTAATTAAATTGTATTGGTTTACAGAGGAGCCTATCGAGCCATCGAAAATCTATTGGATTTTCATAAACGAGCTCTAAACAGTTTAGGGTAAAACCCGGATAGATGCCCCAGTTGGATAGTTGCCTTATTAAAAAAAATCGATCTTCCCAATATCGGAGCAAAAATGCGGGTTTTACCCTACAAACTGAGTAGGTAGGTACTTATAGATGAGGATATTTATTTTCTGTCACATTTTATTTTCGTTAGATTTGGATAAAATTTTGGTTTGAAGCTCGTCATTATGAGTGGGATAAATACAAAATCACAACTTGTCAAGTTGTTGAAAACACAAAATGTATGTAAAATAAAAAAGGCCCGTGCTATTTATGTCTTTCTCGGTGTAGAAATTTTACACAGCAAAAATTTAATCTCAATACAAAAAACTCCAATCCTATTTTTTTAGGACAAAAAACTAGACAACGGCAAAGACTTTTGTCCCAAACACACAATCAGGGCCGTATTGCGTAATAAAATACAAGCTAATACTATTTTACATACAAAATCACTAATAGTATTTAGCTTGTATTTTATTATGCAATATGCCCCAGCTTTAATTTAAAATTAGACGAAAGTTTTGATTAATAATTTATTCGAGGAAATTGCTTCCAATCGTGTTTCATCTCATTGGGACCTTTGATATCTCCCGGGATAATTTAGGCTAAAATTTTCCCTGTAGGTAGATATCAAACTTGGCTTTCAAATTTGAAATCTTATACATATAATAAAAAAAAATATAAAAAGAAAAACACTAACTTCTAAAGGGGCTCACAGATTACCAGTTCGCCGGACGATATCAGCCTGTCAGTTGTTCGGAGCTGTCAAATTTTGCGTTTTACTGACAGGCTGATATCGTCCGGCGAACTGGTAATCTGTGGGCCTCTTTAGAGTCACTCTAACCGCCTTGAGAAGCGGTAGGGTGTGTATTGTAGGTTACAGTTATCTGCAATAATATGTTACTCTTTGAAGGCTGCAAAAATATGTGACCCGATTCCTATGGCTCTACAAATTAATAAGATCGCGTCAGATATTATTGCGGCGTTCTTTATGTAATATATTATGCAGGTGACTGTACAAAGTTAGTTTATACGGGGTCAAGCTAAATAAAACCGTGGATATAGTAAAAAGATAGACTACTTTAACATACCCAACCCTACTATGACAGTATTTGCTATGAACTGTAACGTAATGAAAGATCGGTATTCAGGTGCTATACCTACAGCCATCGGAAAGCTATTGGGCTTTCATAAACGGGCTCTAAATTGTCTCCGTCGAAGCCTGGGCCCAGATTCAATCAAGTCTAGTGTTCAGCTTCATAGGTCAAGAGGTTTTTACTCCCTTTTAGGGTTCCATATCCGTGATTGCGCTTAAAATTGAGAAATTGTACAGAAAAGGGAACTCCGCCAAATTTTATCGAAATCAGACGATAAAAAATCGTAGTTACGGTATATTAACTTGTTTAAATCTGCAGCTTCCACATACGGGGCCCGATTCGGATTTTGAAATAGACATCTATTAGACATCTTTTAGACATCACTAAGATACGATAACGATATGTTTAAGATCTAACCTGTCAAATTTGACATTTGCGCGATTCTGGACATACTGTTGAACGATTTCCACAGGATATGACTTAGAGATCCAATTTACATCTAATAGATATCTTACTCCATCTAACGTAAAAGTGACATTGGTTGCCCGAATTGCGCTGCAAAAGAGAACTAGTTGATATCTAAACTATAACGTATCTAGAATGGATCTAGTACGTGTCGTCTCATGTGAATATCTTGAAGTTCGAATACGGCAGACGGTGTCTATTCGCATAACAAGTCCGTGATAATTTCGTAACGCGATTAGTTTAGTTTCCGCGAAGCCCGAAGGCACGTGAAATATAAATGTATGTTGTGTGTCAAACGAATTGAGTTTCGGAACTAAGTAAATACATTTGATATTTATCAATGTAAACGGAGAACCACCATCACATAGGACTATTGTGGTGCCTATTGCCAAAAATAAAACTGGAGATGCTTCTGACGGATCCAACTGCAGGCCAATATCTCTAGCAACGGTATCCGCCAAAGTGCTGGACAGACTGCTTGATAGCCTGCTGTCAAAACATGTCCAATCGCACGATGCACAGTGTGGCTTTAAACCTAATAGACCGGGAGATAGTGACACATTTTACTGGGTCATTTGTACCAGTATGGCGGTTCGTCAGGGATCTAAGCATGTAATGAAGGAAAGAAAATGCTATGACCATAGCGCTGGTACCGGCGGCCCAATCGCGTGGGCGTTAGTCGAACGTGTCGGATAAAATACGAGTGTCGAACGATTTGTACCACAAAAATCCTCGTATTATTCGATAGTCCATAAAAAAGAAGTAGGCGGTAGCGTAATGCCATACTTCTCCGGTGTGACTTACAGCCCGCCATACTGAGGCGAACACGTTAATTAAAAAAAAACAATTCAACCATTTGTACCAAGCTAATTTTTGCACAGGTGATCATCGTCGAGCAGCCATTCATGGACATCACCATGCCATACTTTTCGGATGGTTCCAAATGCCCGCCATACCGCCGCAAGGGAGTTAATTTTTTTTTTATTGCTAAACGATTTGTACCATCTTGAATTTTTTTTTCAACACTTTCTGTGTGATCATAAATAGAAATCTCATAATGCCATACCTGTAGGAGGTGGCAAATGTGCACAATATTTTTTTTTTATTGTAAGATTTTATTCGTATTTTTGACGATTTGTACCAGTATGGCACTAATTTTTCCTGAAAGTTTAAGTTTTACCGAATATAAATCCAAAATTTCAAAGACGTAGGTGGCGGCAATCTTGTCTTATAACTATATATTATGTTGAATAATATTGTACGGCTACCACCGCTCGAACGATTTCTCGAATCATAGAGATCTCGGCTCATCGTGCTGTAAACCTCCATTCACCATTAAATTACATCAAATCTACCACTGTTTTGCCAGTAAAATGAAACGTTTTATTAATAGTAAATATATTTATCGGCGGAAGAATGCACATAAGTAAATAAATTACTACTAATTAAAAATACAATATTTAAATGCTCATTTTAAATAATCAGTCTTCTAAAAAGCTGTCCCATGAATTAATATTGAATTATAACTATTTTGAGGTAGAAATTTTCGTATTGAATTGGTAATACTTCAGGTCCTTAGAGAATATAACCAACGGAGTGGTCATTAACAGGCGTTCCCCTCTGTCGAAAAAAGGCGGCCAATGGTCCACGACTTGTCAACCATATCTATGGAATGACGTTTATCTGACATGGCTATGTTGGCGTTACGTATACATTTGATGTGCCCCTCCCCCGCAAAAAACGGCAGACTATTTTGTACCGAAAATTATAGACATGGCGTCTCCGTTGGTTATATCCTCTAAGTTCAGGTCTAAACAACATTTGGTATTCCGTTTTAATACAATAACATTATCGTCTTACGATGTGCGTATATTTTTATACCTTAAAACGCAAATTCGAAAACGACAAGTTCGACTAAGATCGGACACCGGGTAAGATCGTATTATTGAAATTTCTGCCTGTTGCGGGGTTTTTTTTTTTGAATGCTCGCAAGGTGAAGGTGGATGCAAGGTGATGCAATGCGCTGTTTTGTCCCGCAACCCCCTTCAGGCCGCACTTGTCGCTCCGACTAACACGTATATGTGACGTCCCACGGTCAAAGGTACCTTATGGCGGGTATGGAGTTATGCATACCCCAGTAATCTACAATAAATAACCTATCGATAACACAAAAGATCAACCTTCTAGGTTGCGTAGTTACAGAGATATGATTTTTTGAAAATAATGTTGTGAAATGAGCAACTTTACGATAGAGAAGTTTTAAGTTTAGCCGCCTAAAAAACTATGTTCCTGAAGTAAGTTACATAGTTGACTACAAATAATAATGCCTTATATATCTGAGATTAAAAAAATATTGCGACTTGTTCTGTAATGCAAATAGAAACTTTTGATATCGACTGATTTATGTGTATACTAACCAATCTCTTGAAAATAAAGTTTTATTTCATTTTCACGATTGATTGCAATGAGCTCTCAAGATTTAAATTTTATCTATTAGAAAACGACACTGACAGACAGTTTAAGCAAAAAACAATACCGATTTAGAGGTGAAAATGTATTTTCTGACTTTTTCATATAAAATCACAAAATTGAATATTTTTACTTTTAATGTGACACACAATCAATTTTTCTGAGCACATATGAAAGAAATTCTGTCATTCAAATGAAATAAATCCTAAAACCCCAACTAAATACTATATTTAACCCCTTATGCCACTTTAAACTTACATAACAATAACAGTATTTGCTCCATACATTTACGAAAAGGTACCTTATGGAAATAAATCTAATAATACATCACTACAAAATATCAATCATATTATAGTTTATCTTTTATGAATAGAAAATATTAATTTACATTAAACTGCCCCCAATTTAATTAGTTCTTCGTCATAATAATCTTAAAAAAGACCAATAATTTGTATGTAATGAAAAGGTACCTTGTGGTCAAGTTACATGATGAGGCATGATGATGATGGAACAGTTAGGATAAACTAATAATATTTTGGGGTTAAGATGGTATAAATCGTCTATTTCTTATCAATAATATATTTCGGTTGCTATTGAAGATAAGCGGCATTGAGGTTCAATGACCTCAGATATTCCATAAGGTAATGCGTCGGGTATTGGCATTTTTCAGCAAACCAATGGCTGATTTACTGCATGCGACCAAACCAAATGAAGATTATTCTAGTTAAGAAAGACTTGACGAGAGTAACATTGGTATAATAGCAGTCTACTTGGATTTGTGATGTCGGTCTATGTACGGTTATAATATTTGCGAGGCGCCCCAACCAGAACTGAAATTATCAAATTAGTTTTGCAGAATGCTAATACAGTTCTCTACCAAACTTCTTTTCCCGTATTGACTAGTTTTTTTGGGAATTTTCAATCTTTTTTCCATAAGGTACCTTTTCTACTAAACTCTGAGACGACATTACTAGGCTTATAACTAACTTATAACAAAAATAAAAACAGGTAAACAAACGTTACGCATTAAGGTTTCAGATCACACAATAAAAAAAAATTGAGCATTTTTTCACCTCTTTACAAAACATTTAATATCTCCGAAACTAGAAACCCTCATAAGGTACCTTTTCCCGTGGAACGTCACATATTTTTTTTTAGGTAGAATTTTACCCAAACGATCCGGATACAAAGATGCCATACTGTAACAAATGATTTTATGTCTTGTACTTTGAAAACCCGTCGAAATATCAACTTTTTCAAGTATGGTGCCCCTTTTTCCCCCTATTAGAAGTATGGCAAATACAATAATGGTCACATTGCATCATCTAATTTCCAAAAATCCAAATGCCATACTGGTACAAATCGTCAAATTTTTTTTTTTTTAAGTCTTGGCTTAAGTCTCACAGTCGTCCGCCGGAATAATTTATTTTTAGGTATAATTGTATCCAATCAAACAGAATATGATGATGCCATGCTGTAAAACAATATTTTACGTATTGTATAGTCGTATTTTTGAAACGTGTCGATTAAATAAGTTTTTCAAGTATGGCAGCACTTTTTCCCCCTACTATAAGTATGGCAATTATAATAACGGTCACATTTTATCAAATACTCTCCAAAAATTTAAATGCAATACTGGTACAAATCGTTTAGCAAAAAAAAAAAATTAACTTCCTTGCGGCGGTATGGCGGGCATTTGGAACCATCCGAAAAGTATGGCATGGTGATGTCCATGAATGGCTGCTCGACGATGATCACCTGTGCAAAAATTAGCTTGGTACAAATGGTTGAATTGTTTTTTTTTAATTAACGTGTTCGCCTCAGTATGGCGGGCTGTAAGTCACACCGGAGAAGTATGGCATTACGCTACCGCCTACTTCTTTTTTATGGACTATCGAATAATACGAGGATTTTTGTGGTACAAATCGTTCGACACTCGTATTTTATCCGACACGTTCGACTAACGCCCACGCGATTGGGCCGCCGGTACCAGCGCTATGGTCATAGCATTTTCTTTCCTTCATTACATGCTTAGACCCCTGACGAACCGCCATACTGGTACAAATGACCCAGTAAAATGTGTCACTATCTCCCGGTCTATAATGTATCAACGGAGAGTGCGATTCTCTGTTTTAAGCATACCGTCCAGTACTACAACGATGATAAAACGCCTATATTTGCCTGTTTTTTGGATCTGTCAAAAGCTTTTGATATGGTCTCCTATGACATTTTATGGGGCAAACTTGAAAGCTGTACGAGTACTCCGAGGGGAGTGGTTAACCTCTTCCGTTATTGGTACGGGAACCAAACCAGGTCAGATGGGCGGGAGCGTTTTCAGACGTGTACAGGCTGACGTGTGGTGTGAGACAAGGTGGTCTCAGCTCACCTAGGTTGTTTAACTTGTACATGGATGAGTTGATCGTTAGGATCAGCAGCACGGGTATTGGATGCTCAATTGGCGGTACCATTGTTAACAATATCAGCTATGCAGATGATATGGTGCTGCTGTGCCCGGCGATCAGCGCTCTTATCAAACTGTTGAAGATCTGTGAGGAGTATGCGGTGACCCATGGCCTGATGTGCAACACCAAGAAGAGCGAACTACTCGTTTTCAAGGCAGGCAGAAAGGAGTATATGTCAGTTCCTGCCGTATATTTATGTGGTGTTCCTCTAAATAGAGTTTCACGGTTCAAGTACCTCGGGCACTGGGTCACCGAGGACCTCCAGGATGCTGACATAGAAAGGGAGCGCAGGGCATTGTCAGTAAGGTGCAACATGCTGTCACGTAGGTTTGCACGGTGTGACAGGGATGTCAAAAATACCCTTTTTAAGGCTTTTTGCCAGTCCTTTTATGCGTGCAGCCTATGGACAAATTACACAAAAAAGACCCTCAATGCCCTGCGTGTCCAATACAATAATGGTTTCCGCATGCTGCCACGTTACTGTAGCGCCTTGGGGGTGTTTGCGGAGGCCAGAGTGGACGCGTTTATTGCGATAATCCGTAAACGCACAGCCTCCCTCATGCGCCGAGTACGTGACAGTTCTTACAGTCTGCTTCAACTCATTCCTGGAGATCCTGCTGGTACACTCTGGAGGCACTGGAATGACCTACATATGGGATCCAGAGGCACAGTGTATAATTTAATGTAACTAGTAGTTCGCCCCGAACTGTGAACTCGCGGTTCGCCAAAAAGATCATCATTTTCAAAATCTGCGCCCCCTAAAACCTATAAAACGACATCCATGACGACTTTTATGACATTATGCGTGGCCGCCATCTTGGATTCCAAAATGGTCATCATATTCGAAATCTGCGCCCCTAAAACCTATAAAACGACATCCATGACGACTTTTATGACATACCGCATGGCGGCTATTTTGGATTCCAAAATGGTCATCATTTTCGAAATCGGGGCCCCCTAAAACCTATAAAACGACATCCATGACGACTTTTATGACATAGTGCATGGGCGCCATCTTGGAATCCAAAATGGTCATCATTTTCGAAATCTGCGCCCCCTAAAACCTATAAAACGACATCCATGCCGATTTTTATGACATCGTGCATGGCCGCCATTTTGGAATCCAACATGGTCATCATTTTCGAAATCTGTGACCCCCAAAACCTATAAAACGACATCCATGACGACTTTTATGACATAGTGCATGGCCGCCATTTTGGATTCCAAAATGTTCATCATTTTCGAAATCTGCGCCCCCAAAAACCTATAAAATGACATCCATGACGACTTTTATGACATAGTGCATGGCCGCCATTTTGGAATCCAAAATGGTCATCTTTTTCGAAATCTGCGCCCCCAAAAACCTATAAAACGACATCCATGGCAACTTTTATGACATAGTGCATGGCCGCCATTTTGGAATCCAAAATGGTCATCATTTTCGAAATCTGCGCCCCATAAAGCCTATAAAACGACATCCATGACAACTTTTATGACATAGTGCATGGCCGCCATCTTGGATTCCAAAATTGTCTTCATATTTGAAAAAAATCTTAAATTAAAAATACAATATTATAAATGTGTAACAAACCGAGCACTTTCATTTGATAGCAAACTCGACCATACTTTCTTGCAATTAACCAGAATAGCAAGACCCCTCACAAATGGCTTTTTAGCATTTAGCTCTTCTGGCTCAATAACCTTTTGTTCGAGCCTGCTCCAACTTACTAGACTAAAATATAATGCCCTCAACTACACGTTCACCCCATTTCATTTAAATTAGAACAAATTTACTTAAGTTATTGAGTATCAAACTATCCTCTGATAGTTCAGCTTAAAAACATCGAAATGCCGGGACGTGCCCCTAGCCAGCCGTGTGCTCAAAGTCGAATGTAAGAACTTGACTTCGCTTCGCTCGCTCGTTCGAAAAAACATCGAAATGCCGGGACGTGCCCGTAGCCAGCCGTGTGCTCAAAGTCGAATGTAAGAACTTCACTTCGCTTCGCTCGCTCGTTCGAATATGTAGATTTCAATTTTAATTTAATTTTAATGTAATTTTTGTTGACATATATTTTTAAGTTTATTTTTAATTTTTATTTTTATATGATAATATTTTTGTAATAATTTTAATTTTAATATTTTGTATGGGTATATTTTTTGCCTGAAATAAATTTGATTGATTGATTGATTAAACATATGTGACAATCCACGGAAATGGTACCTATTGGCGGCTGATGTCGCTTACGTTGCATAGCACCACAATAATATTGGAACGGCGTTAATAATTATAGCGTAAGCGCCAACCGCCATAAGGTACCTTCACCCGTGGGATGTCACATATAATTGATATATTAGGTCCTTACCTATGAAATTGGCGTTTTTGTTCATAGATATAAGTCTGATCCTAGTTTTTTTTTTTTACAAAAGTACATACACAATTACAATAAAACTACAATATGATTTCGCCAAACTGCTTGACAGCAATTAATTGTTATTTTTTATTGTTAAGTGTTCAGAATTAAGCCTTGAAAATAGGTCTTTTCATGTGCTGTCGGTTCGAGTATTAAAATTACTTATATTTTTCTAATGGTACCAATTTTCAAGAAATGGAGATATTGAAAACATACCTTAAAGGTGTCAAAAATTACTGGAAAAATTTTGTTTGGTTTGAATTAGCCATCAAAAAAATATCCGCAAAATTAATTGTATGGAAATTCGTGTTTCGTTGAAATTCTCCGAACAAAACGCCAATTTCATAGGTAATGACCTAATAATATCTAGGGCTCAAGAGCCGTCTAGGCTAACTCTGCACCGACCGACAGAATGAAGTGTTGTGGAAGTGTCATGATAAACGTTATTTACAGACTTAGATTAGAATGGCAAGAGGCAAAATTTAATTACAGGTAGAGATCGAGTTCCTATAGGTCAGTCGAGTTCATAAATATGTATATATACATACTTACATTTCTTCAGGTAAGTCAGGCAGCGTCAAGGGTCAACACTGCGCATTCAGTAAATTATTAGCAACTGTTTCATACCATTATTACCTAGTGAGATCAACGTTTTTTTCCAGTGTACAAAAACTTTCCATTTCACTTTTAATAAAACAAAATTGTAATAGTTATTGGGGGGCAAAGTTGTAGTTTAACCGCTCGTGCTAATATTGATACCCGAGCAACCGAAAGATTCCAAAATTGAACCACGAGCGTAGCGAGTGGTCCGAAAAATGGTATCTTGAGCTTTGCGAGGGTTTTAAGGCATGAGGGTTAAACAAAATTTGCCCCCGAGTGAAACACAACATTTTTCACCACACCAACCCGAAGCAAATATTAAATGTAAAATATCAAACAAAATCAAACCAATACAAATCCAAATGAATGTTATTAAATATCTATTATCATCCAAAATCATCATTTAAAAGTCAATTCTACGAGCAAACATAAGAAACCAACTCAAAATTTGCATTTGATTACTTTTCCTCACATGTGAATAAAATGCAACTTTGCTATCAGTTTTTAAAGTGCAAAGTAAGCCTTTCCGAGCTGGTGTGGTGAAAAACAATGGTTAATTGATGAACGACGAATTGATTATATGTATATTAGTAGTTCGGATAATCGAGGTTCTACTGTACACTGTACTTATATCCGAGACGATTAATCTGCTAAATAAACCCATAGCTTTACAAAAGCCGAACACAAATAAAAGCTATCTCTAAAAGAATCCAAAGCTTAAAACCCCATGTAAAAACCGCGACATTCAAAACTTAACTCTACCCCTTACAGTTCAAAGACGAAATTTCCCTGTAATTTTGTTACCACTAAATCTTGCGTACTGAATAAAATATGAGAGGATCGAGTGAATACTGTTGTAAAATATTTAACGGTGGAAAACAAAGCGTAAATTGAAGCAGGCGACGTTAAAACGATTTTTATAGTGTGCGAGTACACACACGATGTTTGTATTGTGACTAAATTGTAGACAAAGACAGGCCGAAAGCCGCTTAGGAAGGCCGAAAGACCCACGTGGCTCTAAATAGTAAAAATACCTAAGTAACGTCAATTTTATATCACGAGTATAACGTGACCATACACCCTCTGAGCAAATGCAGACATTTCAAGAAAATAATATAGAGGCGTTTCTTTTATTCGCCAGATCTTACCGTTAAATAAGTTACATCAAACGTAACGCAGACGTTAACTTCTGAAACCATGAAACAAAATGGCTGATTCTTACAAACTTACATTTACCGTCGTTTAACCGCTGTCGTCGCTCGACATCCATACAACACTTACAAAGCGCGGTTAGTTACAAATTTGGCCACTGTAGAAAATATGTTTGTTATGTGATTAGTTACAAACTTATATTTACCGTCACTTGAGCGCTGTCGTCGTTCCACGTCCGTGCAATTTCTAAGAAGCGTTGTTAGTTTTACATATCGCCGTTTTCCGTTGTAAGTTTGTATTGCGATTAGTGTCTCCGTTGATGCTTTTATGGCTGGGGCTGTTATATATCTCAGTGAAAAAAATAATGTTGAGTTATGTGAGGTCTGTACGAATGTTCGTACATAATAAAAAGTTTCATTAGGACTCTAGGTACTAAGACTAAGATCTAACAAGAGTTTCTTTTTTATTAATTTAGCTCTGTCGCAGAAAGGGTGTGTGTTTTAAGTAAGTTGATAGTCGTTCCTAGAAAACGCCAATAGAAATTTAAATAATGTATGAAAATACTCGTAGTCTCGTGACATAACTAACTTTATTTTCTTCTTCTTTAGTAATACAGTAATTTTATAGATTTCGCGTTTGCGTTAAACCCGGTAGTTCTGATTTTTTGCAGACATGTTTATGATGTTGGCCCAATGAATAATACAAGTTTGTGACTTCGAGCGCCGAACGCAACTTAGTCAAATATCGAAAAACCCGCCAAAAATTTAGGTTTTCTTTTAGATTTGGGCGATTATAACCCTAAAGGACTAGTTTTTGATAGTGCCTTCACAGGACGTTTTTAAAGTGGACTAAATTTGCTACAATACGAGACTAGAATTGTCTCTGTACATCTAGTAGTTTACGAAATAAAACCTTGCAAAATTTATAATTCTTTGAAATTGTATTCGTAGGGTAAGTAAGTGCAGTGAGTATGCACTTGTGTCTCAGGCGACGCAGCTTGGCACGATTGTTCCTAAGGTCAAACAAAGCTGATTTGGCCAGGTAGCTTGAGATCGTGCCGTACCCAAAAAGGGACGCGCAAGGGTCGGATCACCAGGTCCAATCTATGCTATAGGTATTTCTTCCTGCTCTTAGCAACTAGGGCAAGTAATATATCATTTTCATATAATTATTAGGGATTCCTTATTCTATAGAATACTTTATAAAGTATCACTTCAAAGCAGGCAGTCATACATTTTTTTGGAAAAATATGTAGCGGATTGAGTGACGATTTCCATAGAAATGTAATTATGGCCAAAGTCAAAGGTTAAAAACCGAGGTAAAAATGTAAAAAAAAAAACACTTAACTTGGCGTTTTAAAAGTATGAATATAATGTGCTCGTCCTTAAATTATATGAAAATGATCTTGCCCTAGTTGCTAAGAGCAGGAAGAAATATAGCATAGATTGCACCTGGGGAGCCGACCATTTCCCCCCTTTTTTGGGAGGTAGGCACGGTACGATCTCGTGTCTACCGGCTAAAATCAGCTTTGTTAGACGTTAGAAACAATTGTCCCAAGCGGCATCGCCTGAGACAAAAGTGCATAGTCACTGCACTTACTTAGCCTACGAATACAAGTTCGAAAAAATTATAAACTTTATCTCGGAAACGATTAAATGTACAGAGACAAATCTAGTCTCGTACTGTAGCCAATCTAGTCCACATTAAAAACGCCCTGAGAAGGCACTATCAAAAACTAGTCCTTTAGGGTTATAATCGCCCAAATCTAAAAGAAAACCGAAATTTTCGCGGGATTTTCGATATTTGATAAAGTTGCGTTCGGCGCTCGAAGTCACAAACTTGTATTATTCATTGGGCCAACATCATAAATAAGTCTGCAAAAATTCAGAACTACCGGATTTGACGCAAAAGAGCCAGGTTACAAAATTCGACAAAGTTACTGGATTATAGGTATTTTAAAAGGATTTTTTATATGTACTCATCATCGCGTTTTTCTTGAAATGTATCTTTCCGAATAACTATCTAGCTACCCGGTCTAGCGTGAGTCATCCTTAACCCGTGCGAAGCGGGTCGCTATTAAATAGATAATAGTAACTTTTTCATCATGTAATGGTACTCATAATCTAGTGATAAAATCCGATGTCTGCTTATAAATCTTTGACTAGCAATCATATTTAGTTGGGATTTTGGTCAAAGTGAAATATACAGTGAATCAGGAGCAATATTTTCCAATATGGTTGCCATTTCATGACGGTCACGTTCCGTACGCCGCTGGCCTCGCAATCGGAGTTAATCGATTTACGATCCATACAGGGTGGTGCCTTGCACCGGGCCACGTTTTGTGAGAATACTAAATAGTTGTTTTATTATGGTTGTACGACTGCGTTGCCTGAATTAAAACTGTATTTAAGTATTTTATAATCGAAGATTTCGCGGAATTTACATGGGATCAAAGCGTCAGCTATAAGTTTATTATACTCACAAGGAAAGGTAGGTACCCAACTGTCCGGCTCCGTTTGATTTTAGAGTTGTCTAAAATGATAGAAACGTATTTTTACTGCTCAATCTCCACCTATTGGGAGATATTGTCCTCTTAATTACTGAAAAGTGACTAAGCCCTCTATACAGGGTTATGTTCAAGCAAATTGATAGTTAATTACTGGTTTCATTATAATATGTTTGAAAACATGCAAAAATATTAAGCACGTGTTGTGTATATCGGCTCAAACTCATATTTTCCTTAGAGGGTTTAGTCAGTTTTCAGTACTTTGGAGGACAATTTTTCCCAATAATATTAATTTATTGACCGAAAAAACCAACATAATAATAACAGCATATGTACCTAGGCATAGGCATAGGTAGGTAGGGTTTTCCCAATAGGTTAAGATTGGCCAGCTATAAAAATAACCAGTTTGTTATTTTAGACCACTCGTTAACATTAGGTATATCAAAATAAAGGTGTTTGTAAACAAGTGTTTGCGGCGAATCGTAGGAGTCTACTGGCCACGGACCATCTCCAATGTTAAACTATGGGAACTGACTGGCCAAAACCCTTTAGCTAAGGAGATACTTCTGCGGAAATGGCGCTGGATAGGACATGTTTTACGAAGGCCAAACAATCACCTATCCAAGCAAGGGCTGACCTGGAAAATTCCCGGAAAAGAAGACAAGGTCGCCCACGTACCACCTGGAGGCGCACAGTGGAAAAAGAGGCGGCATCAGTTCGCCTCGGCTGGGCGGAGCTGGAAGAGGCCGCGCTGGACCGCGAAGAATGGAAATCCCTTCTGAGAGCCCTATGTCCCTGATGAGGGATAACAGGATATCATCATCATCATATCAAAATAAATGAAATCGGAGCCGGACAGTTAGGAACCTTATTGTTCCGAGATCCTTAGTTGTCATCTCTTGATCCAGTATTTAGACGACACCCTGTATAGTTGGTATAAATCGTGTCGAGTCGAATAGAAAAGTAAGTGATTTTAACACAGAATCGAATTGCGGAAATACTAATTCAACGTCATAAAAATAGTAAATAAAAATAGTTTATGGACGTCGCAATTTTGTTAGCTTCACCCCCATCCATCAGTGTAAATTTCATTCGATAGCGTGACGTACGCATTTGCGTTGTGCCATTTTGTATAGGATTTTGAGTTTCCAAAACGTCCCGCTTGGCGCGCTGTTCAAAATCCCATACAAAAATAGTCATAACGCAAACGCGAACGCTCGTCACGCTACCGAATGAAATGTACACTAGGGGTTCAATCATTTAATCATTGCAATCATGTACAACATTATAAGTATACAAGGTAAGGTCACTGTGGGCAAGTCCGTCTACAAGGCAAGTCCGTCAACACGTTATAACTTTTGAATTTGAAGGCGTATGCGACTTTGGAGTCCAGTCGATTAACCAGTTTTTCGCGCTAGTTCCGTCACTGTAAAACAGATGGCGCTGTGCCAACCAACTTCAGAGCAATCCGCCTCAACAAGTCATTTCGTGTTTTGAACTCGAAGTCATAGTGCGACAGCCGTTCGAAAAAAAATTGTTAAAAATAGTTTTTGAAAAGATTGTGCATCAGAAAGTAACTACGTAGGTAGCATAAGAACCAGTTGTCTTTATTCTATTTTTAAAATATCAGAAATTAGCTTAGTTTTGTAATTATACGTTCTACAATTTATCATATTAAAATTTGACTAAGTTGGGAAGTCCGTCTATTATGTTCAAGGCAAGTCCGTCATATGCCGGACTTTCGTTAAATCAGAGATTACCAACTGTTTTTGCGACTTTAATATTATAACGATTTGATAAGGTATCAAAAAATCCTCCTGACTTTACGCATGACGTTACTTTATTAAATTTTGATCTCAGTAAATTAAAAGAAACGATTAAAATTCATTTTAAAATTACTATTGATCTTTTATTTCGGAAATCAAAAAAATAATTATGTTTAATTATTTGCCAAAAAATGTTTACCACCCCATTTTGGTAGTATATCGTAGTATATAGGCCGGACTTGCCTTTGTTTTAGAAAAATGGTGTTTATTTCGAATCTGAACCGTATATTAACAAGTTTAAAATACACTTTTCATTGTCTTGATCCGTTCTTTTTAGGAATTTGACTACGAACATATACGCACCTATAGATTGGCTGATATCATAACTAGACGGACTTCCCTTAAACTGCACGGGAAGTCCGTCTACTCGCCGAATTTTAAAAAAATGCCAGTGTTTTTGCTTAATTTGTGCTTGAAATGATCTGTCACTAAGGCTAAACTATTAATTATTAAATTCTTCATCGTATGCGATTACAAGCAGTAACATAGGTGAATATTTAACGGAACTAGATCACTCCAAAGTAAAAAAAAAATAAAGTATGCCGTGACTTCGCCACAGTGACCTTACACACATAAGTGAACATGAACCCGGACAGGGTATAACAATTAGTTTTAATCTTATACTAAATTCTTACTTTAATATGTAGTATGAAGTTCCGGTCCTTACAACTATGTGCTGCCTATACACGAATTATTTCCCTTATTTGAGAGTTTTGGTTTTCATTTGGTGAGCTCACAGACCAAACCTTAGCGGTTTTTTTGTGGGTGAGCTAAACGGTTTTAGGGGCGCTTGAGTGAAGTCGCCAAGTCAATGCAGAATCGCCTTGGACATATTATGTTTATTATTGTGAAACATAAAAACCTCGTGGTTTACAAACGTGCATATCATATCATTCGTGTCACGTGTGTGATGTCAGCGAAACTCCATGTCGCCACGCGGACTGCGGATATCTAGACGTACCTACATTAACCCGTGGAGCGCCCTAAACAGACACGTGTGCTGGTAACTAGTATAGGAGTTCCATACTACGGTAATTCTGGGGCGCTCCAGGGGTTAACGACTATTGGCTAATTGATCGAAGCTTAGTGAAGGTCTCCGTTTTGAGACTTTTGACTCGGGCAAACTGCTTTCGTATGTAAGGAAGTTTTTCTAATTATGTATCTATTTTGAGATAGTTCCTCTAACCTTATGATAATGACACCACTTCCAGTGGTTAGGTATTTGGACACAGGAGAGATATGAAAATGAACCGCCAAAAATATGTACCTAGGCCCTGACATCGAGTAATATACCTATCTATTACAGATGTAGTGCATAATCGTTTTCCATCGTATTTTCTCGGAAACGTTCGTATTTGTCATGCTACTTCAATCAACCTCAGTACTTATTGTACCGAGACTGACTGAAATAGCAAGACACGTTCATAAGTTTCCGTGAAAAACGATAGAAAATAATTATGCACTACATCTGTAGAATACTACTAGATGTTAGATGAAGTACCGACCCCCATAAGGTACCTTTCGTCGTGGAACGTCACATATACGGATTAAAATAGCAGATTATAATATGCTTTCTTATTATTTATTTATCTCTGTTACTAACACAATTAAAGCAATCAAAATAATCTTTCGCTAATAATAATCCGTAAGTAAATGCCAATTAGCCCCAATTCCTTTAGTAGGTAGGTATATAAGAATAACGTAGGTCCAATCATAATAGATTGCATAAATACGTTCCGATTGGCTATCTTCTGGGTCAGCAGTAGAATAAACAATATGTCTAGGCTCTATTCTGTGTACTTTAATGATAACTTGTGACATACTATAGGTACTATACGACAATAAATTTTATCATTCATGTCATAAAATATCAATAAAACATTATGAATAGCAACTTACTTATCTACATTTAAACAATGGATCTATTAACCTACTTAAAATAGTACATTACTACAGAGGCCGGGACGAAAGGGGTTGCCGGCCGAAGACATATAGACGGCCAAGCGAAGCGAGGCCGGATAGGTCTGAGCGCGGGCAACCCCATTTCCCGCCGAGGTATGTATAGTGCTTTTCTCAAACATGCAATGAAATAAATAAAATAAAAAATCCACGAAAACCCAAGTTTTATTCATAGAAAAAACTAAAAGTAAACTACACCCAAATATAACCAACACGTACCTATATCATTATCACGCATATGTTTTACACGAGTCGTGTATTTTTACTACCCGTATATTTTCATGTATCTTTGATTTTTTCGCCTTGTATCAGTCTGACTGTCGTTTTCGTCACATAAGTTTACATAGTCTTTCATGTTGATATCATGTTTCACATACATCGTTGCTTTATGCATGGAGTAAATTAAGTATAATTTTCACAGTGTTGACGAATTTGTAGTTACATTCATTTAAAATATGCCACAAAACTGTTTCTAATAAACTGTAAGCCATTTTTCTTAGTTTCTCAAATAATAAAATTGCCATAAGCAACCATATACATACTTCGTCTTTGATTTGGCGGCAGAGGCAGCACGTTATTAAAATCAATTCTGCTTACGCTGCCAATTCCAACACCTACGATTACAATTAATATTAATTTCATTATTTCGTCGGAACTCATATTAAAGTCAAATAATCAACAACGCACCATAAATCCAATAAAACAGAATGAATATTTTTCAACTTTACCTCCATAACTATTTACAAAATATAACTACGCGTGTTTGAGTAGACCTTTTTACCGCTAAAGTTTAGATGAAATATTTTAAATGTTTTTATTTGTGTAGTTAAATTTATAATTTAAAACTAGTAGTTCGCCCCGAACTGATAACTCGCGGTTAGGAAAAAATTATATAGAGCGATTTTGTTGCACCTACTTACTCGTATAGTGCGACGTAAAATATTAGGTCCTTACCTATGAAATTGGCGTTTTTGTTCATAGATATAAGTCTGATCCTAGTTTTTTTTTTTTACAAAAGTACATACACAATTACAATAAAACTACAATATGATTTCGCCAAACTGCTTGACAGCAATTAATTGTTATTTTTTATTGTTAAGTGTTCAGAATTAAGCCTTGAAAATAGGTCTTTTCATGTGCTGTCGGTTCGAGTATTAAAATTACTTATATTTTTCTAATGGTACCAATTTTCAAGAAATGGAGATATTGAAAACATACCTTAAAGGTGTCAAAAATTACTGGAAAAATTTTGTTTGGTTTGAATTAGCCATCAAAAAAATATCCGCAAAATTAATTGTATGGAAATTCGTGTTTCGTTGAAATTCTCCGAACAAAACGCCAATTTCATAGGTAATGACCTAATAGTAGAAAATAATTTTTAAGAAAAATAAACCGACTTCTAAGGAGTCACCGTTCACAGGAGGATTAAGTCACCATATAGATTAAAATAAACTGTATCTGTGGTAAGCCGAAATATTTCCTGTCAAATGTCAAATACCTATATTATGTTTATTTTTATCTTGCTAATAGTTTCAAAATGGTAAATTTAAAAACGCTATTATAAAAGTGTAAGCCGAGCACTTTCATTTGATACCAAACTCGACCATACTTTCTCGCAAATAAAATGACCAGAATAGCAAGCCCCCTCACAAACAGCTTTTTGGCCTTCTAAGCTTTTCTAGCTCAATAACCTCTTGATCGAGCCTGCTCATAATTTAATGACTAAAATATAATTCCCCCCGACTACATGTTTACCCAATTTTATTTAAATTAGAACAAATTTACTTAAGTTCTTGAGTATCAAACTATCCTGTGATAGTTCAGCTTAAAAACATCGAAATGCCGGGACGTGCCCCTAGCCAGCCGCGTGTCCCAAGTCGAATGTAAGAACTTCGTTCGCTTCGCTCGCTCGTTCGATTATAAAATTATAGAATGTATTATTTATTAAGTTCATGTTGATTTTATACAAATAAAACTGCAAATTATAGCAAACATTGTTTTTTTTTTTTATAGGCGTGTGGCAGAGTGTCATTACGAACCATAAAGCAAATACTGCCTCTAGTTTTTTTTAATGGACGAATGCCACGATGCTGTGTCACAAATATCTGTGAAATGAAAATTAAAAAAATAAATTAATTAAAAATTAAAAAACACGACTGCGAAAAAGCGAACTGAAAAGACAAAAATAATTTTTAGTTGTGTTAGTTACTCAACTTAATGAATGTAAAAAATTATTAGAATATGAGTGTTTAGTGAAGGTTATAAACAACAAACGCAAAAGTTTTATGCTCATTTAGAATCGTGATTGTACCTGTGTATTTTATTTCAATTGCAGTCGGGGACCTTGATGTATTGACATTTTCCCATTTAAAAGGTCCCCGACTGCAATTGAAATAAAATACACAGGTACAATCACGATTCTAAATGAGCATAAAACTTTTGCGTTTGTTGTTTATAACCTTCACTAAACACTCATATTCTAATAATTTTTTACATTCATTAAGTTGAGTAACTAACACAACTAAAAATTATTTTTGTCTTTTCAGTTCGCTTTTTCGCAGTCGTGTTTTTTAATTTTTAATTAATTTATTTTATTTTATACTTTTTTGAATTTTTACATTCATTAAGTTGAATAACTAACACAACTAAAAAATATTTTTATCTTTTCAGTTCGCTTTTTCGCAGTCGTGTTTTTTAATTTTTTATTTATTTAATTAATTTTGGGGTCATGATTTCGTTAATAATCATTTGAAGTCACTTTATATTACTTTTGCGAGGGCGTCCTCAGTACAGAAAGGCACGCAGAGCGCCGCATATATCGGGCTACGCCCGACTACTTTGGAACGCGTACAGTGCGCCACGAACGTCGGGCTACGCCCGACGCTTTGAGCAAGAGGGCACTGAAGGCGTCTTGGTAAGGGTACAGCGTGTCACGTATGTGGGCCTACGCCCGACACTTAGTATGAGAGAGTCAAAGGCGCCTGGCTTTGGACCGAGTGCAGCGCGCCACGTACGTCGGGCTACATCCCACTCTTTTACCATTAGGGCGCCGAAGGCGCCCGGCTTTAGAACGCGTACAACGCGCCTCGTACACGCCCGACGCTTTGAGTAAGAGGGCGCGGAAGGCGCCCGGCTTTGGTAAGCGTACAGCGTGTCACGTACGTCGGGCTACGCTCGACACTTTTAGTATGAGAATGTTGAGGGGACTGACTTTGGACCGCGTGCAGCGCGCCACGTACGTCGGGCTACGCCCGACGCTTTGAGTATGAGGCCGGCTTTGGTAATCATACAGCGTGTCACGCTACGCCCGATACTTTTAATATGAGAGAGTCGAAGGCGCCTGGCTTTGGACCGCTTGCAGCGCGCCACGTACATCGGGCTACGCCAGAACCTTTAAGTGTGAGGGCGCCGAAGGCGCCCGGCTTTGGTATGCGTACAGCGTGTCACGTACGTCGGACTACGCCCGACGCTTTGAGCAAGAGGGCACTGAAGGCGTCTTGGTAAGGGTACAGCGTGTCACGTATGTGGGCCTACGCCCGACACTTAGTATGAGAGAGTCGAAGGCGCCTGGCTTTGGACCGAGTGCAGCGCGCCACGTACGTCGGGCTACATCCGACTCTTTTACCATTAGGGCGCCGAAGGCGCCCGGCTTTAGAACTCGTATAACGCGCCTCGTACACGCCCGACGCTTTGAGTAAGAGGGCGCCTTCGGCGCCCGACACTTTTAGTATGAGAAAGTAGAAGTCGCCTGGCTTTGGACCGCGCGCAGCGCGCCACGTACGTCGGGCTACGCCCGACTCTTTTAGTATGAGGGCGCCTTCGGCGCCCGGCTTTGGAACGCGTACAGCGCGCCACGTACGTCGGGCTACGCCCGACGCTTTGAGTATGAGGCCGGCTTTGGTAATCATACAGCGTGTCACGCTACACCCAATACTTTTAATATGAGAGATTTGAAGGTGCCTGGCTTTGGACTGCGTGCAGCACGCCACGTACATCGGGCTACGCCAAAACCTTTAAGTGTGAGGGCGCCGAAGGTGCCCGGCTTTGGTATGCGTACAGCGTGTCACGTACGTCGGACTACGCCCGACACTTTTAGTATGAGAAAGTAGAAGTCGCCGGGTTCTTTCATTCGATATTAGTCTACGGTGTGGACCTATGGGCAATATGTGCGGAACGTGAAAAAGTTTTTAAACTACAAAAACGTGCAATCCGTATCATGGCTAAAAAACCCTCAGACTACCATGCTAAGGAGTTGTTTAAGCAGCTGAAAATTCTCACGTTACCTTCTGTATACGTACTCGAAGCATGCAAGTACATACGACGCAATCTCGAATGGATTCCCTCTAATCACCAAAAACTCCAGACTGTAACGCGTAGACGCAACCTCCTATACGTACCACCGCGACGTCTAGCAAAGTCTAGGAAATCCTTACACATAGTAGGCATAAAACTTTACAATACTCTAGACGAAGAGTTAAAAGCTACTTCGGACTCAATATTTGAGAAAAAACTTAAACTGATATTGTTGGACATGGCGTGCTACAGTATTGACGAATTCGTAAACTGCTACAAGTCACTGACCCATCTATCCACCTGTAAAATAAATTATAAAAAAATTATTATACTAATCTTAGATTGTATAATGTAATTTAATTCCTAAACCAATAACGACATTTTATCATTGTAAATCTTTCTCGATATGTAAAGTTTGTGTAAACAGAAAATGTTAAATGACGTGTAACACTTGTTATCAATAAATAATTGATTGATTGATTGATGGCCTTGGACCGCGCGCAGTGCGCCACGTATGTACGTCGGGCTACGCCCGACTCTTTTAGTATGAGGGCGCCGAAGGCGCCCGGCTTTGGAACGCGTACAACGCGCCACGTATGTCGGGCTACGGCCGATGCTTTGAGTATGAGGGCGCCAAAGGCGCCCGGCTTTGGTAAGCGTATAGCGTGTCACGTACGTGTACGTCGGGCTACGTCTGACCCTTTTAGTGTGGGGGCGTCTTTGGCGCCTGGCTTTGGACCGAGTGCATATACTTGGACAAGTTGCAGGAAGCGCACATCTTTCTTACGCTCTGAGCCGTAGGCCCTACGTGGAGCTCACCCTTCGGCCTTAAAAAAAATGTCATCATCATCATAAATGTTAAAATTAAATCAAACCATACGGTTATAATGATACTTTCACGATTTGTTCTGCCAAAGTCGGTGCAGAGTTAGCTTAGACGGACTCTGTATCGTATCGATTAATAAATAGAAGTTATATTTTAAACTTTTCGATTCCATAAGCGCAATTACGAACATGTTTTAAAAACTATGAGTAGTATGTACCTACCTAATATAATATAATTATATTTTTTTATGATCAGCGGTCAAACCCTTTCCATTTATTTTAATAAGTATCCCATTCAATAATAATATTTGGTTTTATGAGATTAGCTTCTCTTAACATATTTTGTCAATTCTTACTTTCTCAAAATGAAACTTAAACCCACATGTTGCATATATATTATCAATCGGCTTTCACAGCCCTTCATTTTGATACCCTACTCGATAGGTTTGCACGATATTTCTTTCTAAAGGTTGCGTAATATGGCGTATTAAGTCCGCCATATTGTTTTTATAATGACGTCACATAGCCTATGTTACCCGGGATGACGTAAGGATTCTAATGATGTATCATACGTCTAAATCGGTTAAGGCATTCAGAAGTTAAGGTGGAATAAAGAAACTCACATACATACAAACATGAACGCTGAAAACAATACACTCTTTTTGTTTGGGCAGTCGTGTAAAAAGAGGACTTTGCCGGCCTAGGCCTGCAAGATGTGTATGAAATTCCATTAACGACCTTTTGTTCTAGCCGCACCTGAAACGTCATACTTCGCAGCCTATTATAAGGAATATAACAGCAATATTTCATTGCATGTTTGAGAAAAAACTCTTACGCGCAATATAAATTAATTTAGATTACTTACGTAGCTTTTTATTTTGATTCGATAGGTTTTTAAATAGTGTAGGTAAATAATAAAAGAGTAATTAAAATAATAATATATTGTGAAGCGAACAATATTTATAGTCCGAAAAATAATTATAGAAAATTATTGAGGGCGCCTAATACTTACGTAACTGTCACATTTTTGACGTAAAATGCTTAAACTAGGCAACAATTTCTTTAGTACGATTTTTTTTAGTTCCATTTTATTTAATTTCCACTATTTTATGTAGCTGGAGTAGTTTTACATTTTACACATTATAGAAAACACGAAATTTTAAAACATAATTTTATTTGTCTACCACTTATCTTAAAGAGCGTTTTCACACTATCCGATCCGATATCGGATGCAACGAGTATAAATTATATAGGATCAATTCGAGTACTTTTCCATAGTTAATATGATCGTCAATAGTCATAACATAATCAACGTTAATTATAATGTGTACTTTAGAAGTTATGAGGGAACAGATGAACATACATACATACCCACATACATTCCGGTCAAAATCATAACCCTGCTTTTGCGTTGCTTGTCGGGTAAAAATTAGACCATCAGTTGTTATAGGACCTTTCATGTAAGTATGTACTTTCAGAAATACTTCAGTTCATTGTGGTAAAATCAGTGGCGTAGCGTGAACTAATCTAGCCGTGCGCGAAGTCGCATCTGTGAGGCCTTTTTCTTTCACGGTGCCCGAAGGGGCCTCGCGCGAGGCCCCGCTTGGGGCGCGAGGCCGTGGGCGACGGCCCACTTCGCCCACGCCTAGCTACGCCACTGGGTAAAATTCCCTACGTCCAAAGATTTTGCGCGCGCGACGCTCTTGTAGTACCGCGCCGATGCTTTGGGGGTGCGCGGGCGCCGGGGGTCCGAGAAATCTACCGCGTACATACCGAAGTGTGACCTGTGGACAATATTTGAGTTTTATTAATATTTTTACAGAGATATAAGCCACCGCGCCATAAAACTTTTCGTTACATCTGGTTTTTGATCCGAGCCCCTGTTTTTAAAGACGTTCACCTAAAGAATGACCGGGCCGGGGCCGGGCCGGAGCTTCCGGCGCTTCGTTTTCTATGGAAAGCACCACGTGATCACCGATCAGCCGTCATAGGAAATGACAAGTCGGACGCCTCGGCACGGACCTGGCCGGGTCTAGCGTGAGCCATCCTTTACGTTTAAATAGATAAATAAAAAAAATTAATACCTATTAGGGGTCATCTTACACAGATCAACCTAGCCCCAAACTAAGCAAAGCTTGTACTATGGGTGCTAGGCGACGATATACATACTTATATAGATAAATACATACTGAAAACACCCATGACTCAGGAATAAAATTATTTGTGTTCTTCACACAAATAAATGCCCTTACCGGGATTCGAACCCAGGACCATCGGCTTCACAGGCAGTCGGCTTCACGTCAAAAAGAAGAATTTCTTCTTCTTTTTGACGTGTGCGAAATGATTTTAAGTGTCATTGGAAGTACCTATTGAATTCAGGAATAACAAGTGATTGCGTAAATTATTTGCTTTTGTACTAGTATTTTCGAATCTACAATCACCCACCGTATCTCCTGAACACAGCTTTTCGTATTTTCCAGTATTACATTTACATTTATGTTAGAATCTCAAAAGTGGTCACGTTTTTCATCTGTATCTTATAAACTGTCACTTTCCCGCTTTTGAAATTTTTATATACGTGATGCTTTCCCTTTTGTACACTTCAATTCTTTATTAAATTATTAAGCGTAATTAATCGTCATTGTACGTCTGTGGCTTCAAGACGGGCTTTAGTCTTTTGCTCGACAACATGGCAATGGAACGCTTTCTGTCTCTATCGCACTAATATGGATGCGTGATAGAGAGGCGGATAGCGTTAACAATTGTCATCTTGGCTAATAGTCCTCCAGATCCTCTTTAAAACTTACTGATAGCCAGAGTTCCACTCAAAGTTGTCAAGGAGCGACCACGCCGTGTATCCCACCACATTCACTTTATCTTCGTTTATAGCCAGCAGCACCTGCCAAGGAATACTTTTATTCAGCGGTGTCATTTTGGGTGTCACGCACGAATTCGAGCCAATCGTGCAGTATAACGCGACTAGTTGCGACCAATCGCGCGCGTGATGCGAACTAATCAACCAATCGCGTTGTAGCCTTCTACACAGGTATACCAAACGAGAATGTTCAATTATATGAACGGCCTGTTCATCAAGATAGGCCTTATAGGCCTTTACTTTTGAAACCATTGGTAATAAAATAACAAAGAGTTTACCTGTTCTAAATAACTTTTATAGTACTCGATTCGTCCAATGTCATTCAAGTCTGTACTAAAATCAGAGAATCCATTTTCTGTGACTATGATCTTAATATCTCCATACTGTTGTTTGATCCGGTTCAGCACGTTCCTGAGACCTTCTGGGTTTACCTAGAAGATAATATTGTTTTTGTTAAAAAAAAATTTTTGGCTTATTTCATCAAATTTAAATGTATAATTGCGTTTTGAAATAAAGAACTTTAACTTTATAAGGGCTTCTGGCATAGGCGTACCCACGGTGGGGCAAGGTGGGGCAGTTGCCCCACCCTGGTCTCTGAGCAGAAGCTAAGAATTTTTGGGCAGATTAACCGAACCCTGTTACAACGTACACAGCATCCCCTACTTGTGCCCCACCCCTTAAAAAATGCTGGGTACGCCCATGGCTTCTGGGACTCAAGAGGATTTACTTACTTTGAGCCAACTCAGTCCAGATCCCCACTCAGGTCTACTCTCGAGCACAGCACCGATTTCATCGAAACCGTCCACTGAAAACGCTCCTATTGCTTCGCCAGGCAGCGCAGCTCGAACCGTCCTCGAAGTGTAGTGGTTTATGGCGAAAAAGTCGTAGGAACCTGTCAATAAATAAACATAATATAAATCTTTGCTGTTGAAAAGGATACCAGGGCCTGTCAAATAAAATGTGAAAATGAGTACACCACAAGAGTGAATTGCAATTGGGCTGCTTGCTGTGTGTGTTGGGTTGCTTGTGGGCTGGAAGTCTAGATCTAGAGCCACTTGTACTCGTATTCATGGCATACTTTCGCCAGACATAAAAGAGCGTTTGCACATTGTCTAAGTGGTTACATATAATACCGAAAACTGATTTACCTAATGTTGAATCACCTATGCTTGATTCACCTATTTTTAAATTACCTATCGATCATTTTACCTAAACATTGACTGACCTAAGTTTATAATACCTAAGCTCAAATAACCTAATGGACGAAACACCTAATGCACGATATACCTAATGCACGTTTTACCTACTGCACGTTTCACCTAAAGCTATTATACCTAATGCACGAATCACCTAAAGCTGATATACCTAATGAACGATGTACCTAAACTTGGACGAAATACCTAAAACTGTTAAACCTATCGCACGAAATACCTAAAGTTGATATACTTCCTGAACGAATTACCTAATTTCGATATGCCTAATGCACGGAATACCTAAAGTCTATATACCTAGTAGAAAATTCATATCATTTTGCCGAATGATCAAGTGGCAACTCTACCCAATAAATCGTATGATTTCCCAACCTTACAGTAGAAACTGTTTCGTTTGGATAACAACTTAAAAATACACTTTTTGAAACGCTACTTTTTAGGTAGTAGAATGATTTCGTAAGTCTAATACAAAATTAGTTATCTTATCTTATCAAAAACTTAATTTTTGTAAGTTAACATCATGACGATGAATAAAAGTCGGTTTTGGCACTGTTTGGTCGTAGTTAACCTAACACGCTCCTCCTCGCTTTGCTCGTCGTCGCACCTATCTCGACTCTGGCAAATGACTAGACCTTATATTATAATAAAAAATAGTAAGCCAATTGAATGATTTGGCAAAAAAAAAATACCAAATGTTGTATGTCCTAATAATATTCTACTAAGGTTTACTCGGGTAATTCCGAATGTCGAAAACTGTCGGATAATTCCGAAAAGAGACTTTTATTATGATGGAATTAAGGGTGATTTTCATCTGAATTTCGGAATTATCCGACATTCGGTAATACCCGAATACACCTTAAACAATAATTCTATTTTTGATTTTAGGTACATATTTCGTTCATTAAGTGCATCGACTTCAGGTATTTCGTGCATTAGGTGTATCAAATTTAGGTATTTCGTTCATTAGGTATGTTAACTTTAGGTAATGCGATCATTAGGTATACCGTCTTTAGGTAATAAATGCAGTAGGTATGTTAACTTTAGGCAATTCGATCATTAGGTATACCGAGTTTAGGTATTTCGTGCATTAGGTATATCAACATTAGGCGTTTCGTGTATTAGGTATATTAGCTTTAGGTATTTCGAGTATTAGGTGTTTCAACTTTAGGTAAATCGAGCATAGGTATTCTGAGCTTAGGTAAACCAATTGTAGGTGAAACGAGCAATAGGTAATTCGTTCATTAGGTGTTATGAGCTTAGGTTAATTGATCATTAGGTATTTAAAAAAATAGGAGAAAAGAGCATATAGGTGATTCAACATTAGGTAAATCGATTTTCGGTATTCTGATATGTAGGTAACCGTCTATGTAAGTGGCTCTAGGTCTAAACTCATTTGTTGTATTTTTAAGAGTGCTTTGCCCCTGGCTGACCCTATACTGCGTAAATAATTTAAGAGATTCTGCTAGTGATTTTGTGACCATGCTAATTCTACTTCCATATCCCACTTCTGCTTGTAGTCAATTTCATCCATATTTTCACACTTTTCTTCGACTCAAACTGTCTCCATGCCAAACTCCTCGGTCTCTCTACTTAACACAATATAAATCAGCTTCATGCGTCCAAGCTTTCATAACCCTCAGCTGACCATCCATAAGGACTTCATACTTCAGCTTCAGTTAAACGCTAAGCCCTAGCGAGCAGGGATACCTTTCAGCAGCTGAATTTCTTCTGGAGTAAACGCAGGCAGTTTGGACCGAGGGTATCCCTGCGATTTACTCTTTCCTTCCATAAATGCTTCTACCAGCGGTGGCCAGCCCCCTTCAGTGGAATATATGGGGTAGGAGAAGCGGGTGAACTAAAAAAATACATTAAATAGTATTGATAACAAATGTAGGTTAAAGAAAAGCATTCCTTTGGTAGGTACATAAAAGGTAGGTCAATATAGGTAGGTATACTAGGTATGATTCAAATTGAAGAAAATTAAAATTACCTCCCAAACCCTGTGACAAACAATGAGATTTGTTTCTAACATAGTTGTGGCGTAACTCGAGCCTGCAATATTTTTATCTTTTTGACTATTTTGGCGCCTAATTTATAACCAGCCTAGTAAATTTTGCTGGTCATTTTTGAGAAGAGCGATAATAAAACTTAGGTGGTAGATTCAATGAAACATTACCGCGTAGTCTCTGGCCAATACTGTTATATCCAGGTCTTCATCAGTTTTCGGCTCAAACCAGAACTCGTGGTTGGCAACGGACACTTCACCTGTTAAATAAAGGGTAAGTAAGTGGGGGTAAGGGTAAGGTATCCGAACTCGGCGCCGTCGATTGGACAGAAACGGCTTTGAACGGAGAAACATTGGCGACCTTTGGTGCCAGAGGCAAGGATCGGCTCTTCGCGCCACAGCATTAAGTATTACAAAAGCTCACCGCCATATTTAGGTTTAAACTCTTCTTCATAAATCCTGTAGGCCGCCGCGTGCGCCAGCAGGATGTACTTGGAGCACAGCAGCGCCCCCACCTCGTTCACAAGTCCTGGGGCTGCAATGCCTCTGTAACCAGACAGTTATGGCTTTTTTTATGTTGTTATTCCTTTACTTTCGTCAACTCAAAATTATTTTAATTAAATATTCAGGTAGGTACCTGCAATAATATGTTACACAACGGAGGCCGCAAAAATATCTGACTCGATCTTATTTGTAGAGCCATAAGAGTGTGTCACATATTTTTGCGGCCTTCGAAGAGTAACATATTATTGCAGGTGACTGTACCTCTAACCCCGGCTCGTACTAATGAGTTTTTTGGAACTTCATGTACGAAATATCATTTGATATTTACCAGTCGCTTTTCGGTGAAGGAAAACATCGTGAGGACCGGACTAATCTCAATAAGGCCTAGTTTACCCTCTGGGTTGGAAGGTCAGATGGCAGTCGCTTTCGTAAAAACTAGTGTCTAAGCCAATTCTTGGGATTATTTGCCAAGCAGACCCCAGGCTCCCATGAGCCGTGGTAAAATGCCGGGACAACGTGAAGAAGTGGACTGGGCGGGTCACGTCTACCGCATGCATCTGGATAGACGGGCTAGTATAGCCACCAAGTGGATGCCGCAAAAGAAGCGCGGACGCGGCAGGCCCAGACGGAGATGGCAGGACGACTTAGACGCCTTCATCAGTAACTGGCAGGAAAAAACACTACAACGGGAGTTGTGGAAATCAAGGGGAGAGGCCTTTGCCCAGCAGTGGCACACTATAACGGGCTAATTAAAAAAAACGCGAAGAAGATGATGATGATTTGATGATTCAGGTACCTGTAAGCCGGTTCACACGCGTAGACAGGCTCGTTGATGGTGATCCAGGTGTCCACCTGGTCGGCGTACAAACTGAAGACCACACGCGCGTAGTCCGCGAACCACTCCACCGACAGGGGATTCGCCCAGCCTCCTGAATATGAAATTTAAAAAACTAGGTAGCTGGAAAGCCGGACAGATATTGATATGCTTGATAGACGAGCTCATGATTGATAGAGGGACATTTATTTGTTGCTACAATAACATACAAAATCCAACCAAGTACTCATATGGTATCCTTGTTTTCTGTTTCATTAAAATAATTTTCTTAAGATTATTTTTTTAATGTTTTTTTTTTGTTTTATGCTATCTCACAGGGTAAGGAATATCATTCCAGCACTTGGTCGCAATATAACGAAAACAGTGAAAGTATCTCATAGCAGTGGCGAGTAGATCTGATGCCGGGGTGTTATGCTTCGACCAGTATAGACGTACCGAGGTCTTGCAGGCTCTGCGGTAGGTCCCAATGGTACAGCGTAACGACAGGCGCGATCCCGCGCGCGCGCAGTCCGGAGATTAGATCCCCGTAGTAGCGCCGACCGCCTGCGCTGATCTTGTTAGCGAACCCCGTTGGAAGGAGCCGAGCCCAATTTATGGAGAATCTGTGGAAATATTTAATTACACAAACGGGTCTACCGTGATATAATTTCATTATTTTTACCTTTAATTCGCGGTAGACCCGTTTGTGTAATTAAATATGTGTACAAAACGCGAGAGTTTAAAGAATCTGTGGAAGTTTAGGTTTACTTCTTTGATTCCTAAGAGTCATATGGAATGTAGCTGGCTCATACATATTTTGTTAGTCTTAGGTACCTATGCTTAACTCGCTCGCGACTTAATCTGTAGGCGTCGCAAAGTTAAGGGAATCTAAAGTGAATTAAGGTTTGATAGGTACTTACATTTATTCCGTACAAGAGACTTAAATAAGGTAAATGGGAGATATATATGTACCAGAGTCGTTAAATTTTATTGTATTATCTATATACTTAAGTGATCTTTTTCTAAAATGTGTTAGACGCAGTTGCTCCGAATTTAATGATTTTAAAACGACAAATGTTGTGAAATAACATGAAACGGCATTATGACAGATACTTTTGAAACATTGTATAATCCGCTACTAATGATGCTGACTGTACCATCGCCCACACTGTTAACTGTACATCGGTGGACCTTATGCCATTTGTATAAGGTCCACAGATGTACAGTTAGGAGTGTTGCTATTTAAGTAGTATTAGTTGTACGTACTTGAGAACGGCACATGCCTAATTCCAATATTGTACACTTTGGTTTTATACTAGCTATTCATGAACGCACTTCAAAGAGCTAGGATCTTAATATACATAAAATAAAGTTAACACGGATCGCTGCAAGATAAATGCTTATCTAAAGCCTTTTATAGCGAAGATCTGATGACTTGCGTATGCGCATTAAAGGTTTTCATTAAGCGGGAGCTGACGCAAAATAGTTCTTGAATTGTTATAGGTTTTTAAAAGGCAAATACCATGAAAAAAATCACACTTAAACTAAGCTATACAAGGTACCTTATTGTAAGGAGGGCAGACTCCAACCTTGCTAAAGTTGGCTCGATTGAAAAATAACACGAACATATGTTTAATTTTCAATGGTATATCGCTACCCTAGCGCAGCAGTATAACATAGCTAAGTAGTTATTTGAGATAAAACTGATACTGTCACTCTAGTTTATCGATGATTAATTAAATTATCGCTATATAAGGATTTTTTTCTAAATTAGTGTGTCACCTGTAGAAATCCAGTCCCATCTCCGCAATGAGGTCAAGATCCTGCTCCCAGAGATGGTAGGAGTCACAAGCCACGTCACCATTACTCTGGTCTACCACGATCTCTGGCCTGATGTGGAGCAGGTGGTCCCAGATATTTTCACCCTTGTCTGCCAATAACAAATTAAAAAAGTGTCTAAAGACTCTAAAGCAGAGATATATATATATATACTTACTTTAGAGCGGAGTTATATATATATATATATATATATATATATATATATATATATATATATATATATAACTCCGCTCTAAAGTAAGGACGTTTAGCACGGAGAATTTGGTACATTGACTCGCCCCTTCCTGTCTCTATCGCACGCGCATAATATTAATAATGCTGTCGCGCTAATGGCATTGATCGCCGGTGTCATGGGCGGGACGGAAATATAATTAAGCGCGTGCGATAGAGCTATCTGAACGCGCCTTTATTGTAAAAGCGTTAGAGTCTTACAGTAAGTAATAGTATTACCGTACAGAAAGGAAATTTCCTACAAAACCGAAGTTTGACAGCGATTCAGGGACGAATCATGCTGGCCCTTTCTTATGTATGGTACTATCCCTTTCGGCTATTTAGGGTTCTCGAAATTCAGGTCATTATCTTATCTGTCGTACACGCAAAGGGACGTCAAGTTGTGCTAACCCTAATAATTGTTCGGAGCAATGCTGAGGCGAACGGAGCCGAGAATGCCCGAAAGGAAGAGTTTCGCACCCCTGATTAGAGTGTGTTCAGATATTTTTGAGCTTTTTGGCGCTGTCCAATATGTCTGATGGCAATTGTAATAGGTGCTTTTAATTAGTGTTTTTTTTCCTTACGATATTAGTTACTAGTAACCTGCATACACCACACCAGGCGTGGCTCACTCCGCGATTTCGTCGCTTTGCTACAGGTAGCTAAAAGTACACCCGTTCCACACCAATTTTGGTGGCTAGCCATAAGCCGCGCGTGGCGCTGTCGCCACCTAGCGGCCATATCTGTCCTGATCGTAACAGACGCGTTTTGTTAGAGAGTGAGTCTTCTGTACCTACCTCGTACTATTATTTATTCTGTGACCACACACGAGTGTCTAACTACTTACCACTGACATTCCATGCCCCCTCGATTTGGTAGGAGGAGGTGGCCACTCCGAACTGGAACCCTGGTGGGAAGCTCTGGCAGGCGATATCTGCCGCCAGGGATAGTAACCTATAGAAAATTTAATGATAAACAATAAATACCGTCAACCGGGGTGAATAGAGATGACTGGGGTGAATAGGGATGAAACTTAAAATGGGATTTTCCTGAGTATTCGTGAAATCTGGACCCTGAAATTTGTATATTTTGAAACATACTTACCTAATAATACTTATAATGCGTTGCGTGGCGTATGACAAGTAGAGTTAGACCAAGAAAAGTCTGCAGCGATTTTGATAGCCCACGCAGTGCAAGTGTTAATTATACGTCATAATTTCATAGAAGTTTGACGTTTAAAATGACACTTGCACTGCGTGGGCTATCAAAATCACTGCAGATTTTTCTTGATCTAACTCTATACTGTTTATAACTTTTATAAGCCTACAAATTTCAGAGTCCAGCAGGCCATTATGGATGGCTTTATCCATGTGACAAAATATGCGTCACTTTTTAACAGAGCGCGAATGAAAGTGACGGATACCGTTTTATCACGCTGTCACGTAGACAAAGAACGTCCATAACATCCGTACAGATTTCATAATGCATTGCATACGTTGCGTACGTGGGCTCAGTTTGTCCCTACCTTATAATTCATTAATTAATTTAATAATTAATTTTCATTTCTCATGCTCTGAAAGAGGGTCATTGTTGTTCTAAGAGAGTCCTCTGCGATCCCAGAATGCCTCTAAAAATAAAAGGCAAGGTCTATAAAACCGCAGTAAGACCTGTTGTGGTCTATGGCGCGGAATGCTGGCTGACTACCAAGCTACAGCTGAACAGAGTGCACGTGGCGGAAATGCGGATGCTTAGGTGGGCCGCAGGAGTGACCATGCTCGATAAAGTGCCTAATGTCTACACCCGCGGAAGCTACAAGATCAGGCCAATACAAGACAAAGTCACAGAATCGCGCTTACGCTGGTACGGCCATGTCATGAGAAGACCAGATGATCACATGACAAAAAGTGCGTTAGGCCTCATATCGGGACCATATCCTCGTGGCAGTGGCAGACCCCTTACTACATGGATGTCAGTTATTAAAAAGGATCTCTCCAGTAACAATTTAGATTCAGCAACGACCCAGAAACGATATCTCTGGAGAAGGAGGATTAGGAGAGCCGACCCCAATTAGAAATGGGACAAGGTCGGAAGAAGAAGAAGAGGTCATTGTTGTTCTAAAAGGTGTGAAGAAAATTATACGTTTTTGCACTAGACCATTTTAGGTTCCAAGTACGATTTTTGTTACTGTAAGCAATTGAAATTTGGGTATAAATCGATTTGGTGTACAATTTCCATTATGATATTTGACTCCTCATTCCATAAATAACGATACTTTTGCCTAAATTGTTAATTGAAAGTACCCTCAAAAGATAGTATAAAAATGTATACTTAGTCATGTTTTTAAAAATACACATGCATTTTACTTTCCTCGTATTCGAAATAAAAAGTAGAGTGTTTAACTCAGACTATCGGCAGAAATGAGTGCCTTTCATCTCTTGGTTAACAATCTACTATTCCCATCTACTTACCCCACAGCCATTCTCAGCTCCATCTTGTGAACGATTGATAAGATAATCAACACTTTCATAGACGGTTTACCTAATCTTTATATACCCTCTATCAGTAAGCAAATCTGTTTTTTTTCGAAAAAAAATCTGTAGGGTTGGCACTGCATATGGACCTTAAAGTCCCCGTAAAATGTCGATCTGGGCCGATACAGACGGACTGCAACCCCTAATAACTTGTATGGGAAGTGCAGCCGACGTTGCAGCAATTGCCATACAAATTGCAGTCCGTCTGTACCGGCCTTAAAGAAACTAGAGTCAGACCAAGAATAGTCTGCAGCGGATTTGATAGCCCACGGGAACACCCAAATATTCCGAAATATGTTTTTCCGACTTTCATAACCTCGATTTTCATAATCACGGTTTTTTATACGTCCGAAATATCGAAATCACGACTTTGAAAACCACGAAAGAAGAAAATCACGACTGCGCTATTTCCGAATACTTAAAATCCGATTGTCATATGAACGAAAGCTTAAAGTTCCGATTTTTAAAAAATCCGATTTTTTTTTTCCGAATTTGTCTATTCCGAAAAATCATTGACCGATCGGAAATAAAATAATTCGGAATTCAGAAATTCGATCTATTGTAAACTCGGAATAATGAAATTCGTAATTTTCAAAAGGGAAGTAATTAAATGGTCAGCCGTTTTTAAAATTGTTCTGCAAAAAAAAATGCATTTAAATCATTTGGACATGCTAGAACTGCTACCTTTACAGAAACCAACTGCTACTAGAAAAGTGGGTTAGAATAGAACTGCAACCTTCACAGAAGCCAACTGCTACTAGAAAAGTGGCTTAGGTTAGAACTGCGACCTTTACGGAAACCAACTGCTACTAGAAAAGTGCGTTAAGTTAGGTTAGAACTGCGACCTTCACAGGAACCAACTCCTACTAGAAAAATGGGTTAGGTTAGGTTAGAACTGCGACCTTCACAGAAACCAACTGCTCCCAGAAAAGTGGGTTAGGTTAGGTTAGAACTACGACCTTCACAGAAGCCAACTGCTACTAGAAAAGTAGGTTAGGTTAGAACTGCGACCTTTACAGAAACCAACTGCTACTAGCGAAGTGGGTTAGGTTAGGTTAGAACTGCGACCATCACAGAAACCAACTTCTACTAGAAAATTGGGTTAGGTGAGGTTAGAACTGCGACCTTCACAGAAACCAACTGCTACTAGAAAAGTGGGTTAGGTTAGGTTAGAACTGCGACCTTTACAGAAACCAACTGCTACTAGAAAAGTGGGTTAGGTTAGGTTAGAACTGCGACCTTCACAGAAGCCAACTGCTACTAGAAAAGTGGGTTAGGTTAGGTTAGAACTGCGACCTTTACAGAAACCAACTGCTACTAGAAAAGTGGGTTAGGTTAGGTTAGAACTGTGACCTTCACAGAAGCCAACTGCTACTAGAAAAGTAGGTTAGGTTAGGTGAGAACTGCGGCCTTTACAGAAACCAACTGCTACTAGAAAAGTGGGTTAGGTTAGAACTGCAACTTTCACAGAAACCAACTGCTACTAGAAAAGTGCCTTAAGTTAGAACTGCGACCTTTGCGGAAACCAACTGCTATTAGAAAAGTGGGTTAAGTTAGGTTAGAACTGCGAGATTCACAGAAACCAACTCCTACTAGAAAAGTGGGTTAGGTTAGGTGAGAACTGCGACTTTCACAGAAACCAACTGCTACTAGAAAAGTGGGTTAGGTTAGAACTGCGACCTTCACAGAAACCAACTGCTACTAGAAAAGTGGGTTAGGTTAGAACTGCGACCTTTACAGAAACCAACTGCTACTAGAAAAGTAGGTGTAGGTTAGGTTAGAACTGCGACCCTCCCTCCCTTAGAAACTTACTGCTTACAGAAAAGTAGGTATAGGTTAGATTAGAACTGCGACCCCTACAGTAAATAACTGTTTTTAGAAAAGTAGGTTTAGGTTACGTTAGAACTGCTACCCCCCGTAGAAACGTAGGTACCTTTATTTATTAACAACAAATTCGGAATATCGTTATTCGGAATTAAAAAAATAGGAATCACGTCAAATCGGAATTCAAAATTTCGGAATTATGACAGTTCGGAATTCGTGATATCAAAAATCGTAAATGTTAAATTGGGTGTTTCTCCCTATCGGAATTGTTATATTCGGAATTATGTGGTTCGGAATTTAAAAAATCGTCGGTTTTACTATTCGGAAATATAAAACTTCGTGATTTTCATCGTTCGGTAATTACCTACGACAATCGGAATTTTGATGGGTCGAGCATTTAAAAATCGGAATAATAAAATTCGATATTTTAAAATTCGGCATAAAATATTTCGGAATTATGTAGTGTACCCATAGCCCACGCAATGCAAGTGTTATTTTAAACGTCAAACTTCTATGAAATTATGACGTATAAATGACACCACTGCGTGGGCTATCAAATCCGCTGCAGACTTTTTTTGGTCCGACTCTAACGTAACGGTTCCTATTACCGGGGAGTATCAAAATGCTGCGCACATCACTGCGGCATTTTAAAATACGCATTTTATAAACAAAATTGATCGATTTGCACCGATTTGGATTTTTTTTTCTCCTATTAGGGTTGAACGAGCTCGTGATTTTTAGTGGAAATATAACATAAAAATCTCAGAAAACAAAAAGTGTAGTAGGTACACTCATGGACAAATTTAGAGGAACGAGAGAAAAGTTTAATTACTAACTATGAAATTACTTTAGGTGCCGTAATCCAGTAATAAAACCTCTTTTTTGCGTTCTTCTAAATTTGTCCATGAATATATTATAATACAATTTTAAATAAAATGGCCTAGTAGCACGTGACACCGCACATAGGTATCTGAACTTAAACGTTATTTAGTATTTAACGTAATCTTTATGGCAATTAAACTAATGCTATGGTTGTTTATATTTTTATGCACGAGTTTTGAGTACCGACTCTTTATATACTTTTTGGTCTGGAAATACGCCCAAAATGGAAAATAAAAACAGCGGTTTCATCATTTATTGCTATGGATTGTAAAACTGTGGTATACTTGACAGTAAGCGGCCGCATCAGCGCCACAACAGTAATGTCGCAACAGATGCACCTGCAGTCGCCATCCGAACGTCACGTTTAAACAACGGATGCACACAATATTAGTACAATATGGTTACAAAAATATTACAACAACGATGAATAAATACAAAGCATAAAAACACTGTTAATAACTTAACCTATCCTGGGCTTGTGTATAAAAAAATTGTGCAGTGCCAACCCTAGCAATCGCAAGGGAAATCCACAGATAATGGGAGTTACCGCTTATCGCAATGTAGAAAATGAAGCCAAGTGCAAATAAGATGCATGATAACTAATGTTATCTTGATTATCTACTATTCGTATATACCTTTAAAGTACTGATAATAATTATATTATTTAATATCATCATAACAATGTTGCCTGATCTTGACACGTTCACCGTCATGCTCCGTATGTGTGTCACGGCAAGCCTTTATTACAATGCCGTAAGGTTGATAATTTAGATTGGGATTGTTAACGCATGTATGGTTTAGGGGTTGTGCATAAATCACGCGAGGTGTTTTCGGCTACTTTTTGACCCCTCCTCCCCATTGATGATATTTGGTGAGGTTTTTGGCTACTCTTAGGGTTCACTGTTCTTAGGTAATTCGGGCCAGTATCGCGTTAATCGATATTAATAACGCCATAAGTACGTAAATACCTATAAGTAGCAAATATAGATGTCGATGGTATACTTTCTCGTCAACACTAAATACCTATTTCGTTTTTGAAATGAAACAATACGTTTTGTTGAATATTTCCTTTATTGTGTTAGATATTTTCTTTGTTTTGTTTTTCACCTTATCTCCCTATTTATGAAAGTGTCAAATAATAAAGTAAAGTCGGACCAAAAAAAGTCTGCAGCGGATTTGATAGCCCACGCAGTGCAAGTGTCATTTATACGTCATAATTTCATAAAAGTTTGACGTTTAAAATAACACTTTCACTACGTGGGCTATCAAATCCGCTGCAGACTATTCTTGGTCTGACTCTACCTATATTTATTACATATTTTTATCTGTCACCTAGCTGTTATTGAAAAAAACACAGATATGATTAGTTACAGTTATCGAGAACTTGCACTATCGATGCAATCTACCTCAATAAACCTCAGTAAAAAGGAAAAATAAACGCACACACACACACTCGAGGGCTTTTTAGTGACTGGATCTTACGATAAGTGAGTTAGTTAAGCCAGGGATGGACTAGGCGACAAATGTCCCACGACACGTGTCGCCAGCGACGTCGGGTCGGGTGTGATGTGATGTGGCGCGACGTTGCCGGACTTCCTTCGACATGTCGGGCGACATTCGCCACATCACCCGACATTGCTGGCGACGCGTGTCGTGGGACTTTTGTCGCCTAGTCTATCCTAGGCTTTTAGTGTGCGTGCGAAATAGGCTGATCTATTGACTATGCTACGCTCGTGGTTCAATTTTGGAATATTTCGCTTCCTCGGGTAATCAATAGGAGCGGTTAAACAACAACTTTTCCCACTTTGTAAAACAAAAACTAATGCTACATCTTGTGATTGAGATATAAAATTATATTAGTTAATTAGCATTATATTGTATTAGTTTGGCGCTCAATTAGATAGACCTACGTTAAACAGTTAATTTTAATAACCGAAACAAGACCCATAGTAGAACGGATTCATATTGTAACTGGTGACAGGATACTCTACTTCCGGAAAGTAGAGTGACTTCCCACATCCGCATCCGCATCCGCATCCGCCCCCGCAGGACAAGCACGGGTTAGCGAGGTCTCTGAAGCAGTTGCAGCCGCACTTGGAAGGGACGTAGCAGGGGTCGAGGTCGTATAAACACTCGAGGCAGGTCTTCGTCATGTAGGGCTCGCGGCTGCAGCAGCAGCAAGATTGGATGTCCTGTAAGTTAGGAAACTGTTATCACTACACCTTATAAAACAAAGTCCCCCGGCGGGTCTGTCTGTTTGTGTGTTTGTATGTTTGTTCACGATAAACTCAAAAACTACTGAACGAATTTTCATGCGGTTTTCACCTATCAATAGAGTGATTCATGAGGAAGGTTTAAGTGTATAATTTGTTAACCCGTGCGAAGCCGGGGCGGGTCGCCAGTGTAATATATAATCCCTCTTATGCAACTAAATAAACCCTTTATGATGCGTTTAAAAACCGCACATTACGTAAGAAAAATATCCCAAAAAAAATCGTTAGCGTAGTTTTGGGCTACCCTGTATTGTCTACCTACAGTAAAAACGTCTGTTTTCACATTATGTGTATTTGTTTTATTAAGTGTTACATAAAATATCAAAGATATACCGTATGTATGTGCACGTGATCACGAACACACAAACGGGAATCCTCTCAAAAGCTTCCACGCCTCGCCGGCCATTAGGGTACACTTACATAACATTTTGGTAGTCTTCGTTAGCTGAGGGCCTACCGCGAACCACGTACGACGTGTTGCCTCTCTGTCGCACTTGTAAATTCGTACGTAAGTGTGACAGGGACGCAACACGTCTAACGTGGTTCGCGGTAGGCCTTCTGTTTCTAGTCAGCACGGAATCGAGATAGTTATTGCACGAAAAATCCGGAAAAAACTGGGAGCTAGCCAAGATGACAATCGTACATCCACAAACGCCAAACGAAAATGTATCGGGATGACAGATGCTGCGAAGAGTCACTTGACTATTTCCATAGATTATTTAAGTTTCGATTTGCGTTTTATATTTAACGATAGTTAGATAGGCTACGCCCTCTGTACAATCTGTAATACCTAGCTATAGTTTTACCCGACTACGGCAACGCAAAAGGAGGGTTATGATTTTGACCGGTATGTATGTGGGTATGTATGTATGTTCATTTGTTCCCTCATAACTTCTAAAGTAAACATTATAATTTGACAAACGATATGTCATTCGAATCGTCTTAATCGTCCGCTGGTTATAGGCACACGGCGCCCTCTAGAGGTCATAAAGGCACGAACGAAAAAAACTAATTAAAAATAAGTAATGATGACGTGTTGTATATCATTTGAAAGAGCTCAATTAACACATTTCAAATATATACATAATTGTTAGCTTTTGCACCCAGATTTGCTTGCATGCACCCGCTAAACATTAATTTATCACGTAGGAAATTCGAACTACAAATCTACAAGCGCTCTGGATTAAATTCTATCCGCGTATTACCCGACTACGACGATACAAGAAGGTTGGCCGCTATATACATGGTGTTTTTTTAATGACCTGCAATATTTTATAACGTGAATAGGTATAGAAGTCCAGATCACCCAAAATGTATGAAAGACGAGACGAATGTACAAGAGACGTACGAAGCTCGCTGTACGCGTTCCAAAGGCGGGCGCCGAAGGCGCCCTCATACTAAAAGAGTCGGGCGTAGCCCGACGTACGAGGCACGCTGTACGTGTTATAAAGCCGGGCGCCTTTGGCGCCCTCATACTATAAGAGTCGGGCGTAGCCCGACATACGAACCTCGCCGTACGCGTTCCATAGGCGGGCGCCTTCGGCGCCCTCATACTAGAAGAGTCGGGCGTAGCCCGACATACGAAGCTCGCTGTACGCGTTCCAAAGCCGGGCGCTTACGGCGCCCTCATACTAAAAGAGTCGGGCGTAGCCCGACGTACGAAGCTCGCTGCACGCGTTCCAAAGCCGGGCGCCGAAGGCGCCCTCATAATAAAAGAGACGTACGAGGTACGTTGTACGCGTTCCAAAGCCGGGCGCCGAAGGCGCCCTCATACTAAAAGAGTCGGGCGTAGCCCGACGTACGAGGTACGCTGTACGTGTTACAAAGCCGGGCGCCGAAGGCGCCCTCATACTAAAAGAGACGGGCGTAGCCCGACGTACGAGGCACGCTGTACGTGTTACGAAGCCGGGCGCCGAAGGCGCCCTCATACTAAAAGAGTCGGGCGGAGCCTGTACGCGTTCCAAAGCCGGGCGCCGAAGGCGCCCTCATAATAAAAGAGACGTACGAGGTACGCTGTACGCGTTCCAAAACCGGGCGCCGAAGGCGCCCTCATACTAAAAGAGTCGGGCGTAGCCCGACGTACGAGGCACGCTGTACGTGTTACAAAGCCGGGCGCCTTTGGCGCCCTCATACTAAAAGAAACGGGCGTAGCTCGACGTACGAGGCACGCTGTACGTGTTACAAAGCCGGGCGCATTTGGCGCCCTCATACTAAAAGAGTCGGGCGGAGCCTGTACGCGTTCAAAAGCCGGGCGCCTTCGGCACCCTCATACTAAAAGAGTCGGGCGTAGCCCGACGTACGAGGCATGCTGTACGTGTTCCAAAGCCGGGCGCCTTCGGCGCCCTCATACTAAAAGAGTCAGGCGTAGCCCGTCGTACGAAGCTCGCTGTACGCGTTCCAAAGTCGGGCGCCTTTGGCGCCCTCATACTAAAAGAGTCGGGCGTAGCCCGACATACGAGGCACGCTGTACGTGTTACAAAGCCCGGCGCCTTTGGCGCCCTCATACTAAAAGAGTCGGGCGTAGCCCGACGTACGAGGCATGCTGTACGCGTTCCAAAGCCGGGCGCCGAAACCCAAAGGATGGCGCAGCACGATGCGTGCATTTCTGTACTGAGGATGCCCTCGCAAAAATAATTTATAGTGACTTCAAATAGTTAGTAACGAAGTCATGACCCCTAAATTAATTAAATAAAAATAAGTTCAATAAAATATAAGTTCAAAAACTAAAACCCGACTACTGCAAATCGCGCTTTTTAAAAGTATGAAACAAGATAGAATTCTTATCTTAAATTATCATATAGGAAAATTATAAGAGTTATATTATAGAGATATATAGAGTTATATATATATTTTTATATATTTACAGAGATATTCAAAGGATCGCCGTGGACGTATGCCACGATTATAAACTTTAAGGTAAAGTGGCATACGACCACGGCTATCCTCTGAATCTCTGTAAATATATAAAAAAATGATAAAAACTAGGGATGTACCGACTAGTCGCCGACTAGTCGGGAAAGCCGACTATCCGGCCTCATTTTTAGTCGGCGATTAGTCGGCGACTAGTCGGCAAAAATGGCCGATTAGTCGGCACTTTATTAGTGCAAGAAAAACAGAAAAAAAAGAAATCAACAGTCAATATTTACCATATGTTTTATGTCTATTTTACTAAAATATATATTTACCTATTCAGGGTGCATACGAAAACTTTTGTTCATATAATTGACCGTTTGATCGTTATCGTATGTTGGTGGGATGGTGTTTTCCTCTACAGGTCGATCTCTACTGATTCTCGTGTAATTCCATGGGCAAGTTCGATAGTTAAATAATTTTATTATTATTCAGTACTAGCTTTAGCCCGTGACTTTGTCTGCGTGGAATTAGTGACAAAAGCCAAAGTACTCGTAGGTATAGCGCCTGGATAATGCTAATAGGAATCATTCAATTCGCGCATTGCTTACTTCAATTATTAGGCGTTTCATTAACTCTTTCATTTCATGATTTCCGACATAAAAACTATCTCTATACTAAATTTCAACTAAATCGGTTTAGCGGCTTAAGCGTGAAGAGGTAACAGACAGACAGACACACTTTCGCCTTCATAATGTTAGTATGGATAGTATGGATTTGTTTTTTTTTTATGGTGGAGCTATGGCGAACTATTAATGTTATTGCAAAATTTAGAGACTTAGACAGGGCACGTTGATCGTAAAGACGCTGACCACAGAGGATAGGTTCTTAACTGGCGACTACGTACGGGAAATAGAGCCTTGGAAATACCTCCTACAAGCTGTACTGACGATCTGCTCAGGATCGCAAAATAAAAGAAAGACAGGAATTGAACGAGAATTCTTGTGATAGGTCCTTGAAGCTGTAGAGAACACCAAGCTAATATGATGAAATAGCGCAACCAAAGGACTAAAACTATTGTTTTTCACCTGAACGATACGAAACCAATGATCTGGCCGACTAGCCGACTAGTCGGCCGACTAATCGGCCATTCGAGCGCCGATTAATCGGCTAGTCGGCTAGTCGGCCAAATCAATAGTCGGCACATCACAAATAAAAACTTATAATTTACCCTATATGATCATTTCAGTTAAGAATTCTATCTTGTTTCATACTTTTTAGAGCTCAAATTGCAGTAGTCGGGTTTTAGTTTTTGATCTTATTTTTTATATTTTAGTTGCTTTTAAATGCTAATAATTACACCTCTAGATCATTGAATGTTTACAAATTACGCCTGAATTATATAAATTATATTATAAGCAATTGCACCAATTTATCATTATTACAATTACAGTTAAGTCTTTTGGAAAACGTTTTCGACACAATAACGAAATATCACAAATGTCACCTATTTTCGTGAAATGTATTTTAACTGATTACAGTTAGATACCTACGTACTGACAATGGCTCCAAACTAAAAATTGGTAACGGAGATGTTTTTGTCCATATGTTTTAATTACTTACTATAAACAAAAAGAATAGGTAGTACATATGTCTTTGCTATAAATATACCGTCTATATATACCGTCTTTGTTTGTGGACATCATAAATTACTACTTAACTTTTAACTTACTCTTAGGTACTCCTGGGACTTTTAAGCTTAATTAAACGGGCCCTTAGGTACACGCATGTTCCAACCTTCTACTTTTTGAAAGCTGCATAATTCAAGTGTCCGTGAAATGTATCCAAATCGTTACCTTTCGTATAGTACCTACACATAAAACACTCCAATTTTCCCGAAGGTTCTAGACCCTTTTAGGGAATTAACGTTATAGGTAGAACAATTGGCTCACGCTTGCCCGATTTATATCGGCTTAAAAAATATATACCTATGTATAAAAATCATTCGACTTTCAGGTGATTTATATTAAACTTTGATTATATGTACAACAAATTATATTATACTGTACTGTTATTATTCAAAAAAGCGTTATTTTTTATTTTGATCTCGGCCCAAAAAATCACATTTCGATTAATCCGAACTTATGAGCATCCAAAAGGCCGCATGCGCGCCGTTGATATTGTAGGTAGGTGAAATCTGTCACACGCGTCCGCGCCAAAAGGGTACTCGTATTAGCGCCAGGAACTTAATAGAGACACGTAGACAGCAGTTATTTTTAGACACAATTTCTATTTTAAAACCCGTATAAAACTATAAAGAGTATGTAATTTGATTGTGAGGTCACATGCTAGTGTTTCATATAAATTCCATAGTAGCTAAATCGTTTAAACAGTTCGAAAAAAGAAACTGATTTGACTAGTAGCCAAATACCCTATTAGCGTTGCTCATCCTATTTGCAACCGCGCCAGGTAGCGGACGCCCTTAATTCTAGGGTCCAATTAGTTCGGAAAATCGAGGTTCAGTAAACGGTCAGCGGAGTCCTAAAAATAGTCTCTCGAATTTCACTCCTAATAGTGATTAATTGGGAGAATAGCTCACAGTCGAATTCAGGCGGTATTTCTAAACGCTGGACCGGACTAACATTTTAAAGCAATTAACTTAATCATTCCGGTAAAAGGGTCTGGATATAGAAATACATCGTTAATCTAAGGTACGGTCGACTAAGATCGAACGCTTTTTTTCAATTTTTGACAGGGTTGCAGTTATAATTTTTTTTTCATACCCTACGACTATTTTCTAAATGTGCTGTTATTGAAAGTAATTAACAATGAAACAATGAATTTGGTCATATTTTATTTATTTCGATAAACGCAATAGTTTGTGTGAGACACGCCTTCAAAGTGACGGATTTTTTTTCTGGATACGTTACACGAAACTCTAGTGTTGCCGAAGTTCGGGCTACTGCATAACTTCAACTCTGTTGGTGCGGCATTAGAGTGCATAACAGGAAAGTATCCGATCTAAACTTAACAATAACATATCACAAAATCATCCTGATATTCCGCGTGGTTTGACTAGACCAACTAATTCTTACTTTTTTGCGATTTTTTTGTCCGATCTTACCTCCTCAGGCAAATTGGAGCTAAATTGAGATTCTCAAACTTTAATAACTCAGCCTGGGAGCGTTCTAAGATGGTGAATTAAGACCGGATATAGATTGGTTATTTGTAATTAATTAAAAATTAAAAAACACGACTGCGAAAAAGCGAACTGAAAAGACAAAAATAATTTTTAGTTGTGTTAATTACTCAACTTAATGAATGTAAAAAATTATTAGAATATGAGTGTTTAGTGAAGGTTATAAACAACAAACGCAAAAGTTTTATGCTCATTTAGAATCGTGATTGTACCTGTGTATTTTATTTCAATTGCAGTCGGGGACCTTTTAAATGGGAAAATGTCAATACATCAAGGTCCCCGACTGCAATTGAAATAAAATACACAGGTACAGTCACGATCCTAAATGAGCATAAAACTTTTGCGTTTGTTGTTTATAACCTTCACTAAACACTCATATTCTAATAATTTTTTACATTCATTAAGTTGAGTAATTAACACAACTAAAAATTATTTTTGTCTTTTCAGTTCGCTTTTTCGCAGTCGTGTTTTTTAATTTTTAATTAATTTATTTTATTTTATACTTTTTAGAATTTTTACATTCATTAAGTTGAGTAACTAACACAACTAAAAAATATTTTTATCTTTTCAGTTCGCTTTTTCGCAGTCGTGTTTTTTAATTTTTTATTTATTTAATTAATTTTGGGGTCATGATTTCGTTAATAATCATTTGAAGTCACTTTATATTACTTTTGCGAGGGCGTCCTCAGTACAGAAAGGCACGCAGAGCGCCGCATATATCGGGCTACGCCCGACTACTTTGGAACGCGTACAGTGCGCCACGAACGTCGGGCTACGCCCGACGCTATGAGCAAGAGGGCACTGAAGGCGTCTTGGTAAGGGTACAGCGTGTCACGTATGTGGGCCTACGCCCGACACTTAGTATGAGAGAGTCAAAGGCGCCTGGCTTTGGACCGAGTGCAGCGCGCCACGTACGTCGGGCTACATCCCACTCTTTTACCATTAGGGCGCCGAAGGCGCCCGGCTTTAGAACGCGTACAACGCGCCTCGTACACGCCCGACGCTTTGAGTAAGAGGGCGCGGAAGGCGCCCGGCTTTGGTAAGCGTACAGCGTGTCACGTACGTCGGGCTACGCTCGACACTTTTAGTATGAGAATGTTGAGGGGACTGACTTTGGACCGCGTGCAGCGCGCCACGTACGTCGGGCTACGCCCGACGCTTTGAGTATGAGGCCGGCTTTGGTAATCATACAGCGTGTCACGCTACGCCCGATACTTTTAATATGAGAGAGTCGAAGGCGCCTGGCTTTGGACCGCTTGCAGCGCGCCACGTACATCGGGCTACGCCAGAACCTTTAAGTGTGAGGGCGCCGAAGGCGCCCGGCTTTGGTATGCGTACAGCGTGTCACGTACGTCGGACTACGCCCGACGCTTTGAGCAAGAGGGCACTGAAGGCGTCTTGGTAAGGGTACAGCGTGTCACGTATGTGGGCCTACGCCCGACACTTAGTATGAGAGAGTCGAAGGCGCCTGGCTTTGGACCGAGTGCAGCGCGCCACGTACGTCGGGCTACATCCGACTCTTTTACCATTAGGGCGCCGAAGGCGCCCGGCTTTAGAACGCGTATAACGCGCCTCGTACACGCCCGACGCTTTGAGTAAGAGGGCGCCTTCGGCGCCCGACACTTTTAGTATGAGAAAGTAGAAGTCGCCTGGCTTTGGACCGCGCGCAGCGCGCCACGTACGTCGGGCTACGCCCGACTCTTTTAGTATGAGGGCGCCTTCGGCGCCCGGCTTTGGAACGCGTACAGCGCGCCACGTACGTCGGGCTACGCCCGACGCTTTGAGTATGAGGCCGGCTTTGGTAATCATACAGCGTGTCACGCTACACCCAATACTTTTAATATGAGAGATTTGAAGGTGCCTGGCTTTGGACTGCGTGCAGCACGCCACGTACATCGGGCTACGCCAAAACCTTTAAGTGTGAGGGCGCCGAAGGTGCCCGGCTTTGGTATGCGTACAGCGTGTCACGTACGTCGGACTACGCCCGACACTTTTAGTATGAGAAAGTAGAAGTCGCCTGGCCTTGGACCGCGCGCAGTGCGCCACGTATGTACGTCGGGCTACGCCCGACTCTTTTAGTATGAGGGCGCCGAAGGCGCCCGGCTTTGGAACGCGTACAACGCGCCACGTATGTCGGGCTACGGCCGATGCTTTGAGTATGAGGGCGCCAAAGGCGCCCGGCTTTGGTAAGCGTATAGCGTGTCACGTACGTGTACGTCGGGCTACGTCTGACCCTTTTAGTGTGGGGGCGTCTTTGGCGCCTGGCTTTGGACCGAGTGCATATACTTGGACAAGTTGCAGGAAGCGCACATCTTTCTTACGCTCTGAGCCGTAGGCCCTACGTGGAGCTCACCCTTCGGCCTTAAAAAAAATGTCATCATCATCATAAATGTTAAAATTAAATCAAACCATACGGTTATAATGATACTTTCACGATTTGTTCTGCCAAAGTCGGTGCAGAGTTAGCTTAGACGGACTCTGTATCGTATCGATTAATAAATAGAAGTTATATTTTAAACTTTTCGATTCCATAAGCGCAATTACGAACATGTTTTAAAAACTATGAGTAGTATGTACCTACCTAATATAATATAATTATATTTTTTTATGATCAGCGGTCAAACCCTTTCCATTTATTTTAATAAGTATCCCATTCAATAATAATATTTGGTTTTATGAGATTAGCTTCTCTTAACATATTTTGTCAATTCTTACTTTCTCAAAATGAAACTTAAACCCACATGTTGCATATATATTATCAATCGGCTTTCACAGCCCTTCATTTTGATACCCTACTCGATAGGTTTGCACGATATTTCTTTCTAAAGGTTGCGTAATATGGCGTATTAAGTCCGCCATATTGTTTTTATAATGACGTCACATAGCCTATGTTACCCGGGATGACGTAAGGATTCTAATGATGTATCATACGTCTAAATCGGTTAAGGCATTCAGAAGTTAAGGTGGAATAAAGAAACTCACATACATACAAACATGAACGCTGAAAACAATACACTCTTTTTGTTTGGGCAGTCGTGTAAAAAAGGGCTGAATTCACATAGATATATTGTCTTGTCATGTATCACGTTTTTTAATTATATATCCCTTTATTACGATCCAAAATTTTGAGAACCGCTGAGTTTTTTAAGTGCCTCAGTGATTAGTCCGATCTTCGGAAAGGGGAGGAAAGTCCGGATCTTTTCCTACAGCAGACGTCCTAGGCGTAATCAAAATAAACAAATCTATAGAGAATTTGCTAAAACCACGCAATAATTAACTTAAAAAGCAATAAAATGATAAATACTTACCATAGCGTGAAAACAAACTCAAGGAGGGAAGACCGGATCAAGGTGAAATTTGAAAAAACGGCAACTTTTTTTTAAACGTCCGCCTCACGTGCTTGTCGTCGCAGCGCCGATCACGGAATGACGGGAGGGGCGGAACAAAATGGCGTAGCAAACTATGTTGCCATCAGTGAAAAATATCGCTTCGTTTACGGTAAATTCTATGCATACGATCTTAGGTCACATCCGGTCTTAGGCGACCCTACCTTATTTCGTGGATTAATTTTGTAGGTATTTGTATTGTTTTTATACTGATTAAGGTCAATGTCAATGTGGAGGAGTTCGGCATAAGTACCTATAAAATTAATTAACTTTCGTAGGTATTTCTAATATACACTACTCGTACTAACGTCGCTTAGACAAAGTGGTTAAATAGTTATACCCAGTTGCACTTGCATAAGCCTGAAATGCTTTTATACTATGAAAATCTAATTTATTTAATACGAATTGCTTTGCTGTATGAATACGCTCATCGTGAAAATGTATGACGCAAATTTGCACGCGAAGCGAAGCATAATAACTTTTTAGTATAAGGTGTTTTATACACTGACAACGGGGAGTGCCGAGGCGAGCGGAGCGGCAGTTTTAATAGGTATCACCACGCCAGTGGGGAGACACTCCTGACTTCGGTCGAACTCGGCTCCGTTCTGCTCAGCATTGCTCCTAGCAATTATTAGGGTTGGCACCACTAAACTTCCTTGTGCGTGCACGACCACAGATAAGATAATCACTTGAATTTTGACAACCCTAACCGCCTAATAGCCGAAAGGGATAGTGCTATATATTAGAAAAGGATAGCACGATTCGACCCTGAATCGCTGTCAAACTTCGGGGTTGTAGGAAGTGTCCTTTCTGTACGGTAGTACTATTATTTCTTCTGTGACCACGCGACTGACGACGGCGGCAGCGACAACCATAGGTGGGAACGAAATGTCCGATCGCTGTGTCTCGCTCCAACCTATGATTATCGCTGCCGCCGTCGCAAGTCGCTCAATGTCGTGGCCGAGTCGGTAAGCGCCGTGAAATTTATGGCGCTTACGCGTATACTCGTTTAGGTCGCGAAATTCACGTGTTTCTATGGTTTGTTGTCAAAACAACAACTCATGGTGCAAAATACTGGTTGTCTGTGCTGGTTCTATACGAAATAATAATAGTTTAGTGGGTATGATAAGAAAGCCAAGAAAGTATATCAAATATTGGCAACAGTAGTGAGGACACTCTTACATACTACACATTACCATATCAATACGTCGCAGAATTGGTTCTTTCACTCGATTAATGTAATAGCGAAAGGTATTGAAATACATTTTAATACTAAACTATCTTCATACCAAATTTCTTCTGAATCGGTTCAACTGTTTACGAGTGAAGAGGTACCAATAGACACACCGAGTTACTTTTGCATTCCTAATAATATTATAAAATCCCTTTATACTTATTGGTGCACCGCCATTTTGACAAGTGGCTAATAATGCCATTCTGTTATTTCGCTATTTGTTTTTGCAAAGTTCAATATACGAAATTAGCGACCCGCCCTGGCTTCGCACGGGTTACACAAAACCTTTACAAATTATACACCTATAACTACTCTAACGAATTTTTTTGGGATATTTTTCTTACATAATTTGCGGTTTTTGAACGCATCATAAAGGGTTTAGATGCATTAGAGGGGTTATATATTACAATAGCGCAATAGGTGAAAATCCGTTCAGTAGTTTTCAAGTTTATCGCGACGCGAACATACATACACACAAACCGACAGACGCGGCGGGGTACTTTGTTTTATAAGGTGTACATAGTGATTAATGATGATATACATACCTCCACCATCAGAGCGGCCACAACCAAAAATAGCACAAATTTGTACATTTTCACGTCTTGTGTTGACTTGACATGACCTATATACGAAATAACTCTATTTATATATTCTCTATTTACTTACCTTGTTACAAAATATTGTTACGAAAACATTGCCAAAGTTCTATGCCACTCGGTCAAAATGATAAACCGGAGTAAAATAAAACACGTCCTAATACTTATACGAGAGACGAGTTAATAATAAAAACTACAAATCTAAGTGACGGCTTTATAATAAAATTAGAAATAATTCGTATGCTTAGCTTACGTTATAATAATACAGCATGCATAATAATGACACAAATGTATCTTTATCAAGAGCGAAATTATCTGCCATCAAACTGTTTTGCTGTTTGGCCGTACGTACTATTTCAATCCTATGTTTCGTGCTCCGTGTCTTATGGAAAATAAATTTGGTATATATTTATGACATTTAAGTATAAAATTCAAAATTGCTCGGGCCCCCTGGGCCCCTTCACAGCTGAGGGGATAATTATGTTATGGCTTTTAAGTGTTTTTGCATTTGTATTTGGACGGTCCTACTTAGGTAGGTACGGGGTAATTTTATAAATAAAATAATAAATAAATCATTTATTCAGATGAAATAAACCCTATTATATAGATTTTTTTTCTTCTGCCAAACTGCAGGGCAGTTTGTTGGCAGAGGGAACTCCCTTAAAACATAGATGGGTAGACTTACCTAATTGCCTAATTAATTGTTAACTTAAGTACATCTTATGGTTTATGCTGGTAACTTCAACTTAATTTTGTTTAATAGAAAAAAAATCATTTTAAATTTAAACATCCTAACTGATTTACTTTCCCTTATATCATACGGTATTTCATTATACAATTTTGGGATCAAGTACTTCCTACTTCTTTTTCCATAATAATGTTTACCACATGACGGAACCTCTAACATTTTTTTACTGATTGTTCTCATTTATTTATTTATTTATTTATTTAATACAATTATGTTTACACGGCATTACAGTAAAAATACCAATGCGCCGAGAAACGCTTACAAATATTTCATTACAAGAAAAATATAACACAAGGTAGATACAAGATACAACATACACAGGAAGAAACAGAAATAACAAATCACATCACATAACATATTATTACCTATACACCGACTGTGGAAGGCCTGTCATCCATCGTCTCACAATACTTCAGACACTCACGGTACACAGTCATCCATCTCCATGCAAACAAATCACAATCAGGTGCTGACGTCAGGAGCGCATTGAGTAGTGTCAATGCTCGAGGGAGCGGCGAATTCCTGCGTGACACAGTGCGTGCCAATGGCACCGCCAATAGCGGGCGCACCCGCGGTCTTAGATTAATCCTGGGAATATCCGGCACGTGCAGTCTGAGTACACGACTCACGAGGTCTGGGCAGTCGGATTCCCCACGCAGCATGCGACAAACGGTAACCAGTAAATTGCAGTTACGCCTTACTTCTAGAGAGTTGTAACCAAGTGCTCCGAGCAAAAACTTAGTTGGGTATAAAAATGGGTAAAACCCATACATTTTCTTATATAGAAATCTAAGAAAAGCCTTTTAACCTTCTCTAGAAGTAAGGCGTAGGTCGACTCATACGGGATCCACACGACTGACGAAGTCTCCAACTTGCTTCTCACCAATGCGTTAAAGACAAGCTTTATGGCCTCAACATCTCGGAAGTCCTTGACGTTGCGGATCACGAAGCCTAGTCTTTTGAAACAGTTATCAGCTAGCGTTCGTATATGATCGTGGAATGTAAGACGGGAGTCAAAGACCACTCCAAGATCTTTCACAGAGGAGACTCTGTCAATCGCATCAGGTCCGAGCATATACTGCGCAATCTGTGGTTCTGCAGCTCGGCTGAATGTGCACACACAGCATTTGGCTACATTGAAGAGGAGTTTATTTTCAACGCTCCACCGCATCACAGAGGCAATATCATCCTGCAGAGAAATACAGTCTACACCATTTTTTACGCCATAAATCAACTTCAGGTCGTCAGCATATAGCAAACACTTTGCATTTTTGACTACTGTCTCCAAATCGTTGACCATCAACCCGAACAAAAGAGGGCCGAGTATAGAACCCTGACTGACACCAGATCTCGTGTGATAAGGAGCTGAAACAAAGCATCCATGACGAACGTACTGCTGTCGATCGCGTAGATAGCTCGCAAATAGAGTTAGCAACTTAGGCGAAAAGCCTAGAAAATTCAGCTTGTCTAATAGGACATCGTTATCTACGCGATCGAAAGCTTTTTTGAAATCAAAGTAAAGTACGTCTACCTGGACGCCTTTATCGAGATGCTCCGATATAGTATCAGTCAGGGTCATCAGATTGGTATCTACGGAGCGCTTTGCTCTAAAACCATGCTGCGAGTCACACAAGAACGGTTTTATTTGCCCTGTTATCAACCTATGCAATATCGATTCGAACAATTTTGCTAGTGTAGACAGCACGGCTATAGGCCTGTAGTTTTCGACACTGGCGGTATCCTTAGATTTTGGTATTAGGTCTTACCCGCGTTATTTTCCATTGATTTGGATACCTGCCAGTAGAAAGAGCCAAATTAAATAAGTGGTGTATAGGAACTTTAAAGAAATCCATACATCCCTTGACAACATAAGCCGGTAAGTTGTCAGGCCCTATTGAGCTATTACCCTTTAGATGTTTAATACCAGTCACTACATCCTGTATAGTTATGTTTTTTATGTTAATGTTTTGTGCAGAACTTTTTTGGGTACTAAAAAGAGGTACTTCTCTACAGAGGTAGAGAAGTTAAATCAAGGCGAGGAACATCAGGCAAAAAGACACCGGAGAAGAATCTGGAGAAGGCCTCTGCTGCTTCCACTCCGACAAATTGTTTCCCTTCCAGGGTAACTTTAGACGCAAACCCTCCCATCGACTTAAGGCTATCTATGTGCTGCCAGAATAAACGTGGATTACATCTAACCATGTTTTGGATGCGATCAATATGACGTGCATACGCTAAGGAAATCCGCTTTTTTAGGTTTGTTCTAAGATGGGCAAACTGCCTATAAAGATCCACATCTTTCGTAGCTTTCCAATCCCGGTGAATACGAGCTTTTGCTTTTATGTCAGTAATTAAATCCGCCGTGAACCAGACTGGATAACGTCTCGTGGCCCCCTTTGAGCGAATTTTCTTTGGTATAGATGCATCAAATACGCTATAAATAATTTTATAGAACTTGTCAACCGCAACGTCAACATCATCAGAATAAAGAACTTCCTGCCAGCTCAGTTTGGAGACAAGTTCATACAAGAGGTCAAAATTAGCTTTCTGGAAATTCCAGTCCCGTTGTGTGTCAACGTTACCAGGATCGATTCGCTCTGAGGAAGGTTTTAGCGTGGAAGCTAATGGGAGCAAGATGTCTAACGGTGGATGGTATGAGTCACGTTTAGGGACAAGTCCTCCCCCTTCTATCTCAAGTACACTCATGAATCTAGAGTGATTTATATAGATTTTAAATTCATCTTTATTGAACTGCTCTAATGCCAGCCACATCCCTACTTCCTCATGAACTGGCAACATACGGCATTCCACAAATAATTCCTCATAATCACTTTTTTTACAGCGATTTTTAGTTTTTTTGTCTACTAATAGTTTCATAAAGCGTATCTGTAATGATTTAATCCTGTCTAAATATTTAAATGTCCTACCATAGCATGCCAGTCCCTAAGTACATGTATTTACTAATTCAGAAGCATTTCATACTTTGGCAACACTTACGCTATTGCAACGCTTACGAAGGCATATTGCTACCTGTTATTAGCAGAAATAGCTTCTAGTTTACTAGATACTTATTTGTTACTGTCAAAATTATGCCGTTTCCGAAGTTACACCAATTCATATTACTTTGTTATAGCAAACTCCTGATCATAGCGAAATTGATACCGTCTGACTTGATTAGAGACTTATAGTTTCTTAACTTGATTCTAATCAACGTTCTTTATTTTTACTAGTCTTTGTTTATTCTAAGAAGCGTATAAAATAAACAATACTGTGACAAGGTATAAACTGCAAAGTGAAGTAAAACTAATTTAAACACCAATAATAGTAGTATTAGGTTCAATTTACAATGATTCGAAAATGAAGATTGATGTTTTGATTCTGTAATTGTGTGGTAATGACAATCATAGTGAAGTTAGATTTAATTACCTATTTCTAGGTTTTGCTGATGAAATATTGTTTTACAAAACACTGATTTAAACTTTCACGATTTTTACTCATTATTATTCATAACGACGGAACTTGATCGCGTAAAATTAAGTTTCAAATGTACCTACCACCTCCTCTCCACTTCTCTGTCTCTCCTGTCTTGTGTTTATTTTATCCTTAATGAGGCTCCATTAGGGTGTTTCATTTTTTCGATTTTCATGTGCTCGAATTCCCATTTCTCACTGATGAAAATTTTATGCCAAAAAAAATTAAATTCGATCAATAGAGTCTGGCTACTGAAATATGTATTACACAAATGTTTGGCGGGAAATTCAAAAAATCTGGGGTTGGTCACACTCTGTGTAGTAGGAATTATAGTTTTGATACTAGAAAATATTTTTGATTTTCTGTGGACACGTAAGGTACCTAAGGATATCAGTTAAATATACGTTGACGTGCACTCAAAGTCAGCTCACATAATTTCTACCACTATGTAAAGTACAGTCAACGATAAACACATAATTATGTTAACACTTTCTCACCATATACCATTGTAACAAGCCGAAAAATGAAATGTAGTGTAAATACGACCTAGCTCGATAATACCATAATATTAATCCATCACCAAAAAAATACATAAGTACTATGCCAAATATGATAAATGCTAAGTACCTATCAAAATATTTATAGAGCACCAACCTCCTAATTTGTTTACATTTGTTTAGGAGTTGTAAACATTGCAGTTTTTCGTTATACAACGCTACACGTCGACTTCGCACATTGTCGTAATGATTTACGAGTTAAAATAATAGTTTGCGAACCTCACTCAGTATAGACATTATTCATATTATTTATAAATATAAAATAAACCCCTAATAAACCGCAAACAATTTGAATGAATGACATACATTGACAATTGATTTTAGCTTTTTTTTTAATCATAGACAATTGGTGATACAACAACGAAATATCTGTCAACAATTTTTGGCTAGCCAGACTCTATTTAGAGGTTGCACAACTTCAACAAAGATTAGGTATTCAATAAAATGTAGGTAGGTACACTAGGTAAGTACCTAGTACGCGTAAAATTAAGTTTTAAATTTACCTACCGCCTCCTCTGTCTTGTGGCGATTTTTTTTATCCTAATAAGGCTCCATTAGAATAGAATAGAATACATTTATTTACATCTTGGTTGATTACGTATACATATTTACGGTGTCAATTTTTTCCTAATTTTCTATTTTCATGTGACTTTGCTCGAATTCCTGTTTTCACTGATGAAAAAATGTTAAATGCCAAAAAAAAACCGGTCAATATTTAAAGGTTGCACAACTTCAACAATAACTCTATAAGTATTTTTTTTGGTTTACACCTGTTGGCGTACATAAAAAAAATCAATAAAACACTCTACAGCGACTGGTAGAAAGAGCTCCATACTTCCGGAGTAGGTCATATAACGAAATAGCTTTGTGCGGGGAAGGTAGCCTGGGGATAATCTCGGGAATACCTACGTATCAACCGTGAAAGAATGAATGAAAACAAGTTTCAGGGACCGTGTAGGTAAAATAGTGATTTACCGTTTATACAGGGTGGCCCATTTAGATCAGTTAGTATGGGAAAATCTGAAACTATAAGGTAGTAACAAAAAAAACTGCATGCATATATAAATAAAAATTGTTTAAATATTATAGTATGTGTAATAATTATCACGTACGATCTCAAGTGCGCACGGTCAGAATAACCGAGCGAAGTTACTGTCTATTGTAGTTGTAATGATTAAAATGTGTTATCGTGCAGTTCATAATGCTCAGTTGGTCAGTCAGATTTCACTTACCAAGCGTAGACGTAGGCGTAAAACACCGGAAGTAGATTTTTATGTTCTTTTCCGTTGCTGTGCGGCCACACGTGGTGGCGTGCGTTTGGTCTGTGTCATCGGCTGGAGCTGCTAGGTGTGGCATTGCTAAATGATCGGATGGTGTTCCGGTCATGCATTCATGATGATGGTGGTCATTGTGAGTGTAGCATTGCGAGATGATTGGATGGTGGTCCGGTCATGCATTCATGATGATGGTGGTCATTGTGAGTGTAGCATTGCGAGATGATTGGATGGTGGTCCGGTCATGCATTCATGATGATGGTGGTCATTGTGAGTGTAGCATTGCGAGATGATTGGATGGTGGTCCGGTCATGCATTCATGATAATGGTGGTCATTGTGAGCATTATAAACTTTACGTACACACAGTAAATTTGTACCATTGCTGTTGCGATCATTAGATCTAGATTGATTAAAAGACTGTCTTTGGTGACCCTGTTTTTGTTTTATCTACCCCGACATGTGATCATTGATTTTATTCGATGATGAATGAGACCCAAATTATTGGTCAGGAGTGACCGAGCGATGTGATACTGTGCTGTGTATTTTGTTACAGATGCAAATGCATACACCCACACACGAGGACGTGTGTACCGCAGGACGGCCGTGTCGGAGCGTGACTCCAGATGGACGTATTGCAGCGTTATAGTTCATAGTTTTAGACGCCTGTATAAAGTCGATTAGCAATGTTGGCTACGTATTACTTGGTTGTAACGAAATTCATAAAGTTGCGTAAATAGTACTCGTAACGCTCTCTATTGGCGTATTGTTGAACTAAGATGACAGGTAGAAGGCTTTGGAACGTCAAGTAGTGTAACTTGGGTGAAGTTAGGTACGAGTTGGCATTTTTGTCGTTACGTTGGTAGACCGGTCGAGCAGGTTTGCCTACTTGACTTAAAGGCGGGAGCGGGGAGGCTCCTCGAGCAGAATTGATCGAGCCGCGCTAGAGATCGGACGTTAGCCAACCTCGTGCCTAATTCGCCACGTTCCTGAAGGCTTATACCTGAAGGATTATTCTGAAAGCGTATAGATTCTAACGTTCTTTAACCATTGAGCTAAGTGTTTTATTCCAAGTGTTATTTTGATTTCTTACGTGTGATAAGAAGCTTACCTTTGTAAAATAAAGAAAAGTGTTGTTTTGAAAAGATGTGTCCCGCCGAGTTTGTTGCCGGTCCCATATTGGGATACCCTTCTCCAATTGAGAAGGAATTAAATCTTCTCGGGTCGGAGGTGTACGGTTGGAGCCGGCCTAGCTTGACTTGAATAAAGACTTGAACGATTTTATGCGATCCTTTTATTTGAATGCAATCCAAATACACCCTAATAGCGACTAGATATTTTAGTAGGCACTAGTATGGTTAACGAGTCCGAAAGTTTATTTCATGCACTGGTAGCATACTGAGTTGGCTGTGAAGTAATACATTGAGATACTACGCCTACCCGCCATCCTGTACGTGTACACCCCATGCTGTAACTCCGTCATATGTAAAACGCGAGTGAATTGCCTTTAAAAAACCCGTAGGATCAATAACTAAGTAATTAGTCCGGCTCACGCTTGACTGCATATTTATAACAGGTTTTCCTGTCATCTATAAGTAAAGAACTATTTTGTATGTTTTTTTCAAAATTTTAGACCCAGAAGTTTCGGAAATAAGAGGGGGAGGGGGGATAGTCATTTGTTGGCTATTTTCTTAAACAACTTCTAAACTATTTATATTAAAATTACAAAAAAATATTTATTTGAGATTCTCAAAATCAGCTTTTTATTTGATATGTAACACAATATAAATTAAAAATCATTATTTTTTAAATTTCCAATTTACCGCCATATATTGGCCTCCATGTTTAAAATCCATTTGTTTACGTAAGATGTCCGTCTTTTGGTCACAAATTTACATATATGTAGGTACCAAATTTCTACTTCATTGGTCCAGGGGGCCGATTTTTGAATTCCGATCGCTCGATTTCGGCACTCGCAAATTGGTGGAAAACGGAGAAATCCTGATTTTTTTAATACGAGTGATAGGAATTGCGAATCTTGTGGTATTGACGACTCGTTTTCAATTCTATTAGTAGAATTTACATGCCTAGTAGTGGAGATATTATTGAACGAAATACACGAAATCGAGCGGTCGCTATTCAGAAATCGGGCCCCAGTACTTTTCCAGAAAATGGGCTGTGACAAACAGACAGACGCACTAGTGATCCTATTAAGGGTTCCGTTTTTTCCTTTTGACGTTTGGAACCCTAAAAACTAAAAACATCAAAAATTCAAAACCGAATCCTTCAAAAACGAATATTAATGGTTTCAACATAATATCATTATTTTTATCTTTATGGATTTATAGTAATTGGTTTTGATTTCGAAAGGCTATAAAAAGAAATCAAATAAACTGCTATATCGTTCTATTTTTTATTACTTCCTTTTGGAATCCCGTTCAGAATATATATCGCATTTACTTTATAATCGTCGAATTAAAAATGCAAGTAAATTCTCGTTGCTTCAAAATGCACTTCTTATTTATTCTGGCAATACTAGTAAAGTTAAGTGCAAATAAGGCTCCTAGCCGTGGAGATTTGAGGGTGTATAAAGGACGAAACGACACCCATAACGAGTTCCCGTTCATTGTACTTCTGCAAAGGAAGAACTCTGGGCTCAGATTTTGTACCGGCAGCCTTATAGGGGAAGACTGGGTCCTCACAGCAGCCCACTGCGTTCAACATTCTGTGTTACTTGTCATCAGATATGGTGATTTTACAAAGCCGGCAAACGAAACCACGTTGTACTCAAGCGTGATCAAAACATACGTTCACCCTTCCTACCACGTCCGACCTGTGTTAAATGATATAGCGCTAATATTCAGTGAAAAAATACCCAAAAAGAACCTTGCACGACTGCAGTCGCTCGATTATAAAACATTCCTCGGGCTTCCTGTTAAATACGCGGGTTTTGGATTAGTAACAAAGCATTATATGTTTGCGACTTGGCAAGAAATCAGAGAAATGCGATTGTTTCCTCTTCTAATTGGCGAGGGTATTGTGTCTGTTTGTGAACCTGACGCCTATGACAATTGGTTATGTGTAGCGCCGAACTGTTCGAACAAGAAGCAACAGGCTCGCGGGGGGGACTCCGGAGGCCCGCTGGTGTATGACGGACGAGTCATTGGAGTATGTAGCAGCATTGAACTTTATCCTTCTACACGTTATACCCCTGTGAGCCCATATTTAGAATGGATTCAAAAAACCATACGCTTGAATGACGTTTAATAAATGATGATTGTAAAGTTTCTCCAATAACGTAATCCCAGTACAGTGTTTTGTATTTCACATTATATTATATTATTGCGTAAAACAAATTTTAAGTAGAGACGCATTTCCCCTAATACTCTGTTTTCGATGGTCCTCGGTAGATATATAATTGTTTCTATCGAATCAAAATAAACTCCATTATTAACCTTAACGGCCCAATAGTATTAGTATTTTATAAGGTACCTATTAAGTTTTAGAACCAAAAAATGATAATAATTAAAAAAGTTAATTTTTTTATGTCCCAAACTGATATTGAATTATCCAATCTACACATTTGATGTTTAACTTTATGGTTATGTACCTACATATAAACTTAAATTGGTCATAAAAGAAATGAAATAAAACTAGAAAACTGTAAGATTTTTTTTTTTAGACTTCAATCAAATCAATCAATCAATACTTTATTTCCAAGAATATGGTACATATACAATGTTGGTTAGTAAAAGGTGTTAGGTTAGCATATGTGACGTCCCACGGTCAAAGGTACCTTATGGCGGGTATGGAGTTATGCATACCCCAGTAATCTACAATAAATAAGCTATCGATAACACAAAAGATCAACCTTCTAGGTTGCGTAGTTACAGAGATATGATTTTTTGAAAATAATGTTGTGAAATGAGCAACTTTACGATAGAGAAGTTTTAAGTTTAGCCGCCTAAAAAACTATGTTCCTGAAGTAAGTTACATAGTTGACTACAAATAATAATGCCTTATATATCTGAGATTAAAAAAATATTGCGACTTGTTCTGTAATGCAAATAGAAACTTTTGATATCGACTGATTTATGTGTATACTAACCAATCTCTTGAAAATAAAGTTTTATTTCATTTTCACGATTGATTGCAATGAGCTCTCAAGATTTAAATTTTATCTATTAGAAAACGACACTGACAGACAGTTTAAGCAAAAAACAATACCGATTTAGAGGTGAAAATGTATTTTCTGACTTTTTCATATAAAAACACAAAATTGAATATTTTTACTTTTAATGTGACACACAATCAATTTTTCTGAGCACATATGAAAGAAATTCTGTCATTCAAATGAAATAAATCCTAAAACCCCAACTAAATACTATATTTAACCCCTTATGCCACTTTAAACTTACATAACAATAACAGTATTTGCTCCATACATTTACGAAAAGGTACCTTATGGAAATAAATCTAATAATACATCACTACAAAACATCAATCATATTATAGTTTATCTTTTATGAATAGAAAATATTAATTTACATTAAACTGCCCCCAATTTAATTAGTTCTTCGTCATAATAATCTTAAAAAAGACCAATAATTTGTATGTAATGAAAAGGTACCTTGTGGTCAAGTTACATGATGAGGCATGATGATGATGGAACAGTTAGGATAAACTAATAATATTTTGGGGTTAAGATGGTATAAATCGTCTATTTCTTATCAATAATATATTTCGGTTGCTATTGAAGATAAGCGGCATTGAGGTTCAATGACCTCAGATATTCCATAAGGTAATGCGTCGGGTATTGGCATTTTTCAGCAAACCAATGGCTGATTTACTGCATGCGACCAAACCAAATGAAGATTATTCTAGTTAAGAAAGACTTGACGAGAGTAACTTTGGTATAATAGCAGGCTACTTGGATTTGTGATGTCGGTCTATGTACGGTTATAATATTTGCGAGGCGCCCCAACCAGAACTGAAATTATCAAATTAGTTTTGCAGAATGCTAATACAGTTCTCTACCAAACTTCTTTTCCCGTATTGACTAGTTTTTTTGGAAATTTTCAATCTTTTTTCCATAAGGTACCTTTTCTACTAAACTCTGAGACGACATTACTAGGCTTATAACTAACTTATAACAAAAATAAAAACAGGTAAACAAACGTTACGCATTAAGGTTTCAGATCACACAATAAAAAAAAATTGAGCATTTTTTCACCTCTTTACAAAACATTTAATATCTCCGAAACTAGAAACCCTCATAAGGTACCTTTTCCCGTGGAACGTCACATATTATGCCGGCATGCATCGGCGGCGGCGTAGAAATATTTAGGTAGCGTAATAAATAGCCTACATAACTATTTACATGAGAAGTAAAATTAAACTTCGTTCAGAACACACTCTGATTTGCTTTTCATTCCATCTATATATATTAAAAAAAGTCGTGTTTGTTCCAGCGTCCATAACTCGAGAACGGCTGGACCGATTTTCATGGTTTTTGATTTGTTGGATTAGTCTCGGCCTAGAATAGCAGAATAACCATTAAAAACATTGAAAAAATTAACGAAAACAAAATAATGAAAGAATGATCATTCCCATACAAAATGTTCCTAGGTATCTTACCTGTCAAACATTTGATCTTCATCCCGTCGATAAGGTAAACTCTCACCTCAAATTAAAGAACGTATTTTAAATAGGGTTTCGAATCGACAAGATATATCCACAATATTAGGATTACCCCGCATTTGAGATTTTGAAATTGTAAAATAGTGACAGTAATGACAAAGGATTGACATATTTTTATTTATGCATGCATTATAGTGATGAGGCTTATCGTTTGTCAAATGGAGCGATTATAAACTCCCTGTTAAACAGTTTCGAACGCACCCATAAACAAAATGACAACCAACAAATACATACATATACATACTAAATAATAGTACTACCTTAAGGCCCCAGTACACAATGGGCCATCGCCCGTCCCCGTCTGGACTGGCATAAGTTAAGCGGTTTAGTTTTAAGTACCCTGATCAATGACCCTGATCCAATCTATGGTAAATAATAAGCGAATTCATTTAAATTTAATCATTTATTAATATACGTAATCTAGCTACCGAATGTAACACACAACAAGACCTACGTTTCAACACTTTCAATAAGTAGATAAGTGTGCACCTACTTTAACTAAACGTATTTTAAGATGTATTGAAAACGACCACCGCTTTTCTGGACACATAAATCTGATTCTTATGAATACTCTTGAGATTATTTAGTCTGCCAAGAATAAATTCATTGGTTTCACAGAATTGAACACCTCAATTATCTTTTGGCGAAGTTCATCGAGGGTATTTAATTCCCGTGCGAAGATCGGGACTTCGAGGCGGCTATGCGACTGGGCCGTTGCGTCCAATCCATCTGCCAGGGAACTCTTGGTCTAAATGATATCTCACACTAATTAGAGTTAACTGTGCTGGCGCACAATCTTGCTGGAAATGGAGGTTCTCCAAATTTTGCTCCTGCACCTTTTGTAACACGTTTCTCAGGTATTGTTTTATTTAAAAATTTATTGTAAAATCAAAATTTGCGGAAAATCTAATTTTCAATTTTCAATTTTTTAATCAAAACACATTTACTTCATAAATACTCTGACAGGTGATTGATAACCAAAACGGAAAGTGTTCATTTGAAATTATTTAAACTTCTTTGTTAATTATTAGGTTAGGATAATGTGAAGCCTAAAAAAATTGGATGAATAAAAAAATAGTAGTTTGTGTTACAAGGGATCAAAATGATATATTTCCGTCAAGGGCGTACATTGAATCCTGAATGAAGCGATGGATTCTAAAGTAGAATCCTGAGAGTAATGAGGGATTCAAGTGTTAACGCCTAAGACGAAATAATTTTGATACCGTGTGACACATACTGCTTTTCACATCAACTATGAGGAAAATAAAAAAATCTTAGTATTGACACAATCTGATGCTTAAACAGATTATTTAAGCTAAAAAAATAATGTGCAAAAAAATGTAAAAATAGTGTGCTAGAACAGAAAAGTGTTACTTTGATCCCTCCTAGCAGAGAAGAAAAGTGCCACTTTGAACCCTCCTAGCAGGGAAGAAAAAGCTCTTTTCCGAATAGGTGGTGTGAAAAAATACTTTTAATTATTTTAAAAGCATGAGACTTAATTGAGGGGCTTAATGAAGGGAAGATATATGTAAAACATTCATTTTGTATTACCAATTTAAAGTCACCCTATATAGTAGAGGGACTAATCGATAACAATTTTTTTCAGGCCTGGCTGCAGGCGTTCGGAATGTTCATTATGTTTCCGTACGGAATGACAGGTGGGATCGGGACGTCGCTCTACAAATGCATGGTGCTGTCTCGCTTACACATCATGTCAATCAGTACCTACATAAAATTCTGAGCGTGTGCGGCCAGGCTAATCCGTGACGTGCCAAAAGGAGACATAATATAGATAGGTGATACGAAGTTCACCGGGTCAGCTAGTGTATTAAATATAAAGAATCCGTTAATCGCATCAGGCGATGCTCTAACCTACCCTACTAGTTCTGTGAATACTGGTAGTGGTAGGGCTTTGTGCGAGTATCGCCCAAGGCCGAGGAGGCCTCAGGATGTATCAAGGAGAGGCTGACTCGCGCGATGAGCTCATGAGCCGTAGTCTTACAAAGGAAACATGGTCACGGATTTTGCAACAGCAGTTTGCACTGCTGGGTTCTTGGCTTTGCTTACTGCGTTTGGGTTATTATTTAAAGGGGTTCAGTCTCAAATTTTCAATCATAATTCACAAAAATACAGTTAATTTTTTTAAAGTTGCTTAGGATGTTATCACTTAAACTTTTGGTAAATAGATTTTATTATAATTTATCTTTCGTTTGATAATATTTTAAATTTTCTGCACTAACGTCATGTTACGTGGTCCGGTTCGGATGATACCCTGACTACTTTATAGTATTGTTAAAAATACAACGTATACAAAATATTGCTGTTTACTATGGGTATATTGTTTACGATTGTGTTATATACAAACATAAAAAATTAGGTCATTCGTAACATTATATTTTTTACCCGACTACGGCAACGCAAAAGGAGGGTTATAATTTTGACCGGTATGTTTGTGGGTATGTATGTATGTTCATCTGTTCTAAAGTACTCATTGAAATTTGACAAACGACATGTCATTCGAATCGTCTTAATCGTCCGCTGGTTATAGGCTATATGACGTCACAAAAAAATGAACACGGCGCCCTCTAGAGGTCATAAAGTCACGAACCAAAAAAATAAAAATAAGTAATGATGACGTGTTGTATATCATTTGAAAGAGCTCAATTAGCACATTTCAAATATATACATATTGTTAGCTTTTGCACCCGGCTTTGCTTGCATGCACCCGATAAAACATTAATTTATCTGGTACCTAGGTAATTCGAACTAAGAATCTACAATCGCTCTGGATTCTATCTATCCGCGTGTTACGTGACTACGGCGATACAAGAAGGATTTTTCAAAAGAAATTTGTTTGGCCGCTATATACATTGTGTTTTTAATGACCTGCAATATTTTATAACGTGAATAGGTATAGAAGTCCAGATCAGCAATTTTTTTTACGAGATCGGGTTTGGTCCCATGGTAAAAGTTGCTTAGTAATCTTAGTATATTCACCTCGTTAAAATTCGCAGTGGTCAGGCGAAGCATACTGAAACGTACCTATGTGACGCACCGGACTCGGTCCAAAAGGCGACACTAAAAGAGGGTCAGGCGTAACCCGATGTACGTGGCGCGCTGTACGCGGTCCAAAGCCGGGCGCCTTCGGCACCCTCATACTAAAAGAGTCTGGCGTAGCCCAACGTACGAAGCACAATGTACGCGTTCCAAAGCCGGGCGCCTTCGGCGCCCTCATACTAAAAGAATCGGGCGTAGCCCGACGTACGAGGCTCGCTGTACGCGTTCCAAAGCCGGGCGCCTTCGGTGCCCTCATACTAAAAGAGTCGGCCGTAGCCCGACGTACGAAGCACGATGTACGCGTTCCAAAGTCGGGCGCCTTCGGCGCCCCCATACTAAAATAGTCGGGCGTAGCCCGACGTACGAGGCTCGCTGTACGCGTTCCAAAGCCGGGCGCCTTTGGCGCCCTCATACTAAAAGAGTCGGCCGTAGCCCGACGTACAAAGCACGATGTACGCGTTCCAAAGCCGGACGCCTTCGGCGCCCTCACACTAAAAGAGTCGGGCGTAGCCCGACGTACAAAGCACGATGTACGCGTCCCAAAGACGGGCGCCTTCGGCGCCCTCATACTAAAAGAGTCGGGCGTAGCCCGACGTACAAAGCACGATGTACGCGTTCCAAAGCCGGACGCCTTCGGCGCCCTCACACTAAAAGAGTCGGGCGTAGCCCGACGTACAAAGCACGATGTACGCGTCCCAAAGACGGGCGCCTTCGGCGCCCTCATACTAAAAGAGTCGGGCGTAGCCCGACGTACGAGGCACGATGTAAGCGTTCCAAAGCCGGGCGCCTTTGGCGCCCCCATACTAAAAGAGTCGGGTGTAGCCCAACGTACGAGGCCTGATGTACGCGTTCCCAAGCCGGACGCCTTCGGCGCCCTCACACTAAAAGAGTCGGGCGTAGCCCGACGTACGAAGCACGATGTACGCGTTCCAAAGCCGGGCGCCTTCGGCGCCCTCATACTAAAAGAGTCGGGCGTAGCCCGACGTACGAGGCACGATGTTCGCCTTCCAAAGCCGGGCGCCGAAGGCGCCCTCATACTAAAAGAGTCGGGCGTAGCCCGACGTACGAGGCTCGCTGTACGCGTTCCAAAGCCAGGCGCCGAAGGCGCCTTCATGCCAAAGGTTGATGCCGATATATGCGGCGCTCTGCGTGCATTTCTGTACTGAGGACGCCCTCGCAAAAGTAATATAAAGTGACTTCAAATATTATTGTAAGTAACGAAATCCTGACCCCAAAATTAATTAAATAAAATATAAGTTCAAAAACTAAAACCCGACTACTGCAAATCGCGGTCTAAAAAGTATGAAACAAGATAGAATTCTTATCTGAAATTATCATATAGGAAAATTATAAGAGTTATCAGTTCTGATGATGGGATCCATAAGGAATCGAGGGAACTCCTCAAATCTTAAAGGCACATAGTGACTTATGTGTTTTATCAACATATCAAGCACATACATTCAAAAAAGTGACATTTGATGAAGTGGAACTGCTGATGATGATCAGAACGGACTCTTCAACGAAGCGTAGTTCACGTTTGGCGATTTGTCCTCTTCGCTAAGTTAAGTTTTTAAGCCACATTTTTGTCAAGCTCGAGTTCTGATGATGGGATCTACGAGGAATCGAGGGAACTCCTCAAATCTTAAAGGCATGCGTATAGAGATTTTTGTATTTTCATCAGAAAATCAAGCATTTTCATTAAAAACTGTCGCATTTGATGAAGTGGAACTGCTGATGGTGATCAGAACAGAACTTTTCAATGACTACACGTTTGGCGATTTCGAATTTGACGGACCAGGCCGCGTAGCCAAGATGCCAATCGCTTACGCTCCGTAGCGATCGAAACGCAACTGTCACTGTCGCACTAATATGAAAGAGTGATAGAGACACATAATGCTTTTCGTTGTCGAAGCGATAGCGATTGTAACCTTGGCTAGGCCGGCGGGCCCGGATCCGGGCTCTTATCTGGACCTGATCCCGGACCTGGACCCGGACTTGAACCTGGACTTGGACCTGGACCAAGACCTCGAACTGGACCTCGACTTGGTCCTGGACCCGGAACTGGACCCGGACCCGGACTCGGACCTTGACCCGCAAAACCACTGATACCTAAGCTAAATAAACCACTATGATTACCTACCATAAAATGTAGGTATAAAGTATAATGATGCCAAACTTACTAGCCCCTCCCGCTCAAACCCCCGTACACCGCACCGCACGCGCCGTTAAGTGGGTTAGGTTAGGTTTGAACTGCGATCCTCACAGAACCGAAAAAGAGTGGGTTAGGTTAGGTTAGAACTGCGAGCTTTACAGAAATGAAATGCTACTAGAAAAGTGATTTTGGTTAGGTTCGAACTGCAATCCTCACAGAACCGAACTGCTATCGGAGAAGTGGGTTCGTGAGGCTAAAACTGCGACCCTTACAGAAACGAAATGGTACCTACTAGAAAAGTAGGTGGTTTTACCTCCTTTTTACACGTCTGCCCAAACAAAAAGAGTGTATTGTTTTCAGCGTTCATGTTTGTATGTATGTGAGTTTCTTTATTCCACCTTAACTTCTGAATGCCTTAACCGATTTAGACGTATGATACATCATTAGAATCCTTACGTCATCCCGGGTAACATAGGCTATGTGACGTCATTATAAAAACAATATGGCGGACTTAATACGCCATATTACGCAACCTTTAGAAAGAAATATCGTGCAAACCTATCGAGTAGGGTATCAAAATGAAGGGCTGTGAAAGCCGATTGATAATATACATATATGCAACATGTGGGTTTAAGTTTCATTTTGAGAAAGTAAGAATTGACAAAATATGTTAAGAGAAGCTAATCTCATAAAACCAAATATTATTATTGAATGGGATACTTATTAAAATAAATGGAAAGGGTTTGACCGCTGATCATAAAAAAATATAATTATATTATATTAGGTAGGTACATACTACTCATAGTTTTTAAAACATGTTCGTAATTGCGCTTATGGAATCGAAAAGTTTAAAATATAACTTCTATTTATTAATCGATACGATACAGAGTCCGTCTAAGCTAACTCTGCACCGACTTTGGCAGAACAAATCGTGAAAGTATCATTATAACCGTATGGTTTGATTTAACTTTAACATTTATGATGATGATGACATTTTTTTTAAGGCCGAAGGGTGAGCTCCACGTAGGGCCTACGGCTCAGAGCGTAAGAAAGATGTGCGCTTCCTGCAACTTGTCCAAGTATATGCACTCGGTCCAAAGCCAGGCGCCAAAGACGCCCCCACACTAAAAGGGTCAGACGTAGCCCGACGTACGTGACACGCTATACGCTTACCAAAGCCGGGCGCCTTTGGCGCCCTCATACTCAAAGCATCGGCCGTAGCCCGACATACGTGGCGCGTTGTACGCGTTCCAAAGCCGGGCGCCTTCGGCGCCCTCATACTAAAAGAGTCGGGCGTAGCCCGACGTACATTCGTGGCGCACTGCGCGCGGTCCAAGGCCAGGCGACTTCTACTTTCTCATACTAAAAGTGTCGGGCGTAGTCCGACGTACGTGACACGCTGTACGCTTACCAAAGCCGGGCACCTTCGGCGCCCTCACACTTAAAGTTTTTGGCGTAGCCCGATGTACGTGGCGTGCTGCACGCAGTCCAAAGCCAGGCACCTTCAAATCTCTCATATTAAAAGTATTGGGTGTAGCGTGACACGCTGTATGATTACCAAAGCCGGCCTCATACTCAAAGCGTTGGGCGTAGCCCGACGTACGTGGCGCGCTGTACGCGTTCCAAAGCCGGGCGCCGAAGGCGCCCTCATACTAAAAGAGTCGGGCGTAGCCCGACGTACGTGGCGCGCTGCGCGCGGTCCAAAGCCAGGCGACTTCTACTTTCTCATACTAAAAGTGTCGGGCGCCGAAGGCGCCCTCTTACTCAAAGCGTCGGGCGTGTACGAGGCGCGTTATACGAGTTCTAAAGCCGGGCGCCTTCGGCGCCCTAATGGTAAAAGAGTCGGATGTAGCCCAACGTACGTGGCGCGCTGCACTCGGTCCAAAGCCAGGCGCCTTCGACTCTCTCATACTAAGTGTCGGGCGTAGGCCCACATACGTGACACGCTGTACCCTTACCAAGACGCCTTCAGTGCCCTCTTGCTCAAAGCGTCGGGCGTAGTCCGACGTACGTGACACGCTGTACGCATACCAAAGCCGGGCGCCTTCGGCGCCCTCACACTTAAAGGTTCTGGCGTAGCCCGATGTACGTGGCGCGCTGCAAGCGGTCCAAAGCCAGGCGCCTTGGACTCTCTCATATTAAAAGTATCGGGCGTAGCGTGACACGCTGTATGATTACCAAACCCGGCCTCATACTCAAAGCGTCGGGCGTAGCCCGACGTACGTGGCGCGCTGCACGCGGTCCAAAGCCAGTCCCCTCAACATTCTCATACTAAAAGTGTCGGGCGTAGCCCGACGTACGTGACACGCTGTACGCTTACCAAAGCCGGGCGCCTTCCGCGCCCTCTTACTCAAAGCGTCGGGCGTGTACGAGGCGCGTTGTACGCGTTCTAAAGCCGGGCGCCTTCGGCGCCCTAATGGTAAAAGAGTGGGATGTAGCCCGACGTACGTGGCGCGCTGCACTCGGTCCAAAGCCAGGCGCCTTTGACTCTCTCATACTAAGTGTCGGGCGTAGGCCCACATACGTGACACGCTGTACCCTTACCAAGACGCCTTCAGTGCCCTCTTGCTCAAAGCGTCGGGCGTAGCCCGACGTTCGTGGCGCACTGTACGCGTTCCAAAGTAGTCGGGCGTTGCCCGATATATGCGGCGCTCTGCGTGCCTTTCTGTACTGAGGACGCCCTCGCAAAAGTAATATAAAGTGACTTCAAATGATTATTAACGAAATCATGACCCCAAAATTAATTAAATAAATAAAAAATTAAAAAACACGACTGCGAAAAAGCGTTTTTTCAGTTCGCTTTTTCGCAGTCGTGTTTTTTAATTTTTAATTAATTTATTTTATCTACATAGTGCACCATCTATGTTATCTTTCACCGGCCCCCATAGCGGTCGGTTTTTTTTTCTTGAAAATTATTTTATACTATTTTATGTCGAACTACGAGTAAGTAGGTGCACCGTGCAACAAAGTCAATCGCTCTATATATTTTTTGGCAAACCGCGAGTTCTCAGTTCGGGGCGAACTACTAGTGTAGAATCAAAACACTCATCGAAACCAATGAAACAAGCCCAAACTTATGTCCTTTTACTACAGAGTTCACATAGCCACCTTCCAGTTTCATCATCAGATCAGCTTCATGTCGTAATAATATTGTGTACCTACAATATTGTCACCTTCTATTCTTGCATGATTTGCACTTGCAAATTTAACTTGCATGATTTGACCCGTACAAATATAGGTACATAGTTACTTATAAATTTCAAGTTATTTCTTGTCATGGGTGATTTATTATGCTGATTGCTGACAAACACGATTTGCACGTCCACGGAGAATTATACGATAGCGCCCTTCAGGTACATGGTAAGTTTTTTGTCAAAATTCTATTATTTTGATACTAGTTTTTATCGTTGACTGTACTTTTCATCCACAGTCAACTAATACTCAACGAGACAATTCTAACAACCCTAAACAATTTTAATACTAGTTTTTATCGTTGACTGTACTTTTCTTTCCACAGTCAACTAATACTCAACGAGACAATTCTTATGTTATTTTATCACCGAGTTCCTATGGCCACCTCCTGTCTCCATCATCAGATCAGCTCGATGGTACCAAAATATTGCATTGTCATCCGACTTACATATGTATGCAAAATTTCAGCTTCATTGGAAGTCGGAAAGTCGGTCATATACAGTGTCTTACCGGCCATCGGGCTTTTATTAAAACTGGTAATAATATGATCCATTAGCAGTTGTTTGCGTGTATTAGCAAATCATAATTATGTAAATTGACTGCTCAATTAAATTTCCAAAATTCGCACACGCAATGTAGTGGGTGTACTGCGTAATTATCGTTACTCATATTGCTAACGTACGTGGTACAAGGCATGTCGTGGTACGAGGGTAAAAAACTGAGACAACTATCGTAAAATTTTTGTCGTCCTTATCATTGGGTTCATGTATGGAGGTTTTAATACATTAATTAAAGAGTTTTTTGTCAACTTTGACATGACAATTTCAAAAGTCGTCAACACGTCGGGTTGTCAAAACAAACTAAAAAATATTAGAAAAATTGGTATTAGCTTTTCTTTAAAATGGGTTACAGTGCTCGAGAGTTGTTGATACGCGTGGAAGTTCAGCTCAAGGCTTAAGGCTTTATAGGAAACACTTCCCAAATTGACGATATCCACACAATGCTCGATTGATAACAGCGGCTTTTCAGCGAGTTCGTGAGAATAGGCCAATCGCCCCTGGTCAGCCTGAAAGGGCCATGCACGGGATCATGCCAGTGCAAGTTGAGGAAAGGATTCTCGAGCACTTCAGACAGGTACCAAACCAACGTCAGGTACTCGTATTATGTGGGGTTAATGTATTATTTTATTTAAATGTGGGGTTCGTATTTAAGTTTAATTTAGTTGGTAGTAAAGTCTTTATCAATGAGACCAGAGTGGCTTTAATTTGGTGTAGTTATCTTAAGTGCATCTTGAAATAAACTTCGTAATAAACAAAGTATGAAGAGCTGTCATTAGCAATTACTTGTCAATTTACTGTGCTGTACATTGCGGGCAATTAAAATGTTGTTAGAAAGTTAACGAAGTCTGAAATTTAGTTTATTCATGAAATTAATGTCATGGTAACATTATAGATATACGATATTTTAACCTCCCTTAAAAAAAGCCCGGGTCCTGGTAACACACTGTATATAATTTTGACCCACTTTAAGAATATAATAACAAGATTTTAGTCTATCCTCAGTTAGGATTATAACATCTACAGCGGTGTTAACTTGAGAGAGGGTTATTTGGAAATCATACTTAAACAATTATTGTTGTACATATTTATAAGAAGTACCAAACCGGCCAAGTGCGCGAGCGAGTTGGACTCGCGTTCCAAGGGTTCCGTACATTACTCAATTTTTAACAATGTATTTTTTATAAATGTAAAAACCCGTAGGTCCGTCCGTGTAATAACTAAGTATTTAGTCCTGGTAAGGTTTTCCTGCCATCTATAGGTAAAGAACTATTTTATATACATTTTTTTTTTATTTTAGACCCAGAAGTTTCGGAGATAAGAGGGAGGGGGGGGGGGGGGGTAGTCAAAATTACAAAAAAATATTTATTTGAGATTCTCAACATCAGCTTTTCATTTGATATGTAACACAATATAAATTAAAAATCATTATCTTTTAATTTTCTAATTTACCCCCCAATATTGGCCTCCATGTTTAAAATCCATTTGTTTACGTAAGATGTCCGTCTTTTGGTCACAAATTTACATATATGTACCAAATTTCTACTTCATTGGTCCAGTACTTTTCCAGAAAATGGGCTGTGACCTCGGAGTAATTAACAATGGAGCCGCCATTAACAGGCGTTCCCCTCTGTCGAAAATAGGCGGCCAAAATGTATGGACTGACGTTTATCTGACATGACGTTCCTATACATTTGATGTGCCCCTCCCCCGCAAAAAACGGCAGACTATTTTGTACCGAAAATTTTAGACATGGCGTCTCCGTTGGTTATATCCTCTAAGGCTGTGACACGAGTGATCCTATAAGGGTTCTGTTTTTTCCTTTTGACGTATGGAACCCTAAAAACTAAAAACATAAAAAATTCAAAACCGAATCCTTCAAAAACTAATATTAATGGTTTCAACATAATATCATTATTTTTATCTTTATGGATTTATAGTAGAGTCAGACCAAGAATAGTCAGCAGCAGATTTGATAGCCCACGCAGTGATAGTGTTATTTTAAACGTCAAACTTCTATGAAATTATGACGTATATATGACACTTGCACTGCGTGGGCTATCAAATCCGGTGCAGACTTTTTTTGGTCCGACTCTAATTGGTTTTGATTTCGAAAGGCTATAAAAAGAAATCAAATAAAACTGCTATATCGTTCTATTTTTTATTACTTCCTTTTCGAATCCCGTTCAGAATATATATAATCGCATTTACTTTATAATCGTCGAGTTAAAAATGCAAGTAAATTGTCATTGCTTAAAAATGTCCTCCTTATTTATTTTGGCAATACTTGTGAAGTTAAGTGCAAATAAGGCTCCTGGCCGTGGAGATTTGAGGGTGTATAAAGGACGGAACGACACTTATAACGAGTTCCCTTTCATTGTGCTTCTGCAAAGGAAGAACCCTAGTGGCAGATCTTGTACCGGCAGCCTTATAGCGGAAGACTGGGTCCTCACAGCAGCCCACTGCGTTCGAAGTTCTGCGTTACTTGTCATCAGATATGGTGATTTTACAAAGCCAGCAAACGAAACCACGTTGTACTCAAGCATGATAAAAACATACCTTCACCCTTCCTACAGTGACCCAGGTTTGTTAAATGATATAGCGCTAATTTTCACTGAAAAAATACCCAAAAAGAACCTTGCAAGACTGCTGGCGCTCGAGTATAAAACATTCCTTGGGCTTCCTGTTAAATACGCGGGCTTTGGATTAGTAACAAAGCATATTGCTGTGACTTCGAAAGAAAACAGAGAAACGGAATTCATTCCTCTTCAAATTGGCGAGGGTATTGTGGCCCTTTGTGAACCTGAACTCTATGACAATTGGTTATGTGTAGCGCCGAACTGTTCGAACAGGAAGCAACAGGGTCGCCCGGGGGACTCCGGAGGCCCGCTGGTGTATGACGGACGTGTCATTGGAGTAGCTAGTACCATTTCAATTTATACTACTACACGTTATACCCCTATTACATATTATACCCCTGTGAGCCCATATTTAGAATGGATTCAAAAGACTATATATACGCTTGAATGACGTTTAAATAAATGATGATTATAATGTCATTGTTTCTATCGAATCAAAACAAACTCCATTATTAACCTTGACGGCCCAATAGTTTCAGTATTTTATATTAAGTTTTAGAACCAATCAAAATAATAATCAAAATTAAAAACTTAAATTTTGTATGTCTGAAACTGATATTGAATTACCCAATCTACTCATTTATGTTTAAGTTTATGGTTATGTACCTACATAATTATAAACTTAAATTGGTTTTTATTATCAAATGTCATATAAGAAATGAAATAAAAGTAGAAAACTATAAGATTTTTTATTCTTTCTTTTTCAATCAATACTATATTTCCAAGAATGTGGTAGGTACATATACAATGTTGGTTAGTAAAAGGTGTTAGGTCGGGATATTCTGCCGGCATGCATCGCCGTAGAAATATGTAAGTATTTATTTAGGTAGCGTAATAGCTTACATAACTATTTACATGATAAGTAGGGTAAATTAAACTTCGTTCAGAACATAATCTGATTTGCTTTGCATTCCATGTATTAAATATAAAGAATCAATAAAGAATCCGTTAATTGCATAGATGATGCTCTAACCCAACGGTCGGCAACAAGCGGCCGCGGCCCGCGAGCCTCCTTGGCTATTTTGTATGTAATACTAGCTGTTGCCCGCGACTTCGTCCGCGTGGAATCTTATCTTCACCATTTTCATCTTTAGTACCTGTAATTTTCATCGATGCAAACTTAATAATACAAACTTTTAATATAATGTTAATGTCCTTTTACCAAGTTTGAAGTTCCTAGCTTGAAAGAAAATTTATACCACATATAAACTTACATCCCCTTTTTTAACCCCCTTAGGGGTTGAAGTTTTAAGAACATTGAAATAACTTTTTTTGTAATCTTATATTATAGTTTTCTAAGAAGTTTCAAATCATTTGTATTCAAACTTTCAACCCCTTTTTACCCTGTTAGGGGATGAATTTTACAAAACGCTGAAATTACTTTTCCTGTCTTCTAATAATATCCCCAAATACAAAGATTCAAGTCCCGCGTTCCAAAAAATGTTTGATATCCATACAAACTTTCAACCCCTTTTTCACCACCTTAGGGGATGAATTTTCAAAAACGGTGTTGTTGGCGTTGTAGTTGCTTACAACGCCAAGAACCCAGCAGTGCAAACTGCTGTTGCAAAATCCGTGACCATGTTTCCTTTGTACGACTACGGCGAACAGGAGCCCATCGCGCGAGTCGGCCTCTCCTTGATACACCCTGAGGCCTCCTCGGCTGTGGGCGATACTCGCACATAGCCCTACCAGTATTCACAGAACTAGTAGGTTAGACTCAGCAGCGGTCGGCAACCTTTAAACAGCCAAGGGCCAGTTCTGTTAACGAAGTTGACGCGGGCCGCACTTTGTTAATATTTATGACTTTATCAGACATTTTCGTTTGTCAATCTTCTATATATATAAATGCAAGTGTCCTGACTGACTGACTGACTGACTGATTCATCAACGCAGAGCCGAAACTACAAAAGATAGAAAGTTGAAATTTACACACCAGATTACATTTATAAAGTGTACAAGAGATAAGAAGCGATTTTGAGAAATTCAACCCCTAAGGGGGTTGAAAAGGGGATGAAAGTTTGTTTGGGGTTCAAGTTTTATTTTAAGCTGGAAACTTGAGACTTTGCAAAAAGGTATTAAATTAAAATACGAGAATACTAATTTCAGCGTTTTTGAAAATTCATCCCCTAAGGTGGTGAAAAAGGGGTTGAAAGTTTGTATGGATATCAAACATTTTTTGGAACGCGGGACTTGAATCTTTGTATTTGGGGATATTATTAGAAGACAGGAAAAGTAATTTCAGCGTTTTGTAAAATTCATCCCCTAACAGGGTAAAAAGGGGTTGAAAGTTTGAATACAAATGATTTGAAACTTCTTAGAAAACTATAATATAAGATTACAAAAAAAGTTATTTCAATGTTCTTAAAACTTCAACCCCTAAGGGGGTTAAAAAAGGGGATGTAAGTTTATATGTGGTATAAATTTTCTTTCAAGCTAGGAACTTCAAACTTGGTAAAAGGACATTAACATTATATTAAAAGTTTGTATTATAAAGTTTGCATCGATGAAAATTACAGGTACTAAAGATGAAAATGGTGAAGATAAGATTCCACGCGGACGAAGTCGCGGGCAACAGCTAGTATTACATACAAAATAGCCAAGGAGGCTCGCGGGCCGCGGCCGCTTGTTGCCGACCGTTGGGTTAGAGCATTTTTATCCGTTAGATTTGGGTTAAATTTTAACTAGTATGTAGAGCTCCTCATTCTGGCGCGGATAAATACCAAATCATAACTAGCACCGAAAAAATTTATGTAATTTTTGATTTTTCCGTTTCAGTGTTTGAGTTTCAGTTTATTGTACTTACAAACCTAATAGAGAACTCTATGTGTCCACCAAATTTTATCGAAAACTCAAAAAAAAACAAAAATTAGCCAACAAAATAAAAATCAGACCCACTACCCAATTACGGAAAAGTCAAGGGTCAAAACCGTCCCGGATATTAAGTTATCCTATCCGGTGGGCAATATAAAAAGTTAACGATTTTACTAAAATTTAACATGTCTTAATAACTTGTGCTTTAAATTCTTTTTATTGTGCGATGTCCACGGGAAAGACTTAACGCTAAATCATACTAAAAATGTTTTTGACCCACCTAATACCCGATTACGGAGAGAAAGGTCACAGATAATGAATAAAACTATTATTCTGGATCAGCAGTTCGCAAACTGTGGGCCGCGAGTCGCGAGCGAAATTTGAGTAGGTAGGCTGTGAAACATATGAGTCATATGACGATATGCTAGCTCTCAGTTGTTATCCTTGCCTGTTCGATGAAGCCATTACAGTACCTACTACTTTACTTTTGTAGTTTCCTTAAAACTTCTATGAAATTATGACGTATAAACAACACTTACTCTTCGTGTGCGTGCTATCAACATCGTTGCAGACTTCTCTTGGTCTAACTCTATCTATCGTCGGTTGAGAATTCGTTTGTGCCATATCCTTTTTTGGCAAAATCGTTTTTTAATGATTGATAAAATAACAAAAAATATGCTATAATTGACAGTAATCGGTTTTTGAAGCAAGCGCAGCGTAGGACGTCCACCCACAAGATGGACAGACGATCTTGTTAAGGTCGCCGGAAGGCGCTGGATGCGGGTCGCTTCCAACCGGCACGTATGGAGGTCCAAGGGGGAGGCCTATGTTCAGCAGTGGACGTCTTATGGCTGAGATGATGATGATGATGGTTTTTGAAAAAAACTATTTTTGATAATTGTTGTGCTATATCCTCATTTTGCTATAGGATAATTACAATCTTTTAACAGAAAATCATCACAAAAGTGTGACATATCCAAAACGTTTGTGTCACATCATACATTGTACGTTTAACATTTACTCATCAAAAACGGATATGGAAATATTTAAAATGGTTTTATTTTATGATTACCACTATATTTGTATGGTACTATAAATAGTAAATACAGGGTGGGCCAAAAGGGTGTTGGTAGTTTTAATCTTGAATTTTATCAAAACCGCTTGACGGGGTGCGGCGGAGGGGTATGTTGCTATACGCCACGTTTCGTGGAAATTTTATTGGCATAGAGCAGTACACAGGAACGGAGCCTGCATTTTCTGTATGAGCTTTTTACCAAAACCCTAAATCGTTGATTACTGCACCATGGGTGTATCGACAGGAATACCATTTACGAGATTAACGTGAGGTTCCAATTGTTAATGTTAAACGCAAATTGATCATAATGGTTGAAACAACCAGCTCGACCATAGCAATAATGCTGATCCTGTTGGCCGTTTACTTTAAGTAAGTAAAAGCATGCAGAATGCAGTTTTGTCTCTTTAAGAAACAAAACTGCATTCATATATTTTCTAAAACTCGCTTGCCTCGCCCGGGACTCGAAACGACTAAAAATTCCAAAAAATAAACACTTGCAATTTTAGTCTACTAGTCGATACAGTTAATGTTAATAATAACATTTCTACGAGAAACATTAGGTCTTACACTCGTCTGTCGTACAAAATATCCATAAAATCTAATATTTAGTATACTGAAGATTTTTTAGACAAGCCAAATTGAAGAAAAAAATAAAAATCTTTAAATGCAGTTTTGTATCTTTTTAAAAATAAAGGAATGTCTCCTTTTAGTAAAATGAGCCAACTTGAGGATTTAAGGTAGTTTCCCTCCAGGGCCCGACTTATTTTTCCACACTGTACTGTGTATACTTTAAATAACATGTACCTACCTACCTTAGTATGCACCTGGCATACCACTCTTTGGTTTTAGTGTTTATGGGTAATTTCATTTTTATAGAAATTAGTTTTTGAATACTGGTTCTTGAGAAAAACTGTTAAGATTAATTACAATAATAAACGCGAGTTCATTAATCCAGAACAGTGGTTCCCAAAGTTGAGGGGATCTGACCCACCTAACAAAAAAAAATCAAATTGGGGACAATCGGGACCTACCTAATCATTGCCGAAAATTCGGCCTTACGTAGGTAAGGCCTACGTAAGGCCTAATAGCGTCGGGTGAGAATGCGTTTGTGCCACACACCACTTACATGGTTTGCAGGAGAGCGAAAAGAAGCAAAAAAAAATATTTCTCGAAAAGTTTTGCATTTAGGAAATATTGAACTTACTTATCATTTAGGCACATATACAGGGTGGCCCACTTGAGTTTCTAGGGCAGCACTTCTCTTGAAGGCAAAATCTCAAATTCTGGGTTTTTTTTTTTCGAAATATTCCCCTCGGGGATATTGGCGAATTTCCGAATTTTTTCCTTTTGAGGTGCTCAAAAGCTTTCGAATTTTTCTCAAAGACTACAGATTTGAGGAAATACCACAGAAAAAAAATCAAAAGGACCGAGATTGGGGCTGGGTGGTGGACATTTGTTATCATTCCTTTCGGAAATGAGATTATAGCATCTGATTGGCAAAATGAAGTCGGTTATTCGCATCATTTGGTTTTAATTCATAAACAAACTGAATCTTTTAAACCTTAAGACGCAAATTATGCTTCAAAACTTGTCGCAATGTTGAATTTTTTATTGTCCGTAGCCCAAACTCTCTTACGCGTTGATTGTTGCGGATTTTGCCGAACTGAACGTCGAACGTGCTCCACAATGTCGGCCGTTCTCTCAGAGGCTGGACGTCCGCCAGGCATTATTGCTATGGTCGAGCTGGTTGTTTCAACCATTATGATCAATTTGCGTATAACATTAACAATTGGAACCTCACGTTAATCTCGTAAATGGTATTCCTGTCGATACACCCATGGTGCAGTAATCAACGATTTAGGGTTTTGGTAAAAAGCTCATACAGAAAATGCAGGCTCCGTTCCTGTGTACTGCTCTATGCCAATAAAATTTCCACGAAACGTGGCGTATAGCAACATACCCCTCCGCCGCACCCCGTCAAGCGGTTTTGAAAAATTCAAGATTAAAACTACCAACACCCTTTTGGCCCACCCTGTATTTACTATTTATAGTACCATACAAATATAGTGGTAATCATAAAATAAAACCATTTTAAATATTTCCATATCCGTTTTTGATGAGTAAATGTTAAACGTACAATGTATGATGTGACACAAACGTTTTGGATATGTCACACTTTTGTGATGATTTTCTGTTAAAAGATTGTAATTATTCTATAGCAAAATGAGGATATAGCACAACAATTATCAAAAATAGTTTTTTTCAAAAACCGATTACTGTCAATTATAGCATATTTTTTGTTATTTTATCAATCATTAAAAAACGATTTTGCCAAAAAAGGATATGGCACAAACGAATTCTCAACCGACGATAGATAGAGTTAGACCAAGAGAAGTCTGCAACGATGTTGATAGCACGCACACGAAGAGTAAGTGTTGTTTATACGTCACAATTTCATAGAAGTTTTAAGGAAACTACAAAAGAAAAGTAGTAGGTACTGTAATGGCTTCATCGAACAGGCAAGGATAACAACTGAGAGCTAGCATGTCGTCATATGACTCATATGTTTCACAGCCTACCTACTCAAATTTCGCTCGCGACCCACAGTTTGCGAACTGCTGATCCAGAATAAGTTTTATTCATTATCTGTGACCTTTCTCTCCGTAATCGGGTATTAGGTGGGTCAAAAACATTTTTAGTATGATATAGCGTTAAGTCTTTCCCGTGGACATCGCACAATAAAAATAATTTAAAACACAAGTTATTATGACCCTTAAAGACATGTTAAATTTTAGTAAAATCGTTAACTTTTTATATGATAGGATAACTTAATATCCGGGACGGTTTTGACCCTTGACTTTTCCGTAATTGGGTAGTGGGTCTGATTTTTATTTTGTTGGCGAATTTTTATCCGTTAGATTTGGGTTAAATTTTAACTAGTATGTAGAGCTCCTCATTCTGGCGCGGATAAATACCAAATCATAACTAGCCCCGAAAAAATGTATGTAATTTTTGATTTTTCCGTTTCAGTGTTTGAGTTTCAGTTTATTGTACTTACAAACCTAATAGGGAACTCTATGTGTCCACCAAATTTTATCGAAAACTCTAAAAAAAAAACATTCTACAACAAAATTCGACGACCGGTCTGGCCTAGTGGGTAGTGACCCTGCCTATGAAGCCGATGGTCCCGGGTTCGAATCCTGGTAAGGGCATTTATTTGTATGATGATACAGATATTTGTTTCTGAGTCATGGTTGTTTTCTATGTATTTATATATTATATATATCGTTGTCTGAGTACCCACAACACAAGCCTTCTTGAGCTTGCCGTGGGGCTTAGTCAATTTGTGTAAAAAATGTCCTATAATATTTATTTATTTATTTTATTTTATTTAAAATAAAAACGTCCATACCTATAGTTCGTTTTTTTTAGCATTAGAAAGGACTTCGCAGAAGTAGCTTGTGGTTCCAAATCCGGCACTTTTAGCAGTAATAATTTGAAGTAAATTATATGTATTGATTAGATAATTCAATAATTATTAACAACTAGTGGCTCTGTGAGCTGTAGACCTCGCGAGCTGAGCTTAAAACTGAGTAAATGTATGGCTTCGTTGTTAAGAAGAATTTATAGAATCTAATTTGACAATTAAAACCTTAACTATCGAACCTGCTTACAAAATTCGGGAATTGGTTTAGAAATGGGACCAGTAGAGTAGAACAGATGGACATACGAAACAATTTTTGGCTAAGAGGCCAATTCAAACGTACACTGATATCAGAATGACGCCTAACTGATGTCATTTACTTATCGTGCATTTCGCTGGTTCTTGTCCGTACATGTATTGGCGCAAGCGAGACGCACGATGACTACTAAATAACATGATAAAAATATCATTCCGATGTCAGTGTACGGTCGGCATACTAATTGTATAGAAAAGTGGATAGAATTAGACCAAGAAAAGTCTGCAGAGCACACGCAGTGCCAATGTTATTTGTGCCAGTGTCAAAATCTCTGCAGACTTTTCTTGGTCTAACTCTACTTATGTTAGGGAACTAACATTACCTTTTAATTAGCCTGTAAACTGCAACTGAGAAGCTTCGTGCGCGTTTGGTTTGCCAGTCTTTTCAGTCTTTGTTCCTCCTCGAGTCGCAATAGAAGGAGTTTCATGCTTTTAATTTTAGTCGAGTGAGAATTTAAATATCTAACTAATCTAAATTCTAAAGAGAATAGATTGTATAGGGGACGTGCATGAACTATAGGGGGCAGCACAGGAGCCGTCAGATCTTTGGCGCGAAGCGTAGATGTGTAGTTTATGATTCCGATGTAGCCCACAAGATGGCAGAACCTACTATGCACAAGAAAACGTACCTCCGAGAACGGTTGATGGTAGCACTTGCTTTGGCAATGTACATGTGCACATATGTTTCCGATTCAGGCCACAAGATGGCAGGCCCTCCAACGCGCACGGTCCCTATAGTAGAGGGTTATTGTCGTACTAAATTTTGTAGTCACTGCAAATCAGTGCTGTAAATTTACTGCCATCTTTCGATACAGGATTAAAATGAAAATGAATAAAAAATATCAATAAATGTATATATGTATGGATAAATGATTTTTTTATTTTTAGAACGCCATATGATTTTGACCCATGTTCTTTTACTGATATGAGTAAAAATTGTTAAATATAAAATGGTGTCGCCATCTAGACGAGCATAGAGGCCAAAGGTATGGCGCCGTATATTCAAGAATCAAATTTTCTTTAAAGCGCAAAATGCCATCATCTCTTGCAAAAATTAAACGAATCATACGCTTAGCCCGCGCTTTTCAAAATAAAATAATAAAATAAAAAACAACAATTGATACGAAATTTAAGTATAAAAAAATACAAAAAGTTGTGTAGCAGCATACAATTACTGGGGATGGAACCAGGGACCTCCCGATGCAAACAAAAAAAGTGAACGTTTGCAAAATGCGCCATGATAGTTCTTACTAAAGCTGACGAAATTTAGCTACTCATTCTCAAGTAAAAACGAAATATCTAAATACCGCCAAAACCAGCGATACAAATTTTCTAAATTTTTGGACATTTAATCTATAAACATATTAGTGTCCGACCGAAACATGTTTTTTTGCCGAAACCGAAACCGAAACCGAATGTTCGGCTTTGGCTCTAGTTTCGGCCGAAACCGAAACCGAAACCGAACCTTTTGTAGACTTGTTAAAATCGTTGAAAAAATGTCATAAAACCGCTTTTACACACATATTATGGGGCTGTCAACACCCAATGTCCTTGAAATTGATGTTACTTAAGCAGTTTTTTAAGAAAATGACTAGAGTTAGACCAAGATAATTCTGCAACGATTATTTTATTTTAAACGTCAAAACTTCTATGAAATTATGACGTATAAATAACATTTGCACTAGTTTCACTGCGTATGCTATCAAAATGATTGCAGAATTTTCTTGGTCTAACTCTATTCATTCACCAGTCAAGCCAACATGTAGATACAGGGTCAAACAAAAACGCGAGCGCAGCGAGCGCGAATTTTTTGTTGACAATATCGCAAGGCCGGCTACCGATCTTCACCTGGGCCTAAACATCCGAAGTGCCCCAGTGAGGCGAACTTTCATGCGAAGTCAAAGCCGTGCTTCAGGCTTCAGAATAAGTAGTTGAGCACAGACTCCAACCAATGTCCATTGTATTAAAAAGCGAGATACATATTTCCTTGAGCGCTGGTGGCCTAGCGGTAAGAGCGTGCGACTTTTAATCCGAAGGTCGCAGGTACAAACCCCGGCTCGTACCAATAAGTTTTTCGAAAGTTATATACGAAATATCATTTGATATTTACTATTTTCTTTTCGGTGAAGGAAAAACATCGTGAGGAAGCCGGACTAGTCCCGATAAGGCCTAGTTTACTCTCTGGGTGCTAGTGCCTAGTGCCTACGCCAATTCTTGGGATTAGTTGTCAATTTGACCCCAGGCTCCCATGAGCCGTGGCAAAAATTCCGGGATTACGCGAGGAAGATGATGAGTTTTCTTATTATTCCTTTGCCCAGGCCCAGTAACATGCGACAGTGCTATCTCATTTACTCCGATTAGATACAATTAGACAGTGTGCGCGATATAGGTATTAACAGCCTTTTAAGACTGCGTCGACCGTCTAGTGGCGCCCTCATTAGTGGAATTGTGTTTTATACAATTAATAATAATAATTAACCAATTAATTTCTATACCTATACATGAATCAGTATATGTAGGTACATATTAATATTGTTGTCCTACTTATTCCCCAACTTTTGGTCTTTGTCACATAGTTTAGTTTCATAGTACGAAGTACCATTTCGTAAGTTTCGGCCCGGCCGAAAGGTTCGGCCGTTTTTTCGCCGAAACCGAAACTACAGCCGAAACATGATTTTTTGGCCGAAACTGGCCGAAACCGAAACCGAACCTTCGGTCGGTCACTAAAACATATATCAAAAAGTAAAAACTCTTATGATATCGATACGATTATTTGTTTAACACTTTCGCGACCAGGCAAAATTTCAAACAATACCCCAGAAACCGACAGTACTCGCTAGTCGGGCAACGACGTGCAACTCAATGCCGCACGCCGCGAACCCGCTAGTCGGGCAAGCGGCGGACGCTCAGGGCTGTGACAAGTAACTTTCGTATAAGTACGTGGATAAAATTAAATCTGCTGTCTCATCTGTTTAGGCTCCCCGTTTTGTTCTTCTCCTAATTCTAACTCCTATTGATACATACCCGTGTATGCAATTTCACGTAACCAACTAATAAGAATTTTTATTTTGTAATCGCATTAGGTAAAGTAAATAAAAATACAAAGTGAAGTAATAAAATATAATAATCAACTGTACCAACTTTTCGACCACATAATAATCAGAAGACTTACAATTTTTTCTGTTAGTGGTAGTGGCAGCCCTGAGGTAGTGAAGATGCAATGCTTGCCCGCCTGTCGGGCACTTCGGCGTCGCGTGTAGGTTTAATAGCTCTTGCCCGACTAGCGGGTATGCCGGCATCTGAGTAAAGTTTACGAGTGCCCGAGAGTCGGGTACGCGGTGTCGAATGTGTTAAGCGCTAGGTATCACGACTCCGCCATTTTTAAAAATTTCCAAAAACCGCATTGACAAAAAATTTTTATTTAGTCATAGAATCTGGTCACAAAATTTCATGAGAATCGGTTAAGAATGGCGACCTGTAGCGGAGAACATCCGGAAATACAAAACTAAATATCTAAATACCGCCTAAACCAGCGATAATTTTTTTCTGCATTTTTTGCTATTAACACTGTAAACATGTCTCAAAAAGAAAAAACTCTTATGATATCGATACGACTATTTGTTTAGGCGACAGGTATCACGACACCGCCATTTTTAAAAATTTCCATAAACCGGATTGACAAAAAAAAATTATTTAGTCATAGAATCTGGTCACAAAATTTCATGAGAATCGGTTAAGAATTGCGACCTGTAGAGGAGAACATCCGGAAATACAAAACTAAATATCTAAATACCGCCTAAACCAGCGATATTTTTTTTCTGCATTTTTTGCTATTAACTCTGTAAACATGTCTCAAAAAGAAAAAACTCTTATGATATCGATACGACTATTTGTTTAGGCGACAGGTATCACGACTCCGCCATTTTAAAAAAATTCCAAAAACCGGATTGACAAAAAAAAATTATTTAGTCATAGAATCTGGTCACAAAATTTCATGAGAATCGGTTAAGAATGGCGACCTGTAGCGGAGAACATCCGGAAATACAAAACTAAATATCTAAATACCGCCTAAACCAGCGATAATTTTTTTCTGCATTTTTTGCTATTAACACTGTAAACATGTCTCAAAAAGAAAAAACTCTTATGATATCGATACGACTATTTGTTTAGGCGACAGGTATCACGACACCGCCATTTTTAAAAATTTCCATAAACCGGATTGACAAAAAAAAATTATTTAGTCATAGAATCTGGTCACAAAATTTCATGAGAATCAGTTAAGAATTGCGACCTGTAGAGGAGAACATCCGGAAATACAAAACTAAATATCTAAATACCGCCTAAACCAGCGATATTTTTTTTCTGCATTTTTTGCTATTAACTCTGTAAACATGTCTCAAAAAGAAAAAACTCTTATGATATCGATACGACTATTTGTTTAGGCGACAGGTATCACGACTCCGCCATTTTAAAAAAATTCCAAAAACCGGATTGACAAAAAAAAATTATTTAGTCATAGAATCTGGTCACAAAATTTCATGAGAATCGGTTAAGAATGGCGACCTGTAGCGGAGAACATCCGGAAATACAAAACTAAATATCTAAATACCGCCTAAACCAGCGATAATTTTTTTCTGCATTTTTTGCTATTAACACTGTAAACATGTCTCAAAAAGAAAAAAACTCTTATGATATCGATACGACTATTTGTTTAGGCGACAGGTATCACGACACCGCCATTTTTAAAAATTTCCATAAACCGGATTGACAAAAAAAAAATATTTAGTCATAGAATCTGGTCACAAAATTTCATGAGAATCAGTTAAGAATTGCGACCTGTAGAGGAGAACATCCGGACATACGAAAGCAAATTGCTCGAGTCAAAACGTAGACCTTCGCTAAACTTCGGTCAATTAAAGAGCCTGATAAAAACTGCACGCTTGCTTCTGTGGAGTTCTAATGCTAAAAAAAACGAACTATAGTGTAAATTTCATTCGATGGCGTGACGTGACGTACGCGTGTGCGTTAAGTGTCATTTTGTATAGGATTTTGAATTTCCAATACGTCCCGTCGGCGTGTTCAAAATCCCATACAATAATAGACACAACGAAACGCCAACGATTGTCACGCTACCAAATGAAATTTATACTAGGGATGCAGTAGTACAGTCACCTGCAATATTATGTTACACAACGAAGGCCGCAAAAATATCTGACACGATCTTATTTGTAGAGCCATAAGAGCGTGTCACATATTTTTGCGGCCTTCGAAGAGTAACATATTATTGCAGGTGACTGTACGTCTACCACCAGTTTTGACATTGACATAACGCTCACGTCCACGTAATTTACTTTCTGTACATCTCGCTTGCACTAACATGCGAGTACGAGCGAGATGCATAGAAAGTAAGTTAAGTAGACGTGAGCGTATATGTCAATGTCAAAACTGATGGTAGACGTATAGGTAAGTAGTTTAGTTACCATCATTGAACGTACGAGTATAATCTCGGAGTAATTAACAATGGAGCCGCCATGTCTAAAATTTTCGGTACAAAATAGTCTGCCGTTTTTTGCGGGGGAGGGGCACATCAAATGTATAGGTACGTCATGTCAGATAAACGTCAGTCCATACATATGGTTGACATGTGGTTGACCATTGGCCGCCTTTTTTCGACAGAGGGGAACGCCTGTTAATGGCGGCTCCATTGTTAATTACTCCGAGAGTATAATTGTCTATTCAATTCCAAGTTAGGTATAAAGGCATATAGGTTTATAAATATTTCCTGACCGTGACAAACGTGATGACCAATGATTTACAATCGATTGACATATCGCAAATTCATAGAAAACACATACCTAAGTTACCTACTTTACATTATCGCGAATATTGCAATGTCAATATTTTTTGCTATTGCGAGTGGAGTCACTTATTGCTTAATAGCACAGTTTAGATACCTAACGACATTCAATATAGTGTTTGTATATACAAATTAAGAGGGACGCAAAATAGTTATTTGTTTTACAAGGGGGCAAAGTTGTTGTTTGACCGCTCGTGCTAATATTGATACCCGAGCAAGCGAAAGATCCCAAAGTTGAACCACGAGCGTAGCGAGTGGTTCGAAAATGGAATCTTGAGCGTTGCGAGGGTTTCAAAGCACGAGGGTTAAACAAGATTTGCCTCCGAGTGAAACACAACATTTTTCACCACACCAACCCGAAGCAAATATTTAATGTAAAATATCAAACAAAATCAAACCAAATCAAATCCAAATGAATGTTTTTAAATATTTATCATCCAAAATCATCATTTAAAAGTCAATTCTACCAGCAAACATAAGAAAACAACTCAAAATTTGCATTTGATTACTTTGCCTCACATGTGAATAAAATGCAACTTTGCTATCAGTTTTTGAAGTGCAAAGTAAGCCTTTCCGAGCTGGTGTGGTGAAAAAGAGTTTAATTACTTATTTTGAAATTACTTTTGGTGCTGTAATCCAGTAATTATAACTTTTTTTGCGTTTCTCTTTTGTCCGTGAGTCCCTAGGTACCTATATAATATTTGTGTTACTCCAATATACTTAGTTCAATATTTCTTTTTACGTATAAGTATAATTGCTAAGTGTGTGATATTCCCAATTGCCAAGATTGCCGATATTCAGATTGGACAGGTTTCGGCCGAAGCACGGCGATGGTTCGGTTTCGGCTAAAAAACTGTCGAACCTATAGGCCTCATCAAAACTGTATTTTTACCATCTGGCCGAAGTTTGCGGTATCGGTAACGGCGTAGGTAAAAACCGGCCAAGTACGGGTCGGACTCTCGCACGAAGGGTTCCATACCATTACGCAAAAAACGGCAATAAAATCACGTTTGTTGTATGAGAACCCCACTTAAATATTTATTATATTCTGTTATTAGTGTTTGTTGTTATAGCGGCAACAGAAATATCATCTGTGAAAATTTGAACTGCCTAGCTATCACGATTCATGAGATACAGCCTGGTGACAGACAGACGGACAACGGAGTCTTAGTAATAGGGTCCCGTTTTTCCCCTGGGTTACGGAACTCTAAAAATCATGTTTTGGCCGAAGGTTCGTCCGCGACTTCGCCTGCTTGGAATGATGATGATTATATTAACTCTTACTTTATATTAAACTATCTAAGTATATCATTGCCCGGGCGTCAAACTATATCCATACCAAATTTTATCTAAATCCCTTCAGCAGTTTAAGCGTGAAGGGGGGTAACACACAGACAAACAAAGGTACTAAGTGCCTATCGCATAAAGTACCTTAGCTTATCTCAAGAGCTGAAATTACTTTATAACTTTGTAGACGAATAAATACCTATTTATTAAGTAAAACGCGATTAGATTCCGTAAGAAAGGCGTAGGCAGAGGCGTATTTACAAATTTGGCGCCCCGGGCCATTTTGATTTGCCGCCCCCCTTCATCAAAAAAAACCTGCAACAAGTACCTTTGGGGTGTGAAATAAAAAAAAACTAAACATTTACCATTTACTCACATAGGCATTTACATTGTTTTCCTATGTACAAATTGGTTGACAAAATCATCAATAACGCTGTCGTAATTTAAAACGTTTAGAGCGCTCTTACAAGAAAAGTCGAAATAATGCAAAATTGATGATACTAGTCGACGAAATTCAGGACTTTGCGCTCATTATTAGAAACAATGAGTACTTGTTCCAGTAAAAGCGTCTTCTTATCTTTATAAATATCGTTGTAAATATTAGAAAAAGGACTTATTAAATTAGTAATGATTTTTTTTCTGATGGTCGTTTCCGAAAAACCCCGTGAAGCACTGAATGGCGAGCTCTTATTTGGAAATGTTGAGAATTTTACTCTGCTAAACCTGGCTATTTTGTATTACTAATACCCTGTACTTTAGGCATATCAAACTATATTTTTCCTACATACCTTTGAGAAAAAGAAAATCAAAGTAAAACGAACTCGATTTTCTCTCCGAAACAAGTGTCAATTCCTACGAAAATCTACTTAATATCGAAGTCATTTTCATACTCAAGCAATCTGCAACGTTTGCTTATACTGTTGGTATACATTAGTGTTTATGAAATTCTACTATAATTTTTTGGCAATTTTTTGAAAACTACTCTATATTACCGATGACGCGCGCTGCGCCAGCTCAGTGCCGCGGCAGAGCTTGTAGAGGCAGGACGTGTGTCGGTCGACTCCGCACATTTTCAACGGCGACGACGAGGTTTTTTATCATTGTGTGCGGCGGGCGCCGTGTAAAACGCTATACTGTGTGCGTGTAAACCGCAACGAGAGACTTTGATCCTAGCACTGTTTTTATAGTATTATAATTTATAATGGTACAGTTTAATAAACTACCGGACAGGATTAAAAATATTTGAAACGACCTGACATTCTATATGTATTTATTTGACTCAAGATAGTACTCAGGGTCTGATGATGGAGCCGGAAGGTGGTCACCGGTACCAATCAACCATGCAACTAAACCACTTCGTGTTTAGGCTCGTTTTATTCATCTCAACAAGATCTTTGACACAAGATAGTACTCAGGGTCTGATGATGGAGCCGGAAGGTAGTCACCGGTACCAATCAACCATGCAACTAAACCACTTCGTGTTTGGGCTCGTTTGATTCGGCTCAACAAGATCTTTGACTTAAGATAGTACTCAGGGTCTGATGATGGAGCCGGAAGGTGGTCACCAGTACCAATCAACAATGCAACTAAACCACTTCGTGTTTAGGCTCGTTTTATTCGTCTCAACAAGATCTTTGACTTAAGATAGTACTCAGGGTCTGATGATGGAGCCGGAAGGTGGTCACCGGTACCAATCAACCATGCAACTAAACCACTTCGTGTTTGGGCTCGTTTGATTCGTCTCAACAAGATCTTTGGCACAAGATAATACTCAGGGTCTGATGATGGAGCCGGAAGGTGGTCACCGGTACCAATCAACCATGCAACTAAACCACTTCGTGTTTAGGCTCGTTTGATTCGTCTCAACAAGATCTTTGACACAAGATAGTACTCAGGGTCTGATGATGGAGCCGGCAGGTGGTCACCGGTACCAATCAACCATGCCACTAAACCACTTCGTGTTTAGGCTCGTTTTATTCGTTTCTATAAGATCTTTGACACAAGATAGTACTCAGGGTCTGATGTTGGAGCCGGAAGGTGGTCACCGGTACCAATCAACCATGCAACTACACCACTTCGTGTTTAGGCTCGTTTGATTCGTCTCAACAAGACCTTAGACACAAGATAGTACTCAGATCTGATGATGGAGCTGGAAGGTGGCCACGGGTAACAGTCTACCATGTAACTGAACCACTTCGTGTTTGGGCTCGTTTGATTTGTCGCAACAAGATCTTTGACACAAGTTAGTACTCAGGGTCTGATGATGGAGCTGGACTGTGGCCACGGGTACCAGTCTACCATGTAACTGAACCACTTCGTGTTTGGGCTCGTTTGATTCCTCGCAATAAGATGTTTGAGACAAGATACTACTCAGGGTTAGACGTGCGCGCCGCCGCGGCGCGCCGCCGCCATAAGGAGTCAGCGCGCCGCCGCCGCCGCCGGTAGTTTAAAATTCGCGCCGAGACAAAACCCGCAAGAGGGTACAAATTTAAAATCAATGGTTATAAAGCGCGTGCAACGTGCCTAGCTTTAGCGTTCTGACTGTTCCGTTTTTTTTAATTCATTGCTTGATTTATTTTAACCCTTAAATCGATAACGTCCACTATACTGGACATCCCAATAAAAAAAATCTGCACCAATTATTAAAGCATAGCGTTACTTTCCCCTGGTAGCCTACTTACACTACCAGGAAACTACGACTACTACTACTACGACTACTACTACTACTTGAATGATATGTTATTTTTAAGTAAGTAAGAAAATATTGGGAAGCAGTGTGAACATAATCTTTTTGTCAAAGTCCTACAGCAGACTACCTATGCAGAACTTGCAAGGAAGCATCCGACAGACTGACATTTTCCCCTTATTTTTTTTTTTTTTATATGACAGTATTAAGCAGCGTTAAAACGTGTAATAGGTTACTAACTGGCTCCAATTTCACCACGGTGACAGGTGCGACAATTGTAAAACATCACTGTTGCTGACGTCACAGGCATCCATGGGCTACGGTTACCGCTTACCATCGGGCGGGCCGTATTCCTGTTTGCCACCATCATTGTTTTATTAAAAAAAACTTTATTATATCGGAAAAAAACAGATATTTCTCTTGCTAAGTTTATGACAATAGTCACAAAAACACTACAATTGTCACGAAATTCCCTCATATAACTCATTACCTGTCAAGAATTACCTACAATTCTTCTAAATCTTGACAATTGTCAGAAACTTCGCAAAAGAAATATCTGTTTTTTTCCGATATAATAAAGTTTTTTTTAATAAAACAATGATGGTGGCAAACAGGAATACGGCCCGCCCGATGGTAAGTAGTAACCGTAGCCCATGGATGCCTGTGACGTCAGCAACAGTGATTTTACAATTGTCGCACCTGTCACCGTGGTGAAATTGGGGCCTGGTCTGTTTTTTACGTGGCAATATGATTTACATAAAAATGTTTTGTGTTTATGGGTAAAAACAAGTGTAAAAAACCAGGCAAGTGCGAGTCGGACTCGCTCACGAAGGGTTCCGTACCATAATGAAAAAAAAACGGAAAAAATGCAAAAAAAAACGGTCACACATCCAAGTACAGACCACGCCCGACGTTGCTTAACTTTGGTCAAAAATCACGTTTGTTGTATGGGAGCCCCATTTAAATCTTTATTTTATTCTGTTTTTAGTATTTGTTGTTATAGCGGCAACAGAAATACATCATCTGTGAAAATTTCAACTTTCTAGCTATCACGGTTCGTGAGATACAGCCTGATGACAGACGGACGGACGGACGGACAGACGGACGGACGGACGGACGGACAGCGAAGTCTTAGTAATAGGGTCCCGTTTTACCTTTTGGGTACGGAACCCTAAAAAGTGTAATGTCCAGTATTTTTCCCGTTGTCGATTACACGGCACTTTTGCTAAGTCCAATATGTTGGACGTTGCCAAGTATGCGAAGAGTAAAATTATTAAATTTTCTGGTAGTTTTTGTGGTAAATAAATTAAATAGAGGGATGTTAGGTGTTTCAAAACGTTCTAAAAAGTCATTACTTGCGGTAATACAACGTAATTAACCAAATAGATTAAAAAAATTTTTTTTCCTGTGGATGTGGTGTGTGTGTGTGTGTGTGTGTGGATTTGTTTTCATCAAGAGACAGACCCGATTTCATTTGAGAAATGTATTACGAAAATTTTTACTTTTTACTATTTTTACGGTTTTACTTACTTAAACTTACTTAAATTCATTACATAAGTTGACATTATCAGTAAGTGTATTTCTAATAAAAAAATGCAATTATTCTATATTTATTTAAAAAAACATGTATTGGACTAAAAAACCCTTATGCATATAGGTACAGTAGGTACTCTATTATACTCGGCGTGTCCAAAATACTGGACGTCTTTTTATTACGCCGATATATTTTTTTACACCGATCATAGCAACGTCCAACATACTTGACATATGTTTTTTTCAACATTATAATTAGATTTTTTTTCATGATTTTTCTACAATAAACCAAAAAACAATGTAACACAGTTTTTTTTTGAGATTTTTCCCTTGTTGATTTAGAGTTAATCTTGGTTTTTTCATTATACGTATATTGAAAAGTTGAAAATCCCACGCCGCCGGCGTTACGCCGCCGCCGTGGATTTTTTCGTGGCGCGCCGCCGCCCGATTTTTTTCTACCGGCGCGCACGTCTACTCAGGGTCTGATGATGGAGCTGATGATGATTGACAGGTACCCGTCGCCACCTTCGCGCTCCATCATCAGACCCTGAGTACTACCTTGTGTCAAAGATCTTGTTGAGATGAATAAAACGTGCCTAAACACGAAATGGTTTAGTTGCATGGTTGATTGGTACCGGTGACTACCTTCCGGCTCCAACATCAGACCCTGAGTACTATCTTGTGTCAAAGATCTTGTTGAAACGAATAAAACGAGCCTAAACACGAAGTGGTTTAGTTGCATGGTTGATTGGTACCGGTGACCACCTTCCAGCTCCATCATCAGACTCTGAGTATCACCTAGTGTCAAAGATCTTGTTGAGACGAATCAAACGATCCTAAACACGATGTTGTTTAGTTGCATGGTTGATTGGTAATGGTACCTTCCAGCTCCATCATCAGACCCTGAGTACTGTCTTGTGTCAAAGATCTTGTTGAGACGAATCAAACGAGCCCAAACACGAAGTTGTTTAGTTACATGATAGACTGGTACCCGTGGCCACCTTCCAGCTCCATCATCAGACCCTGTGTATCTTCAGTGTCAAAGATCTTGTTGAGACGAATCAAACGAGCCTAATCATGTTACTACATGGTTGATTGGTATCCGTGACCACCTTAATCATCATCAAATCCTCAGTACCAGTTCGTTTTTAAACCCTCGTTGATACAAACTTTACAACCTATAGGTACCAAATGCAATGACGAAACATGTAAATAAGCGAGTAGGTACCTATAATTTCTTTCGAGTAATATACCTTCATAAGTACGAGTATGGGGCTATTCATAAATTACGTCGTTTCAGTTTCAAATGGGAGGAGTGGGGGGGGGAGGGTCTGGACATCGGATGATGGTAACATGACGTAGGAGGAAACAGATTCATCCGAAGCTTGATTTTTGGATGATTTGAGGGGTGGGGGGGAGGTCAAAAATCGTCAAAAATAGATGACGTAATTTATGAACAGCCCCTATGTACATTTGCACTGCATTTAGTATTTTCGTACTTACCAAATAACAGTTTTAGAACTTTAAAAGTTAAGTACAGTTAGTTTTGTTATGGTTGATTTCAATATGCTTCGCGAAGGATCAAGAATGTTTAATCCATCATTGTAGTGCGAGTGTGGTAGAAGGGATCGGCGTACTGAGCTCGCACGGCCTGCCGCAGCGCGTAAAATACCTAAACTCGCTCAACGCCGAAATGTAATAGCGCTCTTAAGAAGAGCTAAGCTATTCAGGCGCTCTCCGCTGATAGTGGAACGTAGATATTTTTTTATTCTTTTGAGTGCAGAAAGGTGACGTCACTAATGTCACTATTCTAGATACAGATTTATATGGGCCGTTTTTGTCACTCAATGACGATGCGACCTCGTTATATTTTCCTGATCTGATCGGTGACCGGTGGGTACTGCTGGGTTTTGGCCATTGAGAATCAAGGTGAGATATGGCAGTCAGGCTGGATATAGCTAAGGAGTTCGGTCGGGTCTGGCATCGAGTCTGCTCGAGGGACTATATGTTATACAAATGGATCGCTAGCTTTCACATGAGCCGTATAGTAGACGGAAGCTGCTCCGATAGTGTGGACATTACCGCTGGCGTTGCACTAGGTTCTGTGCTGTCATTGCTGCATATCAATGATAATCATTGCTATGCAGACGACAGTAGTAGGGATGCGTATTACACAGGCCGTACCATTATCCCTCATTCTGTGGTGCTGGAAAGTCATGAAAAGTATTGTATTTGTACCTGATATCGAGAGCACTCTATCTGTACTGAGTTTCGGCATGGGATCGGAACAATTTAGTGAGATTCAATACCACGAAGACACAAGAACCGCCCGTATGTATATAGTCAGATGGGTAACAAATAATGTTAGGTACGTACGTGAAAACGCGAGCGTAGCGAGCGCGAAATTTTTTCGAGAAAATAGTAGGTACATTTTTAGGGTTTCGTACTTTAAAAGGAAAAAAACGGAACCCATATAAGATCACTTTGTTGTCCGTCCGGCCGTCTGTCTGTCTCAATATAAAGGGTCTTGACATGACAGAGGGCGGCAAAATCGACAAGGCTTGTTATTTAAATTTTACAAATAAATAGGCGAGCGACAAAATTCTGGTCGACCCTATCTGAACAGCTAATAAAATATTTTTTTGACCCAAATTTGCCGCCCCCTAAAATCTGCCGCCATAGGCTTCAGCCTACTCAGCCTAGTGGTAAATCCGGCACTGCGCCGTACTAATACTTCTTGAACGAAAATGTTGCTTAATTTAGGTACTTGTTGGTAGATATTTTTAGCAATTGGTGGGGTTTGAAGCGTTCGTTTGTTTATTAATTTAAATGTCAATTAAAATATAATAAAAAATATAGCTAAGTTTGATTATAAAAGGCGCCCAGAAAAAGCCGCAAGGGGGCGGCTTCGCCGCCCCCCTGCGGCCTGCCGCCCCGGGCCATGGCCCCCTTGGCCCTATGGTAAATACGCCCCTGGGCGTAGGTACCTATTGGAAACAAGGTAGATACATCTCTCTTATCTCTTATGTTGTATACAGATACGGCCCCGACACTATCATTAGTAATGACATGAAATTTCATTATGCTCCAGCGTTTGGTCCAGTCAGGTCATGACATTCTTAAATCTCCCCACACACTTATCAGTATTTCTATCAGTATTTTACATCATTACTTTTCACGGGGAATTTTAAGTTATTATTTTCCTAACCGTTCTTAGTTATGTTGTAGACGTTGTAGTGTACGCTTTGAAGAACACAAAACCAAGACATTATTCAATCATCGATTCAAATATTTCTAACTTGTCGTAACTATACTATACTGTGGCAACACTACCCGATGAGCCAGAAAAATGCAGATAAAGAAATAGGTAATTAAAAAGAATATTAATTTAGTTCCAACCTTTTCGTGCATGCGTGCGTCATGACTGTGTGAAAGATTGGTAGTTAAAAAATGTTTCCAACTTTTTTTTATTCTTCTTCTTATTCACGAACCGGGAATCAAACTATTCTTAAAGTACAATCAGCATCATATATTAGATAGCATCCAAAGTATTCAAATAGTTCGGTACTTCATACATATTATATGGTAGCATCCAAAGTATTCAAACAGTTCGGTACGCCATACATATTATATGATGTACCGAACTATTTGAATACTTTGGATGCTACCTACTATACGACGATGACTGTAGTACTACTGGATTCTTCTTTTATGTAAGAATGTATACGTATTTGGTTAAGAAAAAAGGTACCTGATATGTAACCTAGTTAACCTACCTATAATAAAAATACTTTGTTTTTATTTGGTTAGTAAAATAAAAACGGCTATGGCAGAAATTTAATTGATGTTTTGAAGAAAACTGAATGCAATTTATTTCGTCTTAAAGATCTATATTTTGGTTCCTTCGAACTTTATCTGAGTTTCTCTTTTCGCTTCAGATCTTTATGAATAAGTCTTTAGTACCGCATTTTGCTGTCGCATTCTATATATTATGCTGAGGGAAGGACCTTTAAAACACAGGTTTTTGGGTTATTCGAAATACTAATACTTGTACATAATTATTAAAAAAGTGGTTAGGATTTTGCTGATTAAAACTAATCGGGGTTTCTGCGGTTGACCTGACGTTTAGTAAAAACAATATCTGTGGAGGTTCGAAGTAAGGAGGTGTAAAAAAAGAGTCCGTCATAATGCAGAACGGGATAGTCTTATATGGAACATTCAACCATAAACCATAAACACTAATTCATTCTCACTTAGTCATAAAACTTTTTAAGCTCAAAACTATTCATAGCTAATTCAGGCCAGTAACGCGTTTATGAATAATGCCATAAAACAAGAGAGTTTATAGGATTGGTGCATACTTACAACATGTTATTATATAAGGCCATATACAGAATATACAAAATGGGGATGTTGACTATATTTAAAAAAAATATTGAACTCCATGCACGAAATAAAAAGCAAAAGGGAATATATCGCAAAAGTCGGCGTAGGGAGAGCCACTAGCAAATTCAGAGGGTCTACTTCGAAATGCGAAAATCGAAATTTCGTTATCAGTCTCTAACGCTCGAAAACGCAAGAGTGATAAAGAGGCAGAAAACGAAATTTCGTTTTTCGCGGTAAGCCCTCAGTATGTGCTAGAGGCGCCCCCTACGCAAAGTATTGCGTAATATTATTCTATTTCCCTGAAGAGGGAATATTACTCGAAACTCTGCGTAGGGGGCGCCACTACCACAATCCATCACAATCTGGGAATCTACCGCGAAACACGAAATTTCGTTATCTAACCTCTCTATCACTTTTCATCATCATCATCCGCCTAGCGTTTGTCCCGTAATGTGCCTGGGTCCGCTTTCCTACTTTTCTCCTTCCACTTCGCTCTATTCTGGACATCGGTTTCTGCTAACCCACAGGCTTTTAATTTTTCGAATCACTTTTGCATATTCGAACGATAAAGAGGCAGATAACTAAATTTCGATTTTTGCGTTTCCCTGTAAAAATATAATTAAATTGTTGTAAACAACATAAAATAAAAGGTTTTTATTTCATGTATGGAAACTTTTAGAAAGGGACAGACATTTTCTTTGTGCGTCGTATTCTGCATGAAAGTGAAAATAAACTTTAGAGCTATGACAATAAAGTAGGTATACTTCACTTATTGATTTAAATGCCAGTATAATGACTCTTGTTAGTATAAAACCTTCTTCTTAAGTACTTTAAATGACGGAATGAGGGATTAGAGATACGCTCCACTCACTATCAGTATAATGTCATTATTTTGTCATTACTTCAAAAATATTAAAAATGTTTAATAACTTCATTATCGTCCATCATTCTTTCTGTCATTTCTGATTCCATCATTCTAATCAATTCACTATCAGTAGTAATGTCATTTCTAGTATCATTACTTTGACATAACTTCAATACTGACGGAAATTATTAAAATAAACTTCATTACTTGCCGTCATTCCTTCATGACAATCCCTACACTATCACTAAATACGTCATTCATTCAAAGTAATGTCAGTATTCATGATAGTGTCGGGGCCGTAACAGAATATACTGATACGACCTGTCTCTTTTCATTACTCTTACTGATAAATAAATTACATCATTTATGGTATCCCTTTTGATGTCAAAGTGTACGTTCAAATTGGCATGACAATACTGCTCCTACGAAATATCGTCAGCATATTTCTATTTCACCGTCAAATGTTGCTATCCTAACACTTTCAGGCGCATAAAGGGATTAACTACGGATTAACCCAGTAAAAGCCAAGCGTCAGTATAAGTCCTTAATTTTAAGAGGGGATGTTGGGATGTACGGCCAGGAAATTAGAAGTAGACAAAAAACATGGCGCTCTGTGCGAAACTTGCGAGGGAAGATAAGACTATCGTGCGGGATTTTTACCACTGATTACATCTCGGACCCAGGGCTATAACCGCGAAAATCGAAGTTCGCAAATTGCGGGCATTTTTCTCTGTCACTCTTATTACGCCTTCATTGGAGTAAAAGAGAAAGATCCCCGCAATTTGCCAATTTCGGTTTTCGCGGTAGCCCCTCTGACGCTAGGCCGGGAAAACGCTAGATTGAAGAAAAAGATCTCATAACTCTGAAAACATACTGTTTATAATTGGCATCGCCAGATCAATGGGCTCTATTTTGTACTAAAATTATACTGCTATGGTATTCAAGTTAGCAACATACATGCTGAAAATAAATAAATACCTATGTTTTCGTGATTTCCTTCTATCGAGCCAACTTTAATCTTTATGCTATTGGTAAGAGCCTGCTTTGCAAATATAGTCTAGTTTCCGTGTAAATTTTGTAAAAGGAGTTAGTTATACATCACTGCACCTTATAAAATAAAGTTCTCCGCCGCGTCTGTCTGTTTGTGTGTAGGCATGTATGTTCGCGATAAACTCGAAAACTACTCAACGGATTTTCATGCGATTTTCACCCATTAATAGAGTGATTCTTGAGGAAGGTTTAGGAGCGCCAGTTCAATATAAAAACTACAACTTTGCGTTAGCCCCCTTAAGTAAGCAAACGGTCTTGCAGATTCAGCGACTCAAGGCGGCGAGTAACTTGGTGGTATTTGCATACCTAAATATTCCGTGTTGCATTTTTGCCATCGGTGGCTGCCATCATGCTGGCATCATGGGCGGGACAGCAGTATAATTATGCGCGTGCAATGGGGTCCCTTTGTTTCCCCATAAAGTTTTAAGTCATAATGTATTGTTTGTCATATTATCGTTAGTCATAAAACTGAAACCGTTAACTTTTCAGGATTTTCGTAAGGTTATTCTGTAGATAGGTTAGGTTAGGTTTGATTTATGGCAATCCTGAAAAGTTACGCGTTTCTGAGAAACACCAATTATAACTAACGAAAATTCGGACAAACAATACATTATGACTTAAAACTATTTGGGAAAGAATAGAGACCCGCGGGTTGCAATAGGGATAGGCAATAGGCGGGTTAATGTACGTAAATCTATGTGGAAAGCGTCTCTGCTAGGGTTTCTGCTCGAGAATTCTCGAGGCGAGAAATCTCGAGAAATTTGTCCTAAGTCGAGACGGGGAAAAAACACTCAATGCCTCGAGAACCCGAGAAATATATCTCATGTGATAAGTAAAAAGAAAACACGCGTATAACACGTGATATGTCTAAAGTGTTATTCTTTAGGTATTTAAATAAATGTAAACAATGTTTTTTTTTACATTTTCAGGTACTTGAAACATTTATTAGGTAGTTCACCAAACAAATATAAAAACTGCCTTGATCCGTCCCCTATCATATCGTTTTGGCTTCAACCGATTTACATGTTTTAAAACTTTTGAACTGTCACGACGTGTCTTTTTATTAAAAAAAAAACGCTTTAAAAATATTAATAATACCTACTTATGAAAGCAAAATAATGTAAACTATCGTGTATGATTTGTAATTGTTACATATTTGCGGTGATATAATTTTCAAAAATGTTTTTCGATTAAAAAACTGTCAAAATCGCTTATCTTCTTTCTAATGCTAAAAACGAATTATAGGGCCATGTAAATAACAAATACAGTGTATGTATTCCATACGGGCGTATAATGTATCCAGTTATAGTATCTGATCATACAAATCGTATAAGGTAATCATATTATTAAATAGTGTTATTAATTAGGTGTAATTAATTTTTTTAATCCTACCGAGCAGCAATGTACGCCGTCCACCTTAATTTGACATGACAAGTAATTAACTACTTGCCACGTGAAATGAAGTGTTTGTTTAGGTACTTTATTTTTATGTATTTTTGAGACAAACCCTAAATTAAAAAAGCATGATCGGAATAATCATGGCCTTAAGTAAATTATTATTTTCCAGCAATCGCTAAGGTGTAATTAATTACTTACTGTACACCTGATACGAGGCAGTGCAAATTACGTTAGTTATCCTGCTAATACGACTGTTGAATCTTCATTTCACTATCAAACTACTTATTAGTTTATCCATCATTAAATTTTACAAACAAGTAGTAATAGTGAAGTAGATTTCTGATAAATTCACGTATTTAACTGCATGGAAACCCGCATTTATCAATAAACGACTGATGTTGCTTGTCATCACTTTATGTCATTATCTGTTTTGATAACATTATTACTCCTCAACCTTAAGTGAACGGAAAGGTTTGATTAGAATAAAACTACAACATAAACATCGAAGGAGTCCAGTAATTGTCTAATTGACTTTTTGATTTAAATTTAGGTATTAAGTAGAGATAAAAACTTTTTGATTTTTGGTTGATAAAAAAATTTCAATTTCTGGTTTCTGTTTTCCTGACATAATCTCTCATGTTGCCGTCAGTGATAAAAATAATTGTTGAAAATGTCGCGACCGTCGAATTTTCCTCCTAATGAACTCGCTGATATGATTTTGATTTACGGCGAAGCTCAACAACGCGGCCGAATAGCTTTAGAGTTGTACAGAGAGCGATTTCCGAACAGGCGAACTCCCCGAAACTCACGAGTAATCGTCAATGCTCTTCAGCGTATTCGAGATAGTCTACCTATCATTGGAAGAACAATTGGAGAGCAAAAAAAATAAATTAATTAAAAATTAAAAAACACGACTGCGAAAAAGCGAACTGAAAAGACAAAAATAATTTTTAGTTGTGTTAGTTACTCAACTTAATGAATCTAAAAAATTATTAGAATATGAGTGTTTAGTGAAGGTTATAAACAACAAACGCAAAAGTTTTATGCTCATTTAGAATCGTGATTGTACCTGTGTATTTTATTTCAATTGCAGTCGGGGACCTTGATGTATTGACATTTTCCCATTTAAAAGGTCCCCGACTGCAATTGAAATAAAATACACAGGTACAGTCACGATCCTAAATGAGCATAAAACTTTTGCGTTTGTTGTTTATAACCTTCACTAAACACTCATATTCTAATAATTTTTTACATTCATTAAGTTGAGTAACTAACACAACTAAAAATTATTTTTGTCTTTTCAGTTCGCTTTTTCGCAGTCGTGTTTTTTAATTTTTAATTAATTTATTTTATTTTATACTTTTTAGAATTTTTACATTCATTAAGTTGAGTAACTAACACAACTAAAAAATATTTTTATCTTTTCAGTTCGCTTTTTCGCAGTCGTGTTTTTTAATTTTTTATTTATTTAATTAATTTTGGGGTCATGATTTCGTTAATAATCATTTGAAGTCACTTTATATTACTTTTGCGAGGGCGTCCTCAGTACAGAAAGGCACGCAGAGCGCCGCATATATCGGGCTACGCCCGACTACTTTGGAACGCGTACAGTGCGCCACGAACGTCGGGCTACGCCCGACGCTTTGAGCAATAGGGCACTGAAGGCGTCTTGGTAAGGGTACAGCGTGTCACGTATGTGGGCCTACGCCCGACACTTAGTATGAGAGAGTCAAAGGCGCCTGGCTTTGGACCGAGTGCAGCGCGCCACGTACGTCGGGCTACATCCCACTCTTTTACCATTAGGGCGCCGAAGGCGCCCGGCTTTAGAACGCGTACAACGCGCCTCGTACACGCCCGACGCTTTGAGTAAGAGGGCGCGGAAGGCGCCCGGCTTTGGTAAGCGTACAGCGTGTCACGTACGTCGGGCTACGCTCGACACTTTTAGTATGAGAATGTTGAGGGGACTGACTTTGGACCGCGTGCAGCGCGCCACGTACGTCGGGCTACGCCCGACGCTTTGAGTATGAGGCCGGCTTTGGTAATCATACAGCGTGTCACGCTACGCCCGATACTTTTAATATGAGAGAGTCGAAGGCGCCTGGCTTTGGACCGCTTGCAGCGCGCCACGTACATCGGGCTACGCCAGAACCTTTAAGTGTGAGGGCGCCGAAGGCGCCCGGCTTTGGTATGCGTACAGCGTGTCACGTACGTCGGACTACGCCCGACGCTTTGAGCAAGAGGGCACTGAAGGCGTCTTGGTAAGGGTACAGCGTGTCACGTATGTGGGCCTACGCCCGACACTTAGTATGAGAGAGTCGAAGGCGCCTGGCTTTGGACCGAGTGCAGCGCGCCACGTACGTCGGGCTACATCCGACTCTTTTACCATTAGGGCGCCGAAGGCGCCCGGCTTTAGAACTCGTATAACGCGCCTCGTACACGCCCGACGCTTTGAGTAAGAGGGCGCCTTCGGCGCCCGACACTTTTAGTATGAGAAAGTAGAAGTCGCCTGGCTTTGGACCGCGCGCAGCGCGCCACGTACGTCGGGCTACGCCCGACTCTTTTAGTATGAGGGCGCCTTCGGCGCCCGGCTTTGGAACGCGTACAGCGCGCCACGTACGTCGGGCTACGCCCGACGCTTTGAGTATGAGGCCGGCTTTGGTAATCATACAGCGTGTCACGCTACACCCAATACTTTTAATATGAGAGATTTGAAGGTGCCTGGCTTTGGACTGCGTGCAGCACGCCACGTACATCGGGCTACGCCAAAACCTTTAAGTGTGAGGGCGCCGAAGGTGCCCGGCTTTGGTATGCGTACAGCGTGTCACGTACGTCGGACTACGCCCGACACTTTTAGTATGAGAAAGTAGAAGTCGCCTGGCCTTGGACCGCGCGCAGTGCGCCACGTATGTACGTCGGGCTACGCCCGACTCTTTTAGTATGAGGGCGCCGAAGGCGCCCGGCTTTGGAACGCGTACAACGCGCCACGTATGTCGGGCTACGGCCGATGCTTTGAGTATGAGGGCGCCAAAGGCGCCCGGCTTTGGTAAGCGTATAGCGTGTCACGTACGTGTACGTCGGGCTACGTCTGACCCTTTTAGTGTGGGGGCGTCTTTGGCGCCTGGCTTTGGACCGAGTGCATATGTCGTAGTCAGATCGTATAATCCGCCGTATTACATTACGGCTAGCCGTTATCAAAAACAGGGGCGTTTTGAAATGCGGCGGTTCGACGATTAGCCGGATTGTCATTGCGATACGTTCTTCAATAAGGCGGCCAACGTTTAGCCGCATCGTACTACTATTTTAGATTGTAGAGTGACCAGTTCTTTCGGTCGCCTACGTAACCGGAGTTTGACAATGTTTGCAATTTAATTTATTTTTACCATGGTCCCACCGCACTACATGTGTTTATTTTCCAAAACATTTCCTTCGCAACTTAAATAGACGGAGCCCCGCAAGCGGGGCTCCTATTTCTGGGCGGTTTGCCCTTCGGGCATCTGAAGCTACCTAACGAACCTAACCTACTTACCTACCTACGCTTTTTTCCCCAAAGTGTAATGTTTTCACGGACGTCTCACTAAATCGATAGGTAGGTAGGTTAGGTTCGTTAGGTAGCTTCAGATGCCCGAAGGGCAAACCGCTCAGAAATAGGAGCCCCGCGAAGCGGGGCTCCGTCTAGTTAAGTTGCGAAAGAAATGTTTTTTGAAAAGAAACAGTCCGACGAACTCCAGATTTGATGGACACCCCAGCGTTTGTCAGGCAGCGCCACGGGTGTTAAAAATGGGAACTAAAAACTGTCAAAGCGGCGGCTAATGACTCGCTGTATTACATTACGGCTAGCCGTGTTGAAGAACGTATGGCGCCGAATACATTCCGGCGGATTCTCATTCAGCCGCATTCAATCCGGCTAATCGTTAAACCGCCGCATTTCAAAACGCCCCTGTTTTTGAAAACGGCTAGCCGTAATGTAATACGGCGGATTATACGATCCGACTGCGACACATATACTTGGACAAGTTGCAGGAAGCGCACATCTTTCTTACGCTCTGAGCCGTAGGCCCTACGTGGAGCTCACCCTTCGGCCTTAAAAAAAATGTCATCATCATCATAAATGTTAAAATTAAATCAAACCATACGGTTATAATGATACTTTCACGATTTGTTCTGCCAAAGTCGGTGCAGAGTTAGCTTAGACGGACTCTGTATCGTATCGATTAATAAATAGAAGTTATATTTTAAACTTTTCGATTCCATAAGCGCAATTACGAACATGTTTTAAAAACTATGAGTAGTATGTACCTACCTAATATAATATAATTATATTTTTTTATGATCAGCGGTCAAACCCTTTCCATTTATTTTAATAAGTATCCCATTCAATAATAATATTTGGTTTTATGAGATTAGCTTCTCTTAACATATTTTGTCAATTCTTACTTTCTCAAAATGAAACTTAAACCCACATGTTGCATATATATTATCAATCGGCTTTCACAGCCCTTCATTTTGATACCCTACTCGATAGGTTTGCACGATATTTCTTTCTAAAGGTTGCGTAATATGGCGTATTAAGTCCGCCATATTGTTTTTATAATGACGTCACATAGCCTATGTTACCCGGGATGACGTAAGGATTCTAATGATGTATCATACGTCTAAATCGGTTAAGGCATTCAGAAGTTAAGGTGGAATAAAGAAACTCACATACATACAAACATGAACGCTGAAAACAATACACTCTTTTTGTTTGGGCAGTCGTGTAATAATGACCGTCTGCCTGGACGAGTAGAAGAAAATATTTTGCAATATTTCTCATTGCACCCGAAGAGCAGCACCAGAGAAGTGTAAGAGAGTCTGTTTATACCGTCGCTGCATCACTTGCATGGAACTGCGTGGCCGTCACGTAGAAAACATCTACCTAAGGCGGGTAAATCGACGTGATTAGTTAAGATACCTATGCAATAAAGTAATGAGTAATTATTTTCGACTTTTATTGAATAATATCCGCCGTTTCCCGCACGTGATGGCAGAGATCCGAATTTGCAATTAATTACAATAATTACACATTAACACCACTGTGGTTTATTTTGTTACTTAAATTAATGAACACTGACGTCATAAACGTCATATCATATGACAATTAGCTAGGTACGTTAATTGATGTGGACGCAATACATTGCGTGCTCAATTATTACGTATGAAAAAAAAATCTTATCTCCTAAAAAAAAAACAATGTAATTAAGCTCCTTAGGTCCTATACTAATCGTTATTAAAATATACGCCCGTATGGAATACACACGCTGTATACTAAATTACTATTGATAAATCAAATCATCGGTATATTAGCAAAATATCACAATTTTAGCAGCTTCATTGTTATATTGACTAGGTATTTCGTAGTAAAAATTCAGTAAGTTTGTCATTTCGAGTTAAATTTATTGACTTGAATATTCTTTACTAATAAAATACCGTAGGTATTGTGGTTTGATTTCATTTTGTTAAATACCTAAACATATCACATCGCCGGTGCGCACGCCTGCACCTATAGTATTTTTTTGTTTGTTGTTGAATTTTTGATTATTAAGTGCAATTTATGGTATTTAAAAATTTATCCTATGTTTGATTATTGACCTCACCTACGATTCCTATGAGTCTGATTAGTAATAAAGCAAAAAAAATTAAATAACATGGTGTTTTTTGAAACTTTCAAAATTTCTCGAGATACTCGAGAAACTCGAGAATTCCCGTGCCTCGAGAAATTAAAAAGGGCGAGAAACCAGAAACCCTATGCTTTACTAATACGAATAGATAATTTCAATACTAATGCCGTTTAAAGTTTAGATTAGTTTGCTTGGCTGTCTAGACACGTATTTGTACATTTCAATGCGCGCTTTATGTGAAATGAATGTAATATGAGTAAAAAAAGGATAAGATCACAAAACATTTACAGAAAACAATAAAAATGCAATTAAGTGTGCATCACGAAATGGACCCAACTCAGCATATGCTAGTAGCTATGAAATCGACGCTGGTCGCCTATAGATGCCTACTAAACATCAAAATATCTACCTATTACAGAATGAATTATCAAAAAAAATCATATATATAAAATGGAAAAACCAGAACGGGATAAAAAACGAGGGAAGAAGCGAGATGGCGCCTTACAAATTTCTAAAAAAGTTTTTGACACGTTTCTCGAATACGACGCACGTATGATAAGAAAAACCTGTTCAAATCAATTATCTACATATGGGAATAGAACTAGAGCGTAAAAATATCGCTTCCGATGCATATTTAATTTACAATAAGGAAAAGAAATTTTCATAACAATCTTCATTTTACGACATCGGCCATTTCTCGGCAACTCTCGGTTGCTTTCGTTTGGCGGTGCTACAGATTAGACCAAATAATCCGTAAGTTAAAGTAAACTAAATTATGTTTGTCATGTTGGTATACAGGTATTTCTGAGTTTTTTTACACGAAGTAAAATAAAAAGTGCTGTCAACCTCAACCTTAGTCTATAGAGCCCATACGAGTGATTTATGTCATATATGACTTATCATTCTTATCAATCAAAGTAATTACTATATTATTATTATCAATTTGTATTTTGTTGTCTTAAATTTATTTTTGAGTTATATTATTCAGATTGACTTTCACGGCTTCGGCAAACATTGCCATTCGTCCGGGGAACGGGCTAAGAATGCTGAGATGGGCCAAAAATACAAAGTTGATAGTAAGTTATGTAGGTAGATTAAAGTGCATGTTCAGATAACATTGAGCGACCTGATAAAAATAAGGAAATGTACAGTCAGCAGTCAGCCAAATATCGTAATATAATTTTGTTGCCATAGAAATAAGGATGTGGTCCGATATAGTGGCGAAATATTGAGAGACTAAATTAGAGCGGCTAAATTCAGTGGTGGCTCGGACACTTAGAGAGATGAAAAAATACAATCTTGCCTTTTATCAAATCACTTCATTATTTGACAAATTTGCGAATTGAGTTATCCAAATAACGGCTACAAATAAGAAATCCCTATCACAGTTTTAAACCATGGCAGGGTTGAATACATAATAATGTCGGTATTTAACTAAATATAAGACGAACTCTTTATTTCATTTAGGGGCTGTCCATAAATTACGTCATCGATTTTTGACGATTTTTGACCCCGATTTTCATGCTACCGTCATCCGATGTCCAGACCCGCCCCCCCCCCCCCTAATTTGAAATGACGTAATTTATAAATAGCCCCTTACGCGAGCGGAGCTGCGGGCCCGTCTAGTATATAATAATAAAAAACAAGAACATAACCGAAACAGATCTGTCTCATATCTAGCATTTGTTTAACTACTATTATAAGTAAGTAAATCAATAATAAGTTTTTTTCACACTAGCGGGAAAAAATAGTCAAATAATTAAATTAGGTAATATTTCGTCAAAATACAATATGAGTTCGACACTGCTAAAGGCAGCGTGGTAAGGATATTACTGATGGCTACCGTAATTAGATAGTACTAGTGGCTCTGTGAGCTGTAGACCTCGCGAGCAGAGCTTGAAATAACATGGTGCTAAGAGCTTTAAATACACCGTGTTTTTTTTGATTTCCGTTAATTTCAAGGGTGCATTCCTGAGCTTAAATCAAGTAACTTTCTCAAAGACACCGATGTTCTAATTAAGTCCATTTCGGAGATAATCCATAATTTATTTTTTTACTATAAGGCCTCTACAAGCGTGTACACTTGCCTTAGGGCCGGCTTACATATTGATTAGTGTTTAGAATGAGTTCATACATTTGCTACTAAACTTAAGTACAATCTCGGTCGATTGATGTACGAAATGACATTGATATGTCACAGGTTTCAATTGTTTGGTTGAGTTAAATGTAATGCCCGTGTTACAACAACGCTATATGCTACATTTAATTACTTTTTAAACAAAAAAAAAACAAAAAAGAAAACAAAAAAAATTTTTTTTTTTTTAAATTAACTATGCCATTTAGTTCTTATAAACGTACTTAACTATACCCCGAAGTTAACGGAATTCAATAAAAACACGGTGTATAGTAAATTAAAGAAAAACAATACGAAATTTATGTGTAAAAAAATACAAAAAGTTATAATATCCCAGCATACAATTACTGGGGATCGAACCCAGACCCTCTGTGCAAACAGAAAAAGCGAACGTTTACAAACTGAGCCAAATAGTTCTTAGATGGGTTGACGAAATTTAGCTACTCCTTCTCAAATTAAAATTAGTTAAAATTAAATATCTAAATACCGCCTAAACCAGCGATAATTTTTTTCTGCATTTTTTGCTATTAACTCTGTAAACATGTTTCAAAAAGAAAAAAGTCTTATGATATCGATACGACTATTTGTTTAGGCGCCAGGTATCACGACTCCGCCATTTTTAAAAATTTCCAAAAACCGGATTGACAAAAAAATTTTATTTAGTCATAAAATTCGGTCACAAAATTTCACGAGAATCGGTTAAGAATTGCGACCTGTAGAGGAGAACATCCGGACATACGAAAGCAAAATGCCCGAGTCAAAACGTAGACCTTCGCTTCGCTTCGGTCAACTAAAGGTACAATTCAGAGCCAGACATATAAACACCTATTTAAAATACGCTCAACATTTTCAGTACAAATTCCACAATACAATACAAATGCCGTCAACGTAATATTAAAAATGGTGCCGGTTCGCAACGTTTCGTTACCTAACTTCGCTTTACGACTATCGGAGTCTCATTTCGCCAAGTTTAATATCATTACGAGAATATTCCGAGAAAGGTGTTTTACAATTAGGAACTTGCATGAAAAATATTTTAATGATTGTTGTAGGTACAATTTTTTTTAAACCTTCCTAACTATTTTGTAAGATGTAGGTACAAGCTAAAAAACGTTAGTTTAACACAGTCATGTTTTAGTCCAAAACCTTTCTTATACTGATAAAGAAAGCATTTTTTACAGAATAAAACGACAAGTTAATATTCATTATTTTTTCCAAACATTTTGGTACAAACAACCTTATATGTACCAGCGGTAATTGCGCCTCATGTATATTATCACATTTTGGTATTTTCTAGGGTACATTAGATAACAATTTATCAATAATCTTTTGAATATTATTCACCGATGGACAGTTAAGAGCGTTGCTGTTTGTAATTAATACAATCATTTAGGCTGGAAACAGTGCTCGACTGACGGTCAGCGCGTACCATACGCGCCGATCGCACGCGCTGATCGTCGGTCGTGATCAAGCGTTGTACGCGCGGACCAAATCACGCGCGTACCGTCAGCGTAGCTGTGTGCGCATTCATAGACTTGCATAGATATAGCTACGCCGGCCGACGGTCAGCGCTGACCGTCGGTCGAGCACTGTTTCCAGCCTTAGTCTTCCAATAAAATTCATGCAAATTCCCAATTCTCGTTTTCATTTCTCGAAGTTATTTAAGTACTTAAGCGTTACATGATTTCTTTTTGCGCCCTGAAGTTACAAAGTTAAGTAATAACGAACTGAATGGATGTAATTTTGGAAGTTTTAAATGTTGTTTTAATTGAGAATTTGATGTTGCTAGAATACCAGGAGGTCACAGTAAAATATTATGTAATACTTTGGAAGATACGTATCTTTCCTTCCTTTAATATAGGGTATGATTTATAAATTACTAATAATATTTTAATAATTAATAGTTTCCCTCAAGGTTTGCCAGATATTTGACATTTTCAAAATTATACCGCTTTCGAAGTTATCCCATTCCGTTTTATCCGTTATCCGTTTTATTTGAGGACTTGGTAAAATTTAAGAACACAACCAATTCCATTCATAATCTTTATTTTTATTTAAGTATTGACTATTATTAGGAATGAACATTTATAACTATAGTAAAATAATATATTAATTCAAGATTGACTAAAAGCAGACAATGATATGTAAGACTAAAACTATGCACAAGGGGTTTATATTAAATTTAGTAATTGGCACCAAGACGTGTAGGCAGGGTACACCGGAGACTAAAACTATTTATAACATTAAAAAAACTGTAAATATTTAGACCAAACTATGCTAATGTTTAACTTTCTGTAAAAGCTTAATTATTATGCCAACAGAATTAAAGTTTTAGTCCGAAATGCATACTGTGATTACTTATATCCAGACATAGGATTCTATGGGGCAGAATTTATTCACAGCCAAGGAGTTCCTATACCGATAAACTCAATTATCGATGTTTCTTTGTAAAAATATTTTTTTATTCAAAGTATTGACATGAAACAAAATAATAACTAAATTCCCGCTTTCTTTATTTTGAAGGGATTTTTGAAACTTCACTTAACGTATTTTTTTTAATCTAGCGGTCATATAAAATAGGCTTTGTGTAAACTTTATCATCGACTCCGAAATAATACTACAAATAATATACATTTACAAATGAAACTGGAGGCGGTCACTAGTATTAGGGGAAAAGTATCGATAATTGAGTTTATCGATATAGGAACTCCTTAGCTGTCAGTAAATTCTGCCCCATAGAATCCTATGTCTGCTTATATATCGTTTGTCAGTGTCACAAATGACATTTTGGTTGAAGTAAGAAACTAAAAGAATATATCCATGTAGTCCATGACCTGTTAATGCCATCAGAATACGCTTTCAAGTTATTTTTACCTACGGAAGTACTCCGGTGTATGACCCGAATAAAAAAAAATGGTACACCTACAGTTTATCTACAAAATGCGAATATATTTAATCACAGTGAAATTATCAATTCCAAACAAGCAATGTACAAATATCTGAGCTGTACCTACATAAGAATTAAATATAAATAGCTAGTCTAAACCTTGCATCTCCTACGTCGGATAATTGCCAAAATTGCAAAATTTCTACTTGGAAAAATGTCGGAAATTTCAATATTTTTGTGTAGGAACCAACATTATCCATCCAAAATTAAAGTTTCCTTCATTTCCCGTGAAAATTTGCAGAAATTTCCGAGAACTATTACAACTTTTCCCAACTTGCACCACAGCTTTATAAAATGAGAATAACAGTATCACACTACTTTTTCTGACTTGGAATAAGTAGTTATATCCGTTCATTTCGTTACCGCTCGTTCTATAAAAAATTACAACAAACTGAAATAAAATTAGAACATATTATCAAATTTAAAAAAAAGTTTGTTGAACTTCCCTCATATTGGAAATGGGAATGGGACACAGGAGGCACATTACCTTTGGCCGTCTTTTTGCCTCTTTTCCTGAACGAGAATGATCAGCACTATTGAGCTCCGGCGAGGCAACTCATGACTATAACCTTCCACGTTTTTTGCCAATTTAAAGGGTTGAATAAAATGGCCCGGTTACGTAAAATACTCGTAGGTACATATTGTTTTATTACATTACACAATATTACGGTGTGTGAATTCATTTAATACCAGAGTAGTTAATAATCTGGCGGTAAAATGTAGTAAGTACTATTTTGTTATACAACTATCTCGGTTAAGTTTTAATGTACAAATTATTAATGATATCGAAACGGCTGACTATAATTATAATCGAAAGGTAGTCTTTGTATTTTTATTTTTAGATTTTTTCCAGGTTTTTCTATAAATTTAAATAAATATTTCGGATAATCTGTTTTGTATTCGTATTAAGTTCGTACGGATAGCTTTCATAAACTTCGTAAAACGACTTGGGATGAGTGAGCTACTGCGACACTGCGGTTTTCTGCCATCGCCAGCAAAATCATGCCACCACAACCGCTAACGCACGAACCAGAAAAAAATGTCCTAAGTTTTTATTTCAATTATGTTACCATAACTCATAGACTTTGTATGGCAGTAACGGAATGGAAGGAATGATAAATGTATGGAAGTTTTTAAATAAAATGGACGCCACACCGCAGGGCATACCGCCAAAATCAAAAAACGATAATCGTTAACTGCCTCTTTTGCACATTCGAGCCACAGAGAGGCCCTTAATATTTTTGGATGTTGATGGTAGGCCCTAAGATGCATTCGTATTTACCGTCTACACTTCATAATTGAAGACAATTCGTAATCGTCCACCGGTGGTCAGTAAAGTGAGTCACTATTAGTAGGTACTTATGGGTTAATTGCGTTACAAATGCTAACTTTTATTGCAAAAGCAATAAATTAAATGCAACGTATCAAAACATTGATATTACGGTAAATTAAACATAATATTTAATCGCGATCTCATTGACTTGGAATTGTGGTGAGTACCTAGGTTATAATAAGTGACTAAGTAAGAATAGTAAGTACCTACTTCAGACTGAGTTTATTATAACACTTTAAACTCTCGCTTTTGGACACATATTTAATTACACAAACGGGTCTACAGCGATATAATTCCATTTGTCGAATTTGAGGTAAAGACAATGAAGTTATATCGCGGTAGACCCGTTTGTGTAATTAAATGTGACGTCCCACTGGTAAAGGTACCTTATGGCGGGTGGCTTTTACGCTATTATTAACGCCGCTCCAATACTATTCTGGTGCTATGCGACGTAAGCGCCAGCTGCCACAAGGTACCTTTTGCTATGGAACGTCACAAATATGAGTTTCTTATGATAAGGATATGCTGCAAACGATTTATAACTGAGACATGGGTAGAGTCTAAGCTAACAGAGCGGTAGCGCTACCATAAGCATAACATTCTTGTGAAAATACAGTAATTGCATTACGCAGGGTTAGCTTAGGCTGATTTTAGACAAATATATATATAACAACCTACCTATTTATATGACAAAATTCAACAACAGTAACTTTATTGTAAATCGAGCGAACACTGACACTATTTGATCTTGCATAAATATGACGAGCTCTGTTTGTTAATGGTAGTATCAAAATGGCCGACACTGCTTTTGGAAATCGTCAAATAATCGACTTAAAAACATGAACCAGTTTATTTAAAGTTTTACACTAAACTTTTCTGTCAGATATGCTTTTTTAAGTTATTTCCGCTCATAATTACGAGCTCTTTTGATCGTAATAGGAGAAAAAAAAATGCTAAAGTCTTTATTTCCATTCGGTTACCATTTTTCATAGATTTTCTACGGCGGCAACGGAATGGAATGAGCGAAAAAAACATTGTATACTTAAGTGTAGTACTTTTATATTCGATAAGTTATACACAAAAAATATACAATGTACCTATAAGTTGTCGTGTATAAACGCACCACTTTATTTTGAATAACTTGACAATAGCGACAGAAAATCGTCATATTTTGCAAGCATTTTACTGAAAGCAATGCTATAATATTATGTGTTAAAACGTCTTTTTATTTTCATAGAGTATTGAACCATTTAGTAATTTTATAACAGTATGTAGACGACACATTTTAACGACCATTTAACTTCAACAATATATATCCGGCTTTTAAAGCAATTTGGAAAAATTATCTGATATTAAAAAAAAAAACATTTAGACAGGTGTTTTGTTCAATCAATTTGTTTAGTTATTAAGAAACAAAATAACCATATTTCGTTCCTAATAGAATGACTGGAAAGGATTTATTATTTTGAATAAAAGGACAATGGACATTTTCACCGCATCGGCTGAAACTCGAATTCGTATTCTAACCCAACCGTCGTAACCAAATAAGCTACTAAGGCTTATCCGACCACGGCGAATCTATCCTTTCCAAACGGTCTCACACAAGAGCATCTTAAAATATGCTTGTTTTTAATTGCTATGTATATTGATATTCATGGAATATTAAATTCAAACGTGCTTTTTTTTCTTCTAAGCGGTGCTAAATTGGTATATTTAAAACGTCAAAATTGTCAATAGGGCCTTAATTAATAACTAAGCGAAATGTGACGTCCCACGGGTAAAGGTACCTTATGGCGGTTGGCGCTTACGCTATTATTAACACCGCTCCAATATTATTGCGGTGCTATGCGACGTAAGCGCCAGGTGCCATAAGGTACCTTTTTCCATGGAACGCCACAAATGATTATTTATTCGATTTTCGGAAATCGGCCTGAGCATATCTTACCTTAAACGAGAGATCTTAACTCACCGCAATTACGAGTAAGGTCGTTTTGAACAAGTACTTTCTGTGGTTATAATTATAAACAATTGGAGCTAACACATTATCATTAACATGGAGTCTACTGGAATAAAATATATCTTATATGTAGGTAGGCTATGTGACGTGCTCACGAAAAAGGTAGCTTTGAGAGGCGCTTACGATGCGATATATGGTATGTATGGCTAAATTCTTGTGACCCAAAGGCTCCTTTTTACTAAGAATGACACATATGTGTAAAATGTACAATTTAAGTAGAAAAGGCGGACTTATTTAAAAAGGCTCCCCGCTTTGCAGGATGACACCGTTTCCAAAAGGTTTGAGCAAGAGAGAAAATAGAAAGGGACAGGTATTATTCGAATTAACTACACTTACATCTAATTTCACAAACATTGATATATTTACAGTAGAACAAGTATCAAGAATATTTTTCTTATTATCTATAGGTAGGTACGAACATCCATGGAAAACATAGTATAGGTCTACCGTTCAACCGAGGCGGTTGGTAAGAAGGTATTTCAGCCACGGAATGGTTGAAGGCTTGGCTGAAAATGATTTGTATGTAATACATTTAAACGAGCAATTATAAATGGAGTTAGACCAAGAAAAGTATGCAGCGAATTTGATAGCCTACGCAGTGCAAGTGTTTTTTTCACGTCATAATTTCATAGAAGTTTGACGTTTAAAATAACACTTGCATTGCGTGGGCTATCAAAATCTCTGCAGACTTTCATTGGTCTAACTCTAAGTAAATATGTAATATATAAATAAACTAGTTTTATTCCCAAAAATAATTTATTTACCAACCGACAGGGAAAAATTGGTAGACGTATAATTAATTTGATTTAGCCAATATTTACCTTATGACTGTAACATAAGGTGCAAAATATTAAAATTAAAATTATGAGTGTATTGCCATGGATTTTACAGTGACATCTTTTTGTTAGAAATATCACATATTTGCCAGAGATTTCTGCCTCGAGATTCGTTGCCTCGCAAAATATCGAGGCATGTGCATTCGTCCAGCTTTTCATCGATTGATTAAAATGTACATATCTTATATATAAATCATATATGATATAATTTCAACTATGTGTCAGCATATGCTTTTGATTAATTACTATATTTGACGACCGGTCTGGCCTAGTGGGTAGTGACCCTGCCTATGAAGCCGATGGTCCTGGGTTCGAATCCTGGTAAGGGCATTTATTTGTATGATGATACAGATATTTGTTCCTGAGTCATGGTTGTTTTCTATGTATTTAAGTATTTATATATTATATATATCGTTGTCTGAGTACCCACAACACAAGCCTTCTTGAGCTTACCGTGGGGCTTAGTCAATTTGTGTAAAAATGTCATATAATATTTATTTATTTATTTATTTATTTATCCCCGAGTAGGAATTGAATATGATATTTAATTGCCTGCAAACGTAGACGCTATTAATTTACGTAATTACTAAAAAAAAAACAATATTATTCACTTTTCGTAGGGAGCTTTCGTATTCACTATTCTATGTGTTAGAGTGAGACGCATGTATCATCAAATCTTCATGCTTGTTTAGAACTATTTAACATTGTAATTTAATGAAGAAAGCAAGAAATAAGTCCAATATGCCTCGCCAGGAATGTTACTGTACAAAAAATTATCTACACTGTAAAGCGGAGTATTAATTACTCGGACTCATCGGCTGTTTATTGCTGTCCCACTTCCACTCGCACCTTGTCTATGTATGATAGGGATCATGCACAGATATCATGGTCGCATTTTTATCACCTGTCATGTCATGCGTCACTTTCATATTTGTTAGAACGTGACAGGCATGGTGACCGATAATAAAAAGGCGACCATGTTAGCCCTACTGATATTTATTGAGGATAATTTTACCTATTTTTCCCTGTATCAATGCAAAACGGTTTATGGGCTTAAACTGATAGGTAGAAACGATCAGCATCTAATAGATAAGGATGGCGTGGCCAAATATATCGTAGCACACCTTTGTTACCATAGAATTAAGGATGTGTCCTGATATATTTAGCGAATTCGGACGTCACTATCTGTTTGATATCTGTGCAGTCTATATCATAAATATTTACACATTTCTTTACCTTTATACCAAATAAAGTCAAAAATGTATACATAGATTTGACTATTGCACAGATGTCGTGGGCTCGAGCGAGGCATTACATTTTATCGCCATGAACTCGCGAGGCATCTGTAATGTTCACACTGTTGGTAAATAGAGATAAACGTGGAATTACTTGGATACTGACTCTTCAGACGTTTTAAACAACTTAGGCCTAAAATATTTGTCCACATACCTTTTTTAACACTTTTTTTTTATGTCATAGTTAAATATTCCAGTAAAACAGTAATGTTATTTACAATAATCAAAGATGAAACTATGTTTTTAATTTATGTATCTAGATCGCAATAGCAATTTCCGAAAATATTTTTAGAAGGGCTGAGATTATTCACTGTATACGAGTATGTAGCAAATTGATTTGTTATTAAGTAAATGGATTAAAATTTCTGGTACGTCTTAAGATGTAAATATAAATATGTACAATATTGTAGTGATGTATATTTTCTTGTGATGTGTGTATAATACAAATGTGACGTTTTCAACCAAAAGATACCACATTGTCGGTTGTCGATAAAGGTGATTTCAAATTGAAGCTATATGTTAATAGCGCCTTTTTGACAACCGACAATAAGTACCCTTTTGGTTGAGAATGGCACAAATATCTTAAAAACATTATTGAATTGCAACAGTTTAGTACTTTTATCCTAAATATTAATTAGTTTAAATATGCCAGGCATACGGTCAGACAACAAAACATCCTTATACATTAATAATGTGGCTACTGAGTATCTTATTTAATTAATGGTTGTAAGTAACAGACATTCACAAAAATATATTACCATTCGTCAAAATATACACACGTCAAACTTAACGTAGATAAAGAGAAATTAATTATGTTTGTGCACAGTCGCCATCAGATATATCGGAGCGCCCAAGGTGCTCAAAAATATCTGAACACTCACTCTAACTCTTTGACAATATGGGCGTGTTCAGATATTTGTGAGCACCTTGGCTGCTTACGTTCTCATTTCAAAAAGACATGGGGCCCGTTTTTCTAAAGCTTGTAACTTGTAATACAAGCGGATGTCACTTTTTGACAGCTTTTGTTAAGAAAGGGACTTTCACTTGTATTACAAGTTACAAGCTTTTGAGAAACGGGCACATGGTCGACAAGTTTAAATTACATGAAACTTGGAATGAACATTTACGTAACATTATAATAACTATGTACCTATGTTATTAGTTTTCGTTACAAAAAAAAATACATTCAAAGAAAATAGACCGAGTAGAAGTGTTGTAGGTATGTGCGGGTGGCGTTTACGTTATTATTAACCCTGCTCCAATAGTCGGAGGTAATTTTATACACGATTAAGTTCCGTTTTAGTTATTACTGACATTAAGTAATCTCCGTTCATGAAGCTTCATCGAAATATAAAAAACATTTTCATATTTTATATCAGTGCTTTCCGCAACAAGCATATAACTGCGCTCTGGGCCCCGTTTCTCAAAAGGTTGTAACTTGTAATACAAGTGAAAGTCCCTTTCTTAACAAAAGCTGTCAAAAAGTGACATCCGCATTACAAGTTACAAGCTTTTAAGAAACGGGCCCCTGATGTTAGGAAGATGCACTTAGAAATAAATCAAATCGTTACTGGTCTTGAACATGAGGCTCTGAAAGGTACAATAGAACAGACATACAGCAGAATACCAGTAGTAATTCAACATCAATTTAAAAATATATATGTAACTATACGAATTTCTAATAGGTATTCGTTTTCAATGTCATGTTTGTCGCTTTTGTTAAAGTTAAAATTGACTCATCCATAAATGAGTGAATTGCAAAAAAAGTGTACTTTCTACAATCAGAAATGTCTTCAACATTAAAATATCTGTAATAAAAAGTATATATTGCTGCGCTAGCTATTGCGGTGACCAGCTGCCATAAGGTACCTTTTTCCGTGGAACGCCACATATGTTATTTGTATGTTAATGTCAAATCCCACGTTATTTCAGAACGTCGTTTTAAAATGAGAGCAACATTTCGATTGTATGATGGCGGCTAGGTATACGTGTACATGTAACTCTTAAAATATAGTTAGACAAAGATAATTCTGCAACGATTTTGATAGCACACGCAGTGCAAGTGTTATTTATACGTCATAATTTCATAGGAGCTTGACGTTTAAAATAACACTTGCACTGCGTGTGCTATCAAAATCGTTGCAGACTTATCTTGGTCTAACTCAAACATCAAAGGAAGTTAGACCATTTTACCACGGGCAGTCATAAGTTATTTTGACAGGGAATGATTATGAGTTATGTTATGGACCATTTCGAAATGGCTTTCCAACTAATTTAAATACTTCGCAAAACCTCACTTCCCTAACTATAAATGTTCGAGTTTTATGACAGTATAATTTATTTATGGCATACAATCTAAATATTTAAGTAGAAACATCGAGAAAGGTAAGCTCCAGGTTTCAAAGAGGTATAGAGATTTAGAAATAATTGCTACTAGTTTAAGAGAAAAATGGACGAGCGCTTCTCTATGCAAACGTTGGCCCCATTTCCTCTCTGAATATTCATATACTTTTACACTATTGATGTATATTAACCAGTTTTTCGTTTGAACTTTTTTAGATTTACAATTCTTATTAGAGATATAGGAGCGGCAAATAGTGAAATGTCCTAACTCGTAAAATAACTTAAAAATCCGAACCAAATATCTAGAGAGGATAATGGGAAGAACGTGCGGACGCCGTCGTCCACTTTCCTCTTAAACCTGCGACTAGTCGCAAAGGAACTTTAAGCGTAGCTCTGCGCATGCTCCAAGGTCAAGTTTGCGAACTTATTCCCTTTGTCGACCCAGTTCTTGAGCCGGCCCCGCAACTCCTCTAAGCTTTTCGACTTGGCTTTATTTATCCTCTTGTATTTCACGTCTTTTGGTTTCGTCACGTTCCGATGATTCGACATAACACGGTTGTAGGTCACTACCGGATTGCGTTCCGTTTCCTCGTCGCTTTCTGTAGCTTCGTCGTCTGATGCGGTCTTCTTTGGAACATAGCTGTACGCCCAGGTCTCGTTCTTCTTATCATCGTCTATGCTTTTGAGCGCTTCAGTTAACACTACGCTTCTCATGCGGAAGTTGTCACGTCTTTGTGTGAGAAGGCTGGTGGATTCGTTCTGTTTTTCTTCGTCCGTCTTATTGTCTTTCATCTCTTTTTCTGTTGAGTTCTGAGCACTTAGACCTTTCATGGAGTCCGCATCGGCTTCTTCTTCAACGCTGTATACAGTTTCTAAGATCTCAGGACGCCGGAGGAAGCCGTTTGAACGGCGGATAATGCTGTATTTTAAATTAGGATCGATAGCGTCCGAGATGGATCGTACGATGGTGACCGAGTCGGCGTTTCTAAAGCGTGGTACGTGCGGAAGATTGCTACAGTCTGAATCGACGTCTTCCATAATGACGGCTGAATCGGAATCGTTGAGACTATCGAAATCGGCGATCTGTGTGTCTTGGAGCATTTCTCTGAAGTCCGGGATGGCTTGTGTTGGTTCTATTCCGTTCTCTAGTAGTTTCGCTTGCAAGGCTTCTATGGCTTTCTGTTGTTTGGCAATGATAGATTCTCTGACGGCGATGATGTTGCAGATTTCCTTCTGTTTTCGGACCAGGCGTGATTCGAAGAGGAGGAGCTGGCTGGAGAGGGATTTGAGCTGGTTGGCTTTCTCTATTTGGAGACGGGAGACGAGATCTTCTTGGATGCGATGAGCGCGCCTCCAGGTTAGGAGCTGGTGGGCTTGGGCGCGATACTTCATTCTTAGGTCTCTGTAAAGACAAATATGGTATTTAGAAATTTTCCAATTTTACTAGAACTACGAGTATTTAGGATCCGTAATGTTATGCCAAGCAATAATTATGAGTAGTGGTGAGTGTTTTTTGGTCTTTGAATTTGGGCTTGGGAAATACCAGATAAGTTCCTCAAGCCTCCTATGGCATCGTGAAACACGCTATCTAGATATATGTAACTATTTATATATACGTCAGCCTCCGTAGGACAGTTCAAAACTACCATATTGTCATGGAGGTTCAGTCAGTAGGCCAAGCACATGATTGGCGCGACAGTATCTCGCGGCGAGATAGACTACCGGTCTTTTTCTAACTATGTTAACAAAAGAGGGAATGGTAAATCGCCGCGAGATACTGTCGCGCCAATCATGTGCTAGCCCGGCAGGCTTACTTACCTACGTGCTGTCTGGAAGTTTCCGAAATTGCGAAATTTACAATGGAAATATTTCGGAAACATCTTATATAGTATGGGAATCGAAATTTCCCATTTCAATAATGAAAGTTTCCTTTGTTTCCTGTGAAAATATCCTGAAATTTTCCAAAATTTAGGTATTAAGCTGAAGTTTTAGGCTTGCTGTTTCTTTGGAGTTTCTAGCATAAATTCTTTAAATGGGCAAGCCGGTGGGAATCAAGTTCTATGGACGCTCCGCCACTGGCAGACTCAGTCTGTTAGAGACACTTCGACGTAGAAGTGTTTTTGGCATGCTTATTTGAACTTTTAGGGTATCAGTTGGTTACCTAATGGCGTTGTGGGCTCTACAGGATCCGTAAGGGAGGCCGTTAGGGACTCGTCGGCCTCCGTAGGACGGTTCAAATCTACCATTATTTACTTATTTGAACTTTTAAGGTATCTGTATGTTACCTAATGGTCCTCCGGGCTTCCTCCAGCGTTGTGGCCTCTATAGGGTCCGTAAGGGAGGCCGCTAAGGACACGTCGGGCTCCGTCGGGCTGTTGAGGGCCGACTCGCTCCGGCTATGGACAAATAGATATGCATGTTAATACAGAGATAGTAGCATTTCTGTCCGCGACTTATACTCGCATAAGAAAAATCAATAACTTGGCATAAAGCCAAATGGCAAAGCTTTAAATCCATATTAATTCTCATGTTTGAGCACTTGAGGATGATTTCATTAAATGTCGCGAATTTCAAATGTGGTTGTCACTGGATTCTCAGGCTTAATGAGAAGGCACTGCAGAGCTATATGTCACAGATTAAATAATGGTACCTATACGAGAAATGCCATTCTCTAAAACATACGTTCGCGGATATTTCACGGTATGCAATGTTAGGCCCCTGTTTCACTGCGGATATTACAGGGCCTGTTAGCGACGCTACGACAAGACGCGGATAATTATAAGTTAGATTAAGATCAAATTCGATTAAGACTGTATTCTCAATAAAGATTTATTTGATAGGTAGGGAAAACCGCGATTAGATTGTCAGTAGTCATAAGTATTCAAAATATCCGTTATTTAACTCGTAGGTTCGTAATAAGTTTTAGGTCACCCAGTAAGTTAGGAAAAAACATGGTTAAACCTATTTCCCAATTCCCAAGTAATCACTATAAACTTGGTAAAATAATGTAGGCTCTGTCATTGGTTAACCAAAGAAAGGCGGATCAAGACAAGGAAGTCTCAATATGAAAGGGACAGAATGACCGCTTCTCATTGGTCGGCCAAATTCGAGCTCAGCGCTCCGATACAGCGTAATTTTCACTTAGAAACATACACGTTTCATTAATTAATTCGTAACCTGTTAAAGTTACATCATAACAATATTTGTAGATATTATAGGTCGTTAGCCTAGTCACCTAGTTAGATAAGAATCATAAGGCAGTCACAGGTAGACAAAGGCCTGCGAGTCGGCAAAAGGGCCATAAACCATCCATTGTATTCATTTCGGCCGCTTTCCTATCTATTGTAAGCCAAGTCGTAAGGACTAGTGAACTTGTTATCGTTTGTTTTTATAACTAATGAACGTAGTTAACTATTTGTAATAGTTTTAAGTCAGTAATTAATCGGATGTATGTAATATGAGTCGCAGAACGATAGCGGGATAATGAAAATTCACCCGAAAATGACCGTATGACGTAAGCGACCAATCACAGGCCGATTAATTCCGCGAATTAAGACATGATTTTATCTCCCTATCGTAGGTGACTCTCTTTCTTGATTTTTCGTATAAAAGTAAGACGGAACCGCTTCGGATCGTACAGTACACCAGGAGCAGCCGAAAAGGAAAAACCAAAAGGAAGAAAACCAAAGGAAGAAAACCAAGGAAGACCTGAGGGATCCGAAGCTGTACCGCCTAATCGTTGTAGGAGTATTTTTATATTTGTACCGCGTAATAAAAGTCAGTTTTTTAAATCGTGTAGTTTATTCTTTATCGCGAGGCGGTTGAAGATATTCGTCGAGGGCTTCGCACATGGGCATCTAGTAGGCTGGGGCGACTGCGGTTTCGAGCGAGGCGCCAGTAGACCAGTTACCTTCTCCAACTGCTATCGTCGGCTATATTGGGCGTTGAGAGTTCAATATTTTCTGGTCCTTCGAGCCGGATCTACTGTCAGCGCACCGGGACGTCGTGCTCAAGTCTACACTTGCTGCGAAGAAACGTCACAAATGACCGATAAAATGGTCGGTACGCGTTCGCGAAAGGCTGCGTCGATGCAGAGCGACGAAGATAGGCGGCGTTACCTAGCGGAGGGCGCGGCAGCGGCTCAGAGGGCTGCCCGCGCGGACGCCGAGAGGTCAGAGGGCGCCGAGGCGGCGCGCCCCCTCCTCACCCCTGTAACGTCGTCCGACGCGCTCAGCGAGCGTCCGCGCGCCGCTAGCGCCGAGCCGTTTGGCGTAGCGGCCGCACCACAGCACTCCCTCAGGGCGGACGACTTCACGAGGCCACCGGGGTCTCCCTCGCAAGTAAATACACTGCTGTGGAGCAGAGAGCTCCGCAAGCGGTTACGACGACTTGCGAGGCCCACACCGTTACCACTGCGACGGGCGAGAACGAAACTCGTCGCAGCTACGCAGCAGGGAGGCACTATGGAGTCGAGCACTCCGTATGCACCTGCCCCTACTCAGTCCGTGCACTCATGCGCTAGTACGGTCATCGAGGCAAGGCTATCTCAAGTGGAGCTTGAGGCGAGCGAACGTCTAGCAGAAATTCAGCGAAAAGAGTTGCGGATCGAAGCCGACTTAATAAAGAAGAGGCTAGAGGCGCAGAAATCACAGATTATAGCGGAAGGAAGCACAGGCGCAGTCTCAGATGCGGGTGACATCGAGCCACAACAGAAACGAATCCTGAAGTGGATGGACGACTCTCAGGATGACAAGACTATAACCGAGCCAGTTAAGAAGAGGTTAGCCAACGAGCCACCACCGGACTACGAGACTCCTAGACGGCCTCTGCGGGACGAGCGACATATGCGACGCCGCTCACCGAGCCGCGAGGAACGTCAACGGCGATCGGAATCGCCACCGGAGGAGCCCCGTACGCCGCACACGGCGCGTACGCAACACACGCAAGAAGGCACAGTTGCGGAGTCTATGCTGCATTTGTTCGAGAAGATGCAGATGGCGGCTCGTCCGGCACCTAAAGATATCTTCGAGCTACCTCACTTCTATGGAGATGTGAGCGAATGGCGAAGCTTTTACAATACCTACATCGAGACATCGAAGCGCTACAAGTTCACCGACTACGAGAACGTTGCAAGACTGCGTATGGCGTTACGCGGGGACGCTAAGATGTGCGTGTCACATGTCCTGTCTACAGCTACTCGTCCAGACATGGTTATACGTATTTTGAAGAAGCAGTTTGGCCGAAGCGAGGTGCTTTTGGATAAAGCAATCGAGGACCTACGAAGACTGCCACCGTTGGGGCCGAGCGCGAACGACCTCAATACGTTTGCGATCAAGATTATGAACGTCGTATCTACTATCATGGACATAGATAGAAGACACTACGCCGACAACCCGATGCTGATACGGGAAGTAACCGATCGATTATCGCCTCATCTACGAAGCAGATGGTGCGACTACGCCAACAGACATCGCGATACTGACGACCCCGAGATCCTGCAGTTGGCTGATTTTCTGATGGAAGAGAGCGAGCTAGAGATGTCATTCTGTCACGCGCGCGCACCAGCGAAGCGCGCGCAGGGACCGATGACAGCACCGTACGCGCGCGCGCCTGGCGCTAGACTGAACGCGCCCGCGCCGCGCTATCCCATCCCCACTCCAGCTCCGGCCGCAAATCGATGCAGCGGAGGGCAGAAGGCGACGTATGCGGCTCGACAAATCACAGCGAAGAGCACGTGTTTGTACTGCGGTGGCAATCACATTACTACAGATTGTCGCAAGCTGGCCGCACAGAGTATAGGCGCTAGATGGGAATGGGCAAGACTCAATCGTATATGCTTCAGATGTATGGACGCGAAACATTTGAAGTCGCAATGCAACGCGAAAGGGTGCGGCGTGACAGGCTGCCCGCACACGCATCACCGTTTGCTGCACACCGAGCCTACACAGGCGAACAACAGCAGTGGGGCTACAATAGCGGTAGCTCAGTCGACGCATCGAGCGGTCGCCTCACCGAGAGTGACGTCATCGTTTGCGGCAGCGGCCGAAACGGAGTCGCGGCCTACAGAACGAGAGGACAACGATCCGCGCGTCTACGTGTCGTCAACCCCAAACTTCAACGTGCTACTGAAGGTGCTGCCTGTAACAGTCACGGGGCCGAAGGGTACGGCTCAAATATTCGCTTTCCTCGACGATGGGTCAACGCTTTCCATGATAGATCAAGACGTCGCAGATGAAATCGGAGCAGTAGGCGAAGACGAACCTCTCTGTCTACGTGGGATAAGAAACCTGAAGCACACATCTATCACGCAAACTGTAAAGGCGCAAGTGGGACCGCTGCGAGGAGGCACCGTGCACGAGATCGTCATGAAGACCGTAGAAGGACTTGGCATACGATCGCAATCACTCAACAAGGCCGAATTGATGAAGCACAAACACTTAGAAGATTTGGGCGACGAATGCTACGTGGGTACAGGAGTACCGCAGATGCTGATTGGAGGCGATTTCTGCCACCTGAAGACTCCCATCGAGATCAGGCAGGGCGGAGAGGACGAGCCTTGCGCAATGAAGACACCCTTGGGTTGGGTATTTTTTGGGCGAATGCCGCGCATCATTCGCACGATCGAGCAAACCGTACTTCATTGCCGCACAGAGGACGACGAATTAATCGATCAAGTTAAGAAGCATTGGTCGATCGAAGCGTTAGGAGTAACGAATAAAGAAAACGTCAGTCCGAGCGATCAGCGAGCCATCGACATTTTCAACGCTACGGTACGCAAGACTGCAGGGGGCCGGTACGAGGTCGGTCAACTGTGGGCGTCGGACAACGTGAAGCTACCACCGAGTTACGTAATGGCGCGGTCGAGGCTACACAACTTGGAGATGAAAATGCGGCGCAACAAGGACTTCGCTGAAGACTACGAAGCCCAAATTCAGAAGTTACTACAGAAAGGATACGCGGAACGTATCATGGAGCCGCCGCAGACCGACCGAACCTGGTTTTTGCCGCACTTTAATGTATTTAATTTAAATAAAGGCAAAGGATGAGCCGTTTTTGACTGCGCGGCAAAAAGTCAAGGAAATAGTCTGAATGACTATATTTTATCGGGGCCAGACCTACTACGAAGCCTATTAGGAATTTTGCTACGATTCCGCGAATGGAATTTCGCGGTGGTCGCGGACATACAAGAAATGTTCCTGCAAATTCAAATGCGAGAAGAAGATCAACAGAGCCAACTCTTCCTGTGGCGCGGCACTAGAAGAGATATGGAGCCCCAGGTGTACAAACTAAACAGAGTTTGTTTTGGCAACGTGTCATCGCCTTTCCTCGCGCATTCGGTGCGTAATAGGAACGCGCTCGACAACCAGGACAAATATCCGGACGCGGTCTACGACATCCACAATAATCATTATATGGACGACTACGTGGCATCGTACGAGACCGAGGATGAGCTGCTACGAGTATCACAACAAGTGCGAGACTCGCACGCGGAGGGCAGTTTTCATCTACGAGGCTACGCGAGCAACAGTACGCGAATGCTGGCAAGCGTCGAGCACGAACTACACGCAGCGCAAGGACCGACGCATCTGGGCGAAGGTCAACCTACAGTTCTAGGCATGACGTGGGACCCTAGGACGGACACTCTGGGCTACAACACGAAAATGCTGCGAGTTCCCGAGGCTGTGAAGACGCAAGAACGGCCGCCGACAAAAAGGGAACTTCTCAGCGCGATAATGTCCATATACGACCCCATGGGACTTATCGCTCACTACGTCATCAGCGCTAAAATGATATTTCAGCGAGTTTGGACAAAAGGCACTACGTGGGACGCACCGCTACCAGATAAAGAAGCTGAAGACTTTTTTCAGTGGCAGAACGCACTGAAACACGTAGCGGCGCTACGCATACCTAGAAGGTATGAGTCACCGGGCGGAGCTACGAGATACACGTTACACGTTTTTACCGACGCGTCAACTGAAGCCTATTGCGCCGTGGCGTATTGGCGTATCGAGAACAAAGAAGATGTACGAGTCAGCCTAGCAGCGGGCAAAAGCAGAGTTTGCCCCCTGAAAGTATTGTCAGTACCACGACTAGAGCTTACAGCCGCAGTAATCGGAGTTCGACTGGCCGAGACGATTAAAAAGGAGCAACGATACAACGTCAAGAAAATTATCTACTGGACGGACTCTCGAGTATTGCTAGGATGGATCAAAGACGACGCAAGAAACTACAAGCCGTTCGTGTCACACCGTTTGGCTGAAATAGCTGAAAAATCGGACTGGCGGGCGTGGATGTACGTGCCAACCGACGTGAACCCCGCAGACCACGCTACGAGAGGGAAGCCGGCGAGGAAAATCACCGCTCACGACGAATGGTACAAAGGACCGTCATTTCTTCACCGACCAGAAGTGGAGTGGCCGAGTCAAGAAATAGGCAGACCGACTGAAGACCTTCCTGAAAGGAAAAGCGGAGTCACAGTAGAGACTACGTTATCTACTACTACGTCAAAGTCAGATCCGTCGAGCGTGCTACCTGACATACGACGCTTCAGTAATTACGATAGGCTAATGAATTCGACGGCCTACGTTCTACTTTTCATAGATAAGATGAAAAATAAGAACAAGACGCTGCAGCTGCAAGTGAACCACATAAAGCGAGCCGAGCATATGTGGCTACAGAATAGCCAACGAAGAAGTTTCCCGGACGAGCTGCGCACTCTAAGCGCAGGACGCGATTTGGACAAGAAATCGCGAATATACAATCTAGCACCCGAGCTGTGCGACGACGGCGTGCTGCGAATGAAGACGAGGTTAGGAAACGCTCCAGTGTTGTACACATCGGTACGACCCGTAATATTGGACGGCAAGGACTCATTTACCAGACTAATGGTCCAACGCGCACACAGGCGAATGGCGCACATTCATAACGAGGCAGTGGTAAATCAGCTACGACAACATTACTGGATATTACAACTGCGACCTACCGTGAAAGCTGTAGCGCGAGACTGCGCGCTGTGTAAGCTACGTCGAGCTTCACCGCGAGCGCAGCCCCTTGGCGATCTACCACCCGAGCGGCTACAGGCTTACCAGAGGCCATTCACCTACACCGCGCAAGACTACCTCGGGCCTATGTACGTGACCATAGGACGACGACGAGAGAAACGCTGGGTGTGTCTGTACACATGCCTAGTAACTCGGGCTATTCACCTCGAAACTGTACATAGCCTGTCTACGGATAGCGCTCTACTGGCGCTAAGGCGCTTCGCCGCACGAAGAGGATGGCCGAGCGTTATGTATAGCGATAACGCAACCTGCTTCAAGGCGGCATCGAACGAGCTGCGCGAGGCCTACAGGCAATGGCTTCCGCAATTGCAACACTACGGCGTGCAGCGACGAATGGATTGGAAATTCATTCCCCCCGGCAACCCATCTGCAGGCGGAGCTTGGGAGCGAATGGTACGCACCGTGAAGACAGCGATGCTCTATACCTTCAACACTAGAGCACCGAAAACCGAAGTGTTCGAGACTCTACTGGCAGAGATCGAGAATATCGTTAACAGAAGGCCGTTAACACACGTGAACGTCGACCCAGAGAGCGAAGAAAGTCTCACACCTGCGCACTTTCTTCTACTTCATAACGCTAACTTACCTATGATTGGCGCTTACGAGGAAAACGACAAGCGACAATGGAGGGCTGCCCAGGCGCTAGCAGACCACTTCTGGCGGCGCTGGACCAAGGAGTACTTTCCACTGCTGGCACCACGCAAATCATCCGACGACGGAGGGCGACAGATCCAGCCGGGAGATGTTGTCATCATTTCTGAACCCAACGGACCACGCAGCGTGTGGCCTAAAGGAGTCGTCGAGACCGTCTATCATGGACCCGACGGGAGGGTTCGCTCCGCAGACGTCAGAACGAGGCACGGGACGCTACGCAGGCCGAGCTGCAAGCTGGCGGTCATCGCGTCGCAACCCATGCACCAGGAGTCTTCGACTGCGGGGACAAAATGTTAGCGACGCTACGACAAGACGCGGATAATTATAAGTTAGATTAAGATCAAATTCGATTAAGACTGTATTCTCAATAAAGATTTATTTGATAGGTAGGGAAAACCGCGATTAGATTGTCAGTAGTCATAAGTATTCAAAATATCCGTTATTTAACTCGTAGGTTCGTAATAAGTTTTAGGTCACCCAGTAAGTTAGGAAAAAACATGGTTAAACCTATTTCCCAATTCCCAAGTAATCACTATAAACTTGGTAAAATAATGTAGGCTCTGTCATTGGTTAACCAAAGAAAGGCGGATCAAGACAAGGAAGTCTCAATATGAAAGGGACAGAATGACCGCTTCTCATTGGTCGGCCAAATTCGAGCTCAGCGCTCCGATACAGCGTAATTTTCACTTAGAAACATACACGTTTCATTAATTAATTCGTAACCTGTTAAAGTTACATCATAACAATATTTGTAGATATTATAGGTCGTTAGCCTAGTCACCTAGTTAGATAAGAATCATAAGGCAGTCACAGGTAGACAAAGGCCTGCGAGTCGGCAAAAGGGCCATAAACCATCCATTGTATTCATTTCGGCCGCTTTCCTATCTATTGTAAGCCAAGTCGTAAGGACTAGTGAACTTGTTATCGTTTGTTTTTATAACTAATGAACGTAGTTAACTATTTGTAATAGTTTTAAGTCAGTAATTAATCGGATGTATGTAATATGAGTCGCAGAACGATAGCGGGATAATGAAAATTCACCCGAAAATGACCGTATGACGTAAGCGACCAATCACAGGCCGATTAATTCCGCGAATTAAGACATGATTTTATCTCCCTATCGTAGGTGACTCTCTTTCTTGATTTTTCGTATAAAAGTAAGACGGAACCGCTTCGGATCGTACAGTACACCAGGAGCAGCCGAAAAGGAAAAACCAAAAGGAAGAAAACCAAAGGAAGAAAACCAAGGAAGACCTGAGGGATCCGAAGCTGTACCGCCTAATCGTTGTAGGAGTATTTTTATATTTGTACCGCGTAATAAAAGTCAGTTTTTTAAATCGTGTAGTTTATTCTTTATCGCGAGGCGGTTGAAGATATTCGTCGAGGGCTTCGCACATGGGCATCTAGTAGGCTGGGGCGACTGCGGTTTCGAGCGAGGCGCCAGTAGACCAGTTACCTTCTCCAACTGCTATCGTCGGCTATATTGGGCGTTGAGAGTTCAATAGGGCCCAATATTACAGGGTTCTAGTTTCACTTTTATCGAACTGAAATTTGAACATTGTCATAGTGACATTAAGTCGTTTTTCAACAATCTTGAAAATGTAACATATCACCCTGTAATATTGGGCCAGCGAATTGTCAGCGTGGTGAAAACAGGCCTCAGCTGTACAGTCAACCAATAGAACCAATAAAACCAACCTTGCTTGTCACTTTAACTACTAGATACATGACATACATCACTCAATTAGCACTGTCGTAGAAGATGAATAAATTGATTGACATGGTTCTATAATTGCCTACCACTAATCAGAATAAATAAAGGCCATTAATGATAAATGTTTACGATTACGTTTAACTACCACAGCCTCATATTACGTTTAACTACTACAAAAACACTCAACGAATTATCCAATGAAATCATTAAGGTTATAATTATAAGACCACCACATGAACGCATTGCCAGTTGAATTTGAAATCAGTAGTGAACGAAACATATTTGATTTTTTTTTATTAAATTGAACGAAACAAACGAAACGCAATTCTGTTCCAGCTAGTCTCTGTTAATGGTTGGTAATCTGTGAAAACGCGTGGGATCTAATTAAAAATGTAGTACGAGCATCTTGAATAGTCAAACTGGGAACAGTAGATTATTTCATTTCAGTAATTGAACAAACATATAAACTTTCATTTCACAATCATGGTACCTAGGTAAGTAAAACTTGGCTTTCCAATGCAACTAAAATTACATATTCTGTAGGTATCATTGTTCTAAGTAATTAGTTTAGGTGATTTCAGTCCTGCCATTTTCAGAGCATCCAGAAAACCTACAATAAACAGAAAATAAAAAATAAGTTCAAAAACTAAAACCCGACTACTATACAGGGTGGAAAGGCACGACGATCCTTCCCGGAAGTATTAGGTCGTTTAAGTGATACAGAGACGATTGGTAATGGTAAGAATCGTTAATTGAGTAAAAAATAAAAATAGCAAATTTACTACTTTTTAACTGTGGTGACAACCCTATAGCATGTGCACATCACGGCTATAGATTAAGGATCTCCATCGGGAAAGCTCGGGACTTTACACTTTTTTCCGATCGTTGACAGAATCGCAATGATGTATGAATGTCGCATAAATGTCAAATAAATCAAATGAATGCAAAAATATTATAAACAATTTTATTACTTTCTTAGATAATTATTTTTTGCCAATATTTAACACTATCTTCTCTTCACATACGGTGTTCAAATGTACCTCCGTGTCTTACAAGGCCGCCGCAGCCCGTGCCCGAGTATGTCGATGCACATGCGATAGTGTATGCTCTTCGTCATTTTTCCTCCGCAGATTGTCCTCCGCAGAAAGCACCAATTAGCCTTTGTCTCATTTCGTCCGCAGTTTCACATTCCGTTTGGTACACCATATCTTTTACACAGCCCCACAAATTTAAATAGCCACGAGCATCTAACAACGGCATTTTTATTTGAAAAATATGACATTAAATAAGTAAAGTTCAATAAAAATTTAATTTCAAACTGATGTTTGTTTGACGTCTGATGACGTCTTGTCTATTTCCTACCACGCAAGAAGGTTTGTTAGTTTGGTATTGAAGAGTATTTATTCTTGATTTATTCTAATGTTCTGTTTTGCATGTACCTACATTTGGTGCATCAAACACAACCTACTTATAATAAAAAATTTTTTTTTTTTATTTTAGATAGTTTCTATTTATTCGAAAATAATTTTGTGAAACGTGTTAAGAAACTAAAACCTTTTTATCAGTCAAGGAAACCAGAGATATTTATAAGACGATTGCGTACTTTTGAGTGGTTGTCAATGTCACCATTTGAACTGTCGTTGTAATCAATGTTGTGGTTAGTATTATTAATATTAAGGAATAACATAACTACTTCATTCAAGTATTGAACAAGTGGAACCACTAAAAAATCGAAAATCCTGCAACGATTCTTACCGTGTTGTAAGCAGACCTAAAAATGGTTAGATGGCAACAAATTAGCATAATTTCCTGTCGTATACTGATTGTTTACAAGTAAGTTCATTGACCCTGTCACCTGTTAGGGTTAGAACAAAGTAGTTTTTTGCATGGATGTTTAAAAGGCCATAATTTATAAACGGTTGCCCATATTAACATAGTTTCTATGGAGAAAATATAGAGCTTAGGCTAAACTATCTCCCATTTCCGGAAAGGATCGTCGTGCCTTTCCACCCTGTATATAAAAAAATGATAACTCTTATAATTTTCCTGTATGATAATTTCAGATAAGAATTCTGTCTTGTTTCATACTTTTTAGAGCGCGATTTGCAGTAGTCGGGTTTTAGTTTTTGAACTTATATTTTATTTAATGAATTTTGGGGTCAGGAGATCGTTACTTACTAATAATATTTGAAGTCACTTTATATTACTTTTGCGAGGGCGTCCTCAGTACAGAAATGCACGCAGAGCGCCGCATATTATTTTATGTTATTACGTATGTGAAATCAGTTCGCATATCAGAGTATGGAAATCTGTCCATATTCCTAAAACTTCAAGTGTGTCTGGTGAGCAGTTCGCCATGAGAATTTCGCTCTTCTGCTGGATGGAGGTGACGTCACCTTCAAACTGAGACCTTAGTCCTTCGGTGTTGCTCTGCGGTGTCGGGTCAGTTGAGTACGTGACGAATTTCTAAGTTTTTGGACCCCTCCCCCCCTCTTGTCACACTTGGTCACATTGAGCAAACCCCTCCCCCCTGGTGTGAAATCGGCAAATCGAATTAAGTGTTACCATTAATATTTTATAAAAATATTTTTGTCAAACTAAATATTAGTAATTTTATAACGGAAAACTGATAAGGTAAGAAAATTATATGAATAAAAACGATTATCGTTCCAAAAACTTGTTATTTCACTGTATAGCGGATAAAGTAATCTAAATCGGGTCGCCACTTTTCCGAATGAAGGTTGAGGGAGGCGATGGCTGAGATACGCGTCATACTCGTGAACGGGTGCTGTTTGTGGAGACTGGTCTGTTTAAGCTAACACGAGCTATTATACCAAGTAACTTTATTTTTATTAATTAATTACAGTGAGACGCCTCATTCTGCTCTCGTATGTTTCTTTTCTCTTAATGAACGTGTTAATTATATTTACACCTCTAAATATTATAGATTTTTTTTTTGTGTTTTGTATTTGTATTTTTTATGTAATTCGACATTAAGAGAACATATACATCTCTAAGTAATTGTAATACGTTAGTTTGAATTGTTAGTTGTATTTTATAAAATTGTTAATGTCTTGTTATTATTTTTGCATGTATGTAAATTCAATGTTGACGTGTAAAAGTGCCCATATGTGGCCTATTTGCTGAATAAATGTTGATATTTGATAAATTAATTTCGGTTACTGATGAAGTTAAAGTGACATCACAAAGTTTGTGACTCTCCCTCCCCCTTGTCACAACATGTCACATTATCTTGACCCCCTCCCACCCCCTAAACGTGTGATGTAATTAATGGATGACCCCTAATTGAGCTCTTTCAAATGATATACAACACGTCATCATTACTTTTTTTTTTTTTTATATACTAGCCTATTGAGGTGTCCCACTGCTGGGCAAAGGCCTCTCCCCTTGTCTTCCACGACTCCCGACATAGCCCCTGCTCTGGCCAGTTACTGAGAAAGGTGTCTAGGTCGTCCCGCCATCTCCGTCTGGGCCTGCCGCGTCCGCGCTCTCCTTCTGGCATCCACTTGTTAACTACACTAGCCCATCTGTCTGGATGCATGCGGCAGACGTGACCGGCCCAGTCCCATTTGAGCCTAGCAGTCTTCTCGCCGACGTCAGCAATACGGGTTTTTGCGCGCAGCGTGGTGTTCCGGATACGATCAGTCCTCTTTACACCTAAAATGCTGCGCTCAATTCATTACGTATTTTTATTTTTTTGGTTCGTGACTTTATGACCTCTAGAGGGCGCCGTGTTCATTTTTTTGTGACGTCATGTAGCCTATAACCAGCGGACGATTAAGACGATTCGAATGACACATCGTTTGTCAAATTTCAATGAGTACTTTAGAAGTTATGAGGGAACAGATGAACATACATACATACATACATACATACCCACATACATACCGGTCAAAATCATAACCCTCCTTTTGCGTTGCCGTAGTCGGGTAATAAACACTAAATCAAAACATACTTAATTAATACACTTCTTAAATATGAAGAGAGAGAAAGGTATATGGCTAATTGACATATGAAAATATGTACAAAGTAAGTAGATATAGGTAGGTAAGTTATTGTAAAAAAAATACAAATAAATGTACATAGGTACAAGTAAAAATTCTTCTTATCCAGGTTTCCGTTTAAATCCGTTTAATATCAAAATGTGTATCATTACAGGAGTAATTGAAAAAGAAAGCGCCTACGAAATAATAAAAGGCAATGTGCACATTTTGCGACTCGTCTTCCTAATGTACAGGCATTTAACTTAAACGACGCGTGTCACTTTCACTACGCATAAAATGACTGTTCCAACACAAGCATTTATTTGCTTACCGGCTGGCTTCATCATATACATGTATCTTTCTATAAAATAAATAATTATGATTCTTTTTAAAATGAAGGCCACAATGATAAAGCCAGGAATTCGAAGGAAACATAAGATATGGCGCGTTGCGAGAAACTTGCGATTGAAGATAGTATAGCCGTCGCGCGGGTTGTTACATTTATTCAAAATTTAGAAAATGTACGTGTTTCCGTGATTATTTTATTTTCTAATATCGAGTCAACTTTAACTTAGTCTAGTTGCCGTACGTGTGTATTTTTTCGTGGCATTTGGATGTAAAAATTCAATAAAAAAGCGACAATTTTGCTTTATGTTTTTTTCATTCTGATTTCCTGGTTTTACGAAAGGTTCAAGGTGATTGTTGTTTGATCCGTACTGAAACTGCTACTGCATATAATATGTATACTGTGGCACGAGTGCTGCAAATCAAATCACATGGTACGGTGTCTCAGAGACGGTTCAGACGGTTCCTATATCAGTTAGAAATGGCACTGATGTGTGACATCCAAAATTACTTACCGTATTGGAGTGTTTCTAAAAGAAGTTTATGTGATTGTTGCATAATGAAAGGCATTAAAATACGAGCGTGGGATTATGATACGAACGAAGTGAGTTTCATAAAAGGGTCACACGAGTACGGGTGCCTAGTTATGTACCTCTATGATGTTTTCAAGAGCCGCAAGTTACGACCGCCATTGCTAAGTAGTTGACCAACTCACGACCCTCAATATTGAGGAATACGACGCAAGGCGAAGGATACAGAGGGCCTACCGCGAACCACGTTCGACGTGTTGCCTCCCTGTCACACTTACGTACGAATTTACAAGTGCGACAGAGAGGCAACACGTCGAACGTGGTTCGCGGTAGGCCCGCAGTTTGAGGCGTAACATAAACCGCTTAGGTATTTAAAATAGTGGTAGCAAAATCATGAAAACACGTTTAATCCTATTAAACTTTAACAAGTGCTTTGACCGGCTTACGCGCCCTCGTGACTATGTTGTACACTCAAAAGTAGTAATAATGGGTCACTCTCTACAGACATTTGTTACTTATCGATCCGTTTTCATTAATCTGATGAGTAAACTGGAAGCCCCTGAAAATCGTTACACGAGTATTAAAACTAGTAGTTCGCCCCGAACTGAGAACTCGCGGTTTGCCAAAAATTATATAGAGCGATTGACTTTGTTGCACCTCTTACTCGTATAGTTCGACATAAAATAGTAGAAAATAACTTTCAAGAAAAAAAAAACGACTTCTATGGGGGCCGGTGAAAGATTATTGTACATAGATGGTGCACTATGTAGAAAAGCAGGTAAAACCACCCACTTTTCTAGTAGGTAGCATTTCGTTTCTGTAAGGGTCGCAGTTTTAGCCTCACGAATCCACTTCTCTGATAGCAGTTCGGTTCTGTGAGGATTGCAGTTCGAACCTAACCAAAACCACTTTTCTAGTAGCATTTCGTTTCTGTAAGGCTCGCAGTTCTAACCTAACCTAACCCACTTTTTTTTGGTTCTGTGAGTATCGCAGTTCAAACCTAAACTAACCCACTTAACGGCGCGTGCGGTGCGGTGTACGGGGGTTTGAGCGGGAGGGGCTAGTAAGTTTGGCATCATTATACTTTATACCTACATTTTATGGTAGGTAATCAGAATGGTTTATTTAGCTTAGGTATCAGTGGTTTTCCGGGTCAAGGTCCGGGTCCGGGTCCGAGTCCGGGTCCGGGTCCAGTTCCGGGTCCAGGACCAGGTCCAGGTCGAAATCCAGGTCTAGGTCTTGGTCCAGGTCCAAGTCCAGGTCCAAGTCCGGGTCCAGGTCCGGGTTCAGGTCCAGATAAGAGCCTGGATCCGGGTCAGGTTTGGCTCCAGGGCCAGCTCCGTCAAAATCGAAATTCGAAATCGCCAAACGTGTAGTCATTGAAGAGTTCTGTTCTGATCATCATCAGTAGTTCCACTTCATCAAATGCGACAGTTTTTAATGTAAATTCTTGATTTTCTGATGAAAATACACAAATCTCTATAGGTACGCATGCCTTTAAGATTTGAGGAGTTCCCTCGATTCCTCATGGATACCATCATCAGACCTCGAGCTTGACAAAAATGTGTCTTAAAAACTTAACTTGCTTAACAAACATAACGAAGAGGACAAATCGCCAAACGTGAACTATGCGTCGTTGAAGAGTTCCGTTCTGATCATCATCAGCAGTTCCACTTCATCAAATGCGAGTTTTTAATGAAAATGCTTGATTTTCTGATGAAAATACAAAAATCTCTATACGCATGCCTTTTATGAGTTGAGGAGTTCCCTCGATTCCTCGTGGATCCCATCATCAGAAGACGCGCTTGACAAAAATGTGGTTTCAAAACTTAACTTGCTTAACAAACATAACGAAGAGGACAAATCGCCAAACGTGAACTATGCGTCGTTGAAGAGTTCCGTTCTGATCATCATCAGCAGTTCCACTTCATCAAATGCGACAGTTTTTAATGAAAATGCTTGATTTTCTGATGAAAAATTTCAAAATCAGTCCAGTAATGACGGAGATATGGAGTAAAAACATAAAAAAAAAGACAATCGAATCTCCTCCTTTTGAGATTTGGAAGTCGTTTAATAAATGAGGGCGCCACTTTTTACGTAGCTGTCACATTTTTGACGTAAAATGCTTACATCATCATCATCATCATCATCAGCCTACTCTCGTCCACTGCTCGACATAGATAGGCCTCTCCTATTGCACGCCATTGAGCACGATTTGCGGCAACTCTGATCCAGCTCTTGCCAGCCGCCTTGCGAAGGTCATCGCTCCGTCTAGTTTGAGGGCGTCCTACGCTACGTTTGCCGATGCGCGGTGTCCACTCGAGAACTCGTCTACCCCAACGGTTATCGATTCTACGGCTAATATGACCGGCCCACTGCCACTTCAACTTGCTAATCCGGTGGGCTATGTCGACGACTTTAGTTCTCTGACGGATGACTTCATTTCGAATACTGCTTACACATGGCAACAATTTTACACATGGCAACAATTTTACACATGGCAACAATTTTACACATGGCAACAATTTTACACATGGCAACAATTTTACACATGGCAACAATTTTACACATGGCAACAATTTTACACATGGCAACAATTTTATTTATAGTCTGTCAAGCCATTTCCGTTAGTAGAAAAAAGCGCCTAAAAAATGTAGGCGCGAAGGGTTATCGTCCCATAGAAAATTTGAATATCGCGCCTTTTTCTACTGACAAACTTGTTTGACCGACTATAGTATGGAAATTTTAGAGTTCCATTTTATTTTATTTCTACTATTTTATGTCCCACTATAGGCGGCAATGGATCAAAAATCGCGTGGATATATTACAAGGTCTGTGGAGCCCTTAACTGATACTGTATCTGTGGTAAGCCGAAATATTTCCTGTCAAATGTCAAATACATTTATTATGTTTATTTTGATCTTGCTAATTATTTCAAAATGGTAAATTTAAAAACGATATTATAAAAGTGCAAGCCGAGCACTTTCATTTGATACCAAACTCGACCATACTTTCTTGCAAAAAGATGACCAGAATAGCAAGACCCCTCACAAATAGCTTTTTAGCCTTCTAAGCTCTTCTAGCTCAATAACCCCTTGATCGAGCCTGCTCATAATTTAATGACTAAAATATAATGCCCTCAACTACACGTTTACCCAATTTCATTTAAATTAGAACATATTTACTTAAGTTCTTGAGTATCAAACTATCCTCTGATAGTTCAGCTTAAAAACATCGAAATGCCGGGACGTGCCCCTAGCCAGCCGCGTGTCCCAAGTCGAATGTAAGAACTTCGTTCGCTTCGCTCGCTCGTTCGATAAAATTAGAACATTAACATAATTATGTCATGCTATTAGATGGGTCAAACAATGGGGTTATATAACAAACAGTGTTTTGCAATGTGAATTAAATTGTATTATAAGCTACCGAATTGCATGAAGGAGCTACCTTTAAATAAATTTAAAAGAAGGCTTATTGTCACTTATTTATTAGTTAAAATTATTATTGTCTCAAGGACTTTCTCTACGAAAATATTCATGAACAAAATTGTTAAATGAAATTGTTATTAAGTATTTAAATTTGAATTTGTGTAAAATTTCGCATGCTAGTATTACATACTAGACGGGCCCGCAGCTCCGCTCGCGTAAATGAAATAAAGAGTTTGTCTTATGTTTAGTTTAGTTGTTATTTCTTATAACGTACGTAGGTATTTATTTAAAACTTGTTTTAACATAAAATTATTACTTATTACTTATTACTTATTACTTATTGTTGTCCCAAGTACGCTCGTCTCCCATTCTATAACTTTGTATTTTTGGCTCATCTCGTCAGCCCTTTCCCTGGACGAATGACAATGTTTGCCGAGCCATGAAAATCAATCTGAATAATAATAACTCATAAAGAAATTTAAAACAATAAAATACAAATTATTAACACGATAATCATACGATAATATTAATTTGATTGATATGTCATTAATGGCATAATTCACTCGTATGGGCTATGGACTAAGGTTGAGGTTGGCAGCACTTTTTATTTTGCTTCGTGTAAAAAAACTCAGACATACCTGTATACCAACATGACAAACATAATTTAGTTTACTTTAACTTACGGATTATTTGGTCTAATCTGTAGTACCGCCAAACGAAAGCAACCGAGAGTTCCCGAGAAATGGTCGAAGTCGTAAAATGAAGATTGTTATGAAAATTTCTTTTCCTTATTGTAAATTAAATACGCATCGAAAGCGATAGTTTTTATGTTCTAGTTTTATTCTCATATGTAGATAATAGATTTAAACAGTTTTTTCTTATCATACGTGCGTTGTATTCGAGATACGTGTCAAAAACTTTTTTAGAAATTTGTAAGGCGCCATCTCTCTTCTTCGCTCGTTTTTTATCCCGTTCTGGTTTTTCAATTTTATATATATGATTATGATAGCAGAATAAGCAACAAATTGTCAAAATTACACCTGTGGACACAAAATATGTACTTAATCTATGCAAATAAAGATATTCTATTCTATTCTATTCTAAATATATGTGTCGGACCCTGACACCAGAAAAACGTATTGCAGCGTTATAGTTCATTATTTTAGACGCCTCTATAAAATCGATTAGCAATGTTGAGCTACGTATTATTTGGTTGTAACAAAATAAATAGTTGTGTAGAGAGTAACTCCGTCTATTGGCGTATTGTTGAAATAAAGTTGCGTAGAGAGTAACGCCATCTATTGGCGTGTTGTTGAACTGAGATGACAGGTAGAAGGCTTTGGAACGTCGAGAGGTTTCTCTCGAGTGAGCGTAGGCACGAGTTGGCGTTTTTGTCGGTATGTTGGTAGACTGGTCGAGCAGGTTTGCCAACTTGACTGAGGCGGGAGCGGAGAGGCTCCGCCGCTGGTGTTTCTTCTTGATCGGACCGCGCTAGAGATCGGACGTACTCGTTAGCCAACCTCGTGCCTAACTCGCTACGTTCCTGAAGGTTTACACCTGAAGGATTATTCTGATAGCTTATAGAATCCCGCGTTGTTTAACCATTTAGCTAAGTGTTTTATTTCAAGTGTTATTTTGATCTCTTATGTTTCATTAGAAGCTTACTTTTGTGAAATAAAGAAAGGATGTGTTATGTGTTGTTTTGAAAAGATTTGTCCCTCTGAGTTTGTTGCCGGTCCCATATAGGGCTAAATCTTCTCATGTCAGATATGTAGGGTTGGAGCCGGCCTAGTTTGACTTGAATAAAGATTTAAACGATTTCTTTTTACTTTCATATCGCTCCCTTGAGTTAAAAATAGCAATTGGTTCTTTTAAACATTTAGTACTGAAGTATAGTAGGCACTAGTATGGTTAACGAGTCCTAATGTTTATTTCATGCACTGGTAGCAATGGTAGCATACTGGTTTAGCTGTGAAGTAATACATTATCGTACTACCCCACGCGCCCACCGCCTTTGAGACCATCGGTATTCGACATATGTAACAGCAGTGTAAGTGATTATACCATCACGCTCATACTATTGTCGCAGTGACTAGGTACAAAATGGGTCATAAATTAAAACTTTCAACTGTACCTAGGTAGGTACCTTGTGTGACACGTGTCTTTTTCCCACAGAGTTACACAATGTTTTTCATTCGGTTCATGAGATACAGCCTGGTGACAGACAGACCGACAGTGGAGTCTTAGTAATAGGGTACAACCGGCATCAGAAAAGAATAGCACCACCCCATCTCGTCCCGTGGGTGTCGTATAAGGCGACTAAGGGAAAACTGGCGACAGGTATGCATATGAGCAAGGCTCGCCCGTATCCTTAGCGGGGTCCTTGCTCACAAGAGCTGTGCGCGCGCCACAACGAAAAAAAAAAAAAAAAAATAGGGTACAACCCTTTGGGTACGGAACCCTAAAATTGGCCCAAATCAACTTGATATTTTAAAGCTCAAAAGCCGGCCGTGCTTTAGCTGCTGGCATATCGTGGTGTATGTATATCTATCTATGGTATCTACAACCTTAAACCTAATCGGGGCCGCTGGCGTAAAATTACTTGGCTGTAACGGGAGTTCCACGCCAAGGAGTACGCGCAAGGCATAGGCTGTAGCGAGAGTGGGAGCGGTATTGTGTTAAAAAGCACTTTTCACATAAAATTGTGAGAGTTAGACCACGACAAGTCTGCTACGATTTTGATAACACACGCAGTGCAAGTGTTATTTTAAACTTCAAACTTCTATGAAATTATGACGTATCATAATCGTTGCAGACTTATAGAATAGAATAGAATAGAATACCATTTATTTCAATATAAGTACACAGTTATACAATACATACACAGAAAGAAAGAAATAAAATGTCTTATAACTAACTTGTATACTGTAACTACACTGAAAAAGGTGAACACTCAACATAATGCCGGGTCCTACTGGAGTAGTACCTGACGCTGGTCTTCCGTGAACCTATTATCTTGGTCTAACTCTGGGCGTGTTAATAGGTTCATTTGTTTTAAGCCAAATGCATCTAAAATCAAACCAGCTGATTTTAATATTCATCAATGAAAGACATTATTTGTAAGATGAATTGCTAAAACTTTTAAATCTCTTGTTTGTCAACCTCCAAAATTTTCCAGTGATATATGAACCTATAAAGTAAGAAATAGAGTTGATTATGGTTTGTGTTAAAATTTAATGAAATGCCACGCTATAAAAATTGAATCGGCATTTGAATGTAGTCGGCAGTAATGTCGCCCTGCAGTAATGTGTAGTGTGAATCCGAATGTCACCTTTATTCCATGATTCCGCCGCCACCTCTGCCTTAATCCTCAGGTGCAATCTAAGCACCAACATACCGTGTCTCCCTCTTACACGTTATAATACCTATATAACTTATGCAGCTAAATCGAATCTCGAGTTCTTTTCAAGTTAGAGACCCCAGTCTGTTGTACAGTCACCTGCAATAATATGTTACACAACGAAGTCCACAAAAATATCTCACACGATCTTATTTGTAGAGCCGTGTCACATATTTTTGCGGCCTTCGAAGTGTAGCATATTATTGCAGGTGACTGTAAGGACTTGAGACATTTTCATTTTTTTACAAAAGTATTCTAAATATGTAAATAACAACTTTTTAATGTATCTATACCATTGCCATGGTGGACCTTGCACATATACGCACATAGATACTAGTTTAAACGATATCTGTAGTACGGTCAAGCAAGGAATTTAATTTCAGTCCCATTTTGTACCTTATCAAGTTATCACAGTGACAATCAATATGATAGTCGTTAGGGACCTAATACTATTGTCACTGTCACATTAAAATAAAATAATATAAGCCTTTATTGCTTGCTGTGTTTATACAATAATAATATAAGTGTTAAGTGCACTATGTTTTTTTTATACTACACTATATATTATATATCTATATTTCTTAACTAAGTGAATCGGCAACCGGTTTTCGTTTCTTCCTTTTTACAGCTTGTCTTTCGACTATGCCTCCTCTAAACCTTTCCATTTTATCCTGTCTTTTGCAGTTCCTCTCCATGTAGGGCCAGCTTTCTTTCTTATCGTCTTCCCAACGTTTAAAGTCACACTCACAGTCACTGTCACATTACGAAATGGTAGGTACTGTAATTGAATTATTTGACCGTGTATACGAGTATTATGCCGTGTCCGTCCAGTGCCCCAGCCTGGGAATCGTACAAAGCTTGAGCAGGCAGCGTCGGGTGACCGCTTCCCGGGCGGCCAACGGAAACGCATCCAACCAAGACACGACAGCTGGGGAACGGGGAACTATAACTTAAAGTTGATATTCCTTTGACTATAAACTGGGGAACTTTAAATTATGTACTTCGTAAGATAAGGAAAGGTAATGTTAATAATAACTCAGCTTTCTCGCGCAGAGAATTGCAATTGCAATCCAGCGCGGGAACGCTGCCGCTGCTTGCGTGTTGGGCACCAAATTTTAATAGGTATTTTTAATTTTTAGGTTTAGTTATAGGGGATATTACTGCAATGTTCTGCCGCCAGAGTGCAGCACTACCGACTCAGTAAATTCATAGACTAACTTATACATACTGTGCCTTAAACTGTTTTTTGACAAGTTTTCACAGACAATAAAATATGACATTGATGCATCAAGGCGGTTTGTTAACAAGGGTCTACCGGTAAACGCGAAAATCGAAATTTAGTTATCTGCCTCTTTATCGCTCGAATATGCAAGAGTGATGGAGAGATTAGATAACGAAATTTTGATTTTCTTGTTTCGCGGTAGGCCATGTGATTGACGTGTCAATGTGGTTTGTTTACTGTATGTGCCACAAAGGTGCCATCTACGCAGAGCTTTGCCTAATATTCCCTAGTTAGTTTTATTTTAGTTTTATATTCCTGTTTATGTCCTTTTATAATTTATATTAATAAGCAGTGAGATACTTTGATTTTAAGAAAGGTAATGAATAAGGGCATAAAGTGCCTCGATTCCTATTTTTTGGGTAAGTTGAGGAACAAACACAGCATGAAGATGAGAATTCCAAAATGGCACTGACAGGTTTTAAATATAGGTACTCGTATTTTATAACATAGTCTGTATAGATCTAAAATTCAATACCTACAGATTGCCGACTATTTATTAAGTAACAAACCGAATGTTATGGCTCCTCTACACGATGGGCCAACGCCGGCCTCTCCAAGAGACGCAGCCATGCGGTAGAATGAGATAGCAATACCACTTGCTCCTCTAACGCATAAATGCGTCCCTTGGAGTGGCCAGCGCTGGGCCATCGTGTAGAGGAGCCATTAGAATTTTGTCACTGTTTCTATTAGGATTGTTCATTTTTTTTTAAATGTTCTATTTCGAAAACCATTTCGAGATATAAGGTTTTCAAACAGTTTCCGACATTTGCTGCGATATAATAATTGAGGATTGAAGATATTTCAACAAATATCCTTATGACCTTAGTTTGACCTTTCTCGTTGGCTGAATGTAAAGTCATCGCATAATAAAAGTTATCGGACCATAGTAAATCAATCCGTCACTCACGTAATTGTCAAAGTTATCATTGTCATAATGAAATTTTTCAGTTAAACCGCTGCGCTGGTTTGTTATGATTTGATTTATAATTGATACCTAAACAGTAGTTTTCGTTGCTTAATATATCAAAGACCTTGTTCCTACGTGTGGGAATGATTCACAAAAATAATTGTTCGAATCCGCGAAGACCTACGACGTGAAACATGGTGCCGTGAATTGAACTTGGAATACCTACCTACTTACACACAGTATTGCTGTGAGGATCACGTCGATGTAAGTATAAAATTAATATTATTTTACTACAATTATTTAAAAGCTCACTTTGTAGGTAGGGTCGCGGGGACCTATGTGTTTTCTGTGGTAATGTAGCCAGAGTATATAAAGGCAAACCGTTAAACAGAGATGGTGCCTACTAGAAAGAAACACTATACAAGAATACATAGTCATACTCAAAATTCAGCCTGAAACTGCTTTAAAAAGATATAATTTCTAATTTCCAGGTACATGTTGCAGTTCAAGCTGCTGATATCATGGTGGACAAGACTTAAGTTAATAGTTGTGAATAATAAAACATGTTTTTGTTTACCTACTTTTTTATTAATTTAGGAAATATATATATATATGTTTCCCAAAAAAAAGTAACTATACATATATGTATGTTCATCATGTTCTGCACGAGCAGCTGACAATGATGGCTTCTTGTTGACGAACCAGAAGAGAAGTGTATGGTTTGTTATTTACTCCGTTCCCAGGCATTATTTACTGTCGTAAAGTATTATGACGATTAATATGACGTTCGTTTCGATACAAAATGCTCAACTTTGTTCAGGGCCCAAGTGCCTTAACAAAATCAATCTCCTTCGTACATTACGTATCTAAATAGGAATCACATGATGACCTGAAATTATAGGATATAATTAGCAAAATTGGCATGTACCTAATATAGTACAATATCCAAACAATGGTGACAAGCCGGTAGAACCCACTGGGTGCTAAGCTACCTTAGCAATGGACGCTTATAACGATTTTATGAATCCAATCATCTTACGAATCGAATCAGTTAAAAAATATATGATGTAACTTACATTTGTATTTTTGCTCCCCTGATTTCAGCCAAGTTATGGTTGGAGTTGGATGCTATATGGATACATACTCCAATAAAACTAAGTTATATTATATAACTTAGGCAGATTTCTGGAATCAGCTTTCACAAATTTATAGCGTAGGTATTTTGAAATTATTGATTTAGGGATTCAAAATAAACGAGTTTTCCAGACGATATTATTTATAAAAACGCGTGACACTGACATTGTAGACAGGTGACATTACAATCAATTGACAATTACAACTATTTTTTTAATGTTTGTTATTGCTTGTGCTTTATCAAATCAGCCACTACATGTAATTTACGAGAAGTCGTATCTCATATTTTCAATAAATTATAAATATTCAACCGAGCCGTGAATTAATAAATCATTCAAATTGGTATCTTAAATTAACCTATATTTTCAGAAAATAAAATAAAAATGGGGGTCTAATAAAAATGAACAATCCTAATTATCAGTCTTAATTCTTAACTTCATCAAGAATAGAGGATATCAAGTGTAATTTCGCAATACATTTAGTATGTCATGCATCTCATAAGTATACTGTTTCGTCGTTACGGCTAATTTTATAATGTGCGGAACTCCAAACTCACCTAAGTCCAGTTGGTTTCATACGATTATACAATTTATTTCTATATGTTTTACGCCTAGAGTGACTCAGATATTTTGTAGACTTGGGTAATTATTTCTCAGAGACAGTATTACGTTTAATTACATATGATTGGCGTCCATATTGTTTACATTCGACCGGTTATTCAAGCGATAATTATTGCGTTTGTACATTCAAAGAGCTTTCACTTAGAGACACAGACACCGCTTCAAGAGAGGGCGTAAAGGCAGGTAATTAGAAAGGGACAAAAGATAAGGCGCGCCGCGCGAAGCTTGCGACGGAAACTTTGGCAATTGGTTGGCTTTTAACGTTTTATGACAGTTCGCGACAGTTCACAGATCAGTCCATGTATAGGTATATTTGTGGTGTAAGAAATATACATACGAATCTGCACATCTGTTGTTGCTAATAGAGCACCATACTTAAATAATTTTGATGTTTTCTTGCAAAGATTTGAATACTGCTAGAGCAACTTTTTAATAAAAAAAGCTATTGTATTACATCCCTAGAACTCAAATGTGGATATTTCTAATTTATTTGAGAAAGGACGTAAATGGGGCGGCACGAATTATGAATTAAATAGTATTGTTTGAAATTAAATTACCGGTCTAATCGTAACATTTTGCCAACGTCTTTTTGCTTAAAGCCCGAATCCTTTAATTAAACACAGAGAAATCCTCCAACGGATTGAAATGGAGCAATAAATAAACATCAAATTTTGAAGTCTTTAATTAAATTAGTAATTAGAAGAAGACTTAGGATTTGAAGGTGAGAGTATTCGATTTTAAATTTGATTTTAGAGTGGCCAGAGGTAGATTTTGATTGCGAAAAGATATTTTAGATCAAAGGCCGGAGCCAATGATAACAAATTATAGACCGACCGCTTAAATGAGTCCTCGCCTGCGCGGTACGGGGGCGACGGGGTAGGACGACTAAGGGCGGCGGGGAAGGTGCGGGCGCCGTACGCCTGCCGCCATTTATTTATTAACGTGAAAACTTCTTTAGCGGCGCTGAGCACTTTTTGAGGTGGGGAAAAAATGATAAACTCGAGACAGCGTAAATGTATGCCTGAGCCTGCTGTTTCATGTAGGCGGCGCAGGGCGCTTGCGTGACGTTATGTTATGTGTGACGGACAATGTTATTCACCAAAGAACTTAACAAGTCATAACCTCCTAGTGAGTATTATATTCTTTGGTCATAACGTATCATAATCAGGTCAATTATTTAAAACTGGACTTTTATATTAAGCAATAAAGCTCAATGTTCTAATCTTGTACGGGCTGAAATACGAGGATCTCACAGTTACATTCTAACTTTATATCACTCCAATATAATTCAATAATTCAATAAAGTCTCATCTTGATGAAATCGCTAATAAAAGTGAACTCTAGTACTGGTGAATAAAACTCAAAATATCATGACCAAATATATTTAGATGCGAGGTCTGCAAGGTAACTTTACAATTTCTGTTCGAATTTTAAACAATGAACGCTACAAATTTAAGCTCACTGGCCAGCAATTTCGGACCTAAAGTTTTTCAATAGAAAGGAGGATGGGTCAATTATACATAGTGCTGCAGACATTTTGGACTAGTCATTGAGTTTTCACTTCTGTCGGCACTCCCGAAGTGCACCCGTTGTTTTCTTTTTATTCATTTTATTTGAGGACTCATTTAAGCGGTCAGTCTATAGTGTTTCATTCCTTTCCTTCCTAACTCGAGTCTTTTGAGTCTGCGGCCCGAAGTGGACGGAAAGACCAAGTGCGTCGCCAGCGTCGATAGGCCGGGGGGGCACTTAAGATGGCCGATGGCCAAGGGGAGACTATCCCTTGGTGATGCCCTGTCACAGACCACCATGTTTCTCCGCACCACGCCCAATCGAAGACGCCGAGTTCGCTAAGGTTCTTTTGCATTTAGTTGCACTGGATTGGAGAAATGAAAGCTGCCAGAATCAGATGGCTCGGGCATGTAGTCCGGAATACCGGATGGGTGACGATCGTGCAGTCTGGAGGGCGTACCTACTCTAGCGTACGTACAGTCGCCATCAGATATATCGGAGCGGCCAAGATGCTCATAAATATCTGAACACGCTTCTATTGTCAAGGCGGTAGAGTGCGTGGTCAGATGTTTTTGAGTACCTCAGCCGGTCCAATATATCTGCTGGCGATGATACAGATCAAATGGCCGAAGTCCTTCTAAGGGAAAACCACCAATGATCGACACTTTTAGCCAGTGTTCGACATAAGTACCTACTTTAGTTCAAAGTGTCAGGAATTAATTTTGAATAAAGAAAAAAAATCGTTGTTCAAACTTAAACTATATTATTACTTTGACATAAGTGCCATGTCGAACATTGGTGCAGCGTAAATCATTGGTGCTTTTACCTTAGATCTCCTAGGTACCGCTCTGGAGAGACGAAGTACAAAGATAATTTTACGAAGTAGTTCTTCTTATACGTGCTGCTACAGTGTTATGCAATAAGTTGCAATCGCAGTCGCACGCTCGTCAGATAAGCGTGTGAACGTATTGATTTATCTCCTTTTTTGTGTGTGAACCGTACCGGTGGCGCTTAAGATCTGGCCACACGATTCATCACCTTCCATTATGCAAAAAGTTTGTGATAAAGTTTGCAATTAAAACTGCACAGCGTTCAGTATTGCCTAAATTAAACTTCGAATACAAAATATTAAAGACAAGGGCGGATCCAGCTTTAAGGTCACAGAAGGGGGAGGGGGGAAGGCTTGTCCCCTTTGAGCCTCCCCCTGGATCTACTTATGATTAAAGAACAAAACAAATATGTTATAATGATTACAACTTTCAAAATGTAATTAAAAACCGATCATTCTGTTGAACTTCACGACACGTGTACAAACGGCAACACTCTTACTGTAATGTGGACCTTATTACCTAAGGCATAAGGTCCACCGATGATCAGTTATTCAGTTAACATGTGGGCAATGGTACGACACTATCGCGTGATTATTTAAAAATGTTTTCATAACTGGATGGTCATACTGCCAGTGAGTTATTTTTTCCAAAAATACATAAGGATATTTGGCTCTCTCTGATCGCTGGTTGGACAACTGCCTAATGGCTCCTTTACACGATGGGCCAGCGCCGGCCACTCCAAGGGACGCATTTATGCGTTAGAGGGAGCAAGTGATATTGCTATCTCATTCTACCGCATGGCTGCGTCCCTTGGAGTGACCGGCGCTGGCCCATCGTGTAGACGAGCCATAAGAGCCACCCCACACTAGCGTCTCCCGAGCGTCGGCGTCTAGTCAACTCTATGACTGCTGCTCGACGCAACGTCGGCGCAACTGCGCAGTGACACCGTTATCCATACTATCCATAGCGTTAGGGTTGCCATAATTAGTCGGAACTGATAGGGACAGTGGTATTCTAGAGCAGGGGTCTCTAAACTTTTTTACCTGAAGAAACTTTCGCGCGGGCCACCGAGGAGGGGGTGTATCTGGTTGCTGCTAGGAATCGAACCGGGACCATCGGTTTCATACTCTTCGGCGGGGTCACTACCCACTAGGCCAGACCGGTCGACAAAATACGGGACGTGATACTTAAATACGGTGACAGTCCCGTATATACGGGACGTATGGCAACCCTACATAGCGGTGACTAGAGTGTGGGTCGGCCCTAAGGCAGCGTTTTCACCAGAGATGTGCGTGGATGCGTAGCGAGGTATGTGTTTGTTATGAACCAATAGAATACTGTCTGCGCTGAGCGAAGACAGATACATAAATAAAGCTAGGTACGCTTCCTCGCAAATTTCTGGTGGAAATGCAGCATATATCGGACACTGTTTTGTACTAGCCGATACAAGCAAGCTACGAAATTACTCGTCAAACATATTGGTCTATCGGTCATAACGTGTCTGTCGGGCCTTAATTCGGAAACGATGGAAAGTAATTCAAATCAATAGTTTATTTTTGAGGATGGATTCATTTCGGTTATCTCCGTTCTATGTATAAGTACGAGGATAATTATTAATTTTGACCTAGCTCACACTTATAGCTCTTCATGTCTATCTAGTACCTCTCGAGATCTTTCTAATGAGACTAAACTCGATGTGTTTGTGTTTTTCCATCGAGGAGTCCCTTTGACTATCTTCCGAGTGCATCATCAGATCAGCTCCATGTTAGCATATTATTGCATTGTCATCGGATTTAAGGAAGTACTTACTCCAAATTTCATCTGAATCGGATACCACAAAGTGGTTCATATTTCAGTTATAAAATTAAAGTTGATTAATATCAAATGGCGTTATAACAAATGTATGATAATTTTTTTTATATAATTATATAAAGCATTACACACCCAACCCAAATAAATAAACACAACACACTAGCACTACCTATAATCTAAACCAAAGTGTATGAAAATAGATTAACTAGATAGTGTAACTACATATTAAAAAGTTAAGGTATAGTGAAGTTAGAGCCGCCGGGCTGTGGCACTTCCATCGAGTACCAGCGAGTCTCGAGCTCTACTCACTGATATTGATATCAAATTGATACCATATCTTCCGTTTTTGAACACACTCCCTCGCCCAACACTAATGGATCAGTCAGTGCGAAATTCATTGTTGTACGAGTAGGAAATGCTCCACCATGCGATAACCCTATATTACCTCTGAACATCCATTCGAAATTGCACCTTATTACGATAGAGTATGGTACATAATTGAACGAGTTTCGCAATGGAAATTAGGGTTGCTAACTTGCTACACGCAAATATACTGCAATGCAATTTTCTAGCTTTTTGTGATGTGATAGAATTTAGATATAAATTTCATAATTCTGAAACTTATTACAGTTGCGTCCAGGTTTACCTCCAGGGTTATATAAGTATAATCGAGGGTACGCTCTCACTATAAAACGACATTTATGTTTATTTACCACGTTAATGTTTATTCCAAGTTTCATATAGGGTAATACGAGTATAAGCGTTTTAAAAATTAAAATAAGAGCGTATCTTCGATTATATGGGAGCGCTTTTTGCTGCGGGTTCGTGTGACTCTTAACAATAAAGTAAAGAACGTCAAAAATTTGCTAACGGTACGAGAAGGATCGGATATGTCAGTATCAAAAGTGACGTTTCTTCACATTGACATATCCGATCCATATCGTATCTTTATCATATCTTTGACGTCTCTTAAAGTTCGAATCATGCCGTAAGTTGTCCCTAAAACGCCTCGCAGACTCCGCGGAAATCAAAAACTTTATTCAAAGCAAATGTTCGCGATTCCATTTCCGGAATCCCGAATGGGGAATTCCGGACTGAATCAGTTAATTAATGTTTCTCGTTTAGATATTCAAATACCTTGGGAATGGCAAGTTAAGCAACAATTATGCAGTTGCGCGATGCAATACGTAAAATGCATTTTAGTTTGTATGCTAAAAGTTAATTTTGTGATACAATATACCAAAGACCAAACTTCCATTTTGTTGTAAGCTTGTTAAGTCCCGAGATAGCGAAAGTTTTATAATGAACACACGCTACGCGTTTGATATACAGGCCTATTCGGATTTCGAGATAATCACAAGATCTTGAGACGATTTAGAGATCAACTAGATCTACATTAGATATCGACTAGATGTGATTTGGATATCTAAGTTATAACTTGTCGAACGCGTTCAAGAGGACCTCCAGAATCGCGGAAACGTCCAATTTGACATATCTATCTTACAAATATCTTTAAATTATCCTTATCGTAACTTGTTGAAGTCTAGTAGAAATCTAATTCATTTTCCGAATCGAGCCGATAGTATTCTGTAGCACAGCGCTCGAAAGACGAAGGAATAACTTACGGCTCGATTCGGAAAATGAATTAGATTTCTACTAGACTTCAACAAGTTACGATACGGATTATTTAAAGATATTTGTAAGATAGATATGTCAAATTTGACGTTTCCGCGATTCTGGAGGTCCTCTTGAACGCGTTCGACAAGTTATAACTTAGATATCCAAATCACATCTAGTCGATATCTAATGTAGATCTAGTTGATCTCTAAATCGTCTCAAGATCTTGTGATTATCTCGAAATCCGAATAGGCTTGTTAGTCTCGTGTGGCGCATACAACTAGTCACATCAGAGCGAGAACACAAGGTCGATTATTATTTTTTTTCACTACTACTGGATTTAGATAAGATCAAAGGCTCGAGTCTTGTTGAGTTACCTTTTAAATAGACTCAATAAAGGACTCGACTCGGGCTCGGGACTTAAGACTCAGAAGTTTTTTAAACGCTGAGCCTTATACAAAATACAAAAATTCCCACCAACTAACCACTAGTGTATCAGAGCGTCCGCTAGCTGGCGCTGCACCCACGGAGCGAGTGCACGCACGCGGGTGCCATTGTAGGTAAAATCCGTCGCACGCGTCCGCGTACGTACCTAGTGTACCTACCGCGTAATAGTACTAGAGGTACAGAAGGTTCACTTTCTAACAAGAGGCCTCTATTACGACAGATATGACCACAAGGTGCGCAAGCGCGAGCAGGAGTCCGCTCCGTAGCGGTGCGCGGCACCAAACTACTAATAGACACAAAAATTGGTGTGGGCCGCATATACTTGTAGCGACGCGACGAAATCGCAATGTGAGCCATGCCTGGCGTTGCTCATACTATCCCTGCAACCGCGCCAGCTAGAAGACTCAAGGGTTATACTTTAAAGTACAATACCAGCGGGCTCAGCACGTTTCCATTTTTATCGACTATCACTATGCGCGTCCCTTTCGCATTTACATACTTGTTAGAACGTGACAGGCATGGTGACAAGGGATAAAAACGCGACCGTGCTAAGCCGCTAGGAGTACAAAGCTAACAGTGAATCAGTAAGACATTATCTAAAGTCTAGTCATCAGCGGCCATTGTCCGTCGCATAAAAGAGCTTTGTTTTAATCGCCTATTGTTTCCAGCATCATAATACATCTGCACATGTTTCTTAAGGGAAGTGCTTTAAGGGTAGTTAAAGTTGGAAACTTGAAGGATACCTAAACAATTTGTAACTTAAAGCCAGGAAAATAGAAATAAACAAAAGATGATTATTTTAAATATATTTATAAACGTACCTACCTAAAGTTTCGATAGCCAACTGGTATTTTTATTTTACGAAAATAATACTTACCGCTGCAAAGAATAAAATTAAATGTTCGCACCAAAAAGGCAGCCGCCTTTATGATGACGTCAGTCATTAGCAGTGCAATATGACGTCACTCTCGAGAATAAAATGGTGGTCGGCGTTTACGGTCACGTGACATACAGATAATAAAACTACGATATAAATTTGGAAATTTAAAATAAATCTCATATTTTTATAACAAAATAATATTAAATTCATATGTACTTCTTATCGTAAAAACAACATAGGTGCTTAATTAACATAATTTCATAATTTAATTTTGATGGATAAATCCCTCTATTGTTGCCATCCGAATGTAGCTAACTTATGTCTGCTCTTGTTTACAAAAAAACTATTTTATAAGTACAATCACAATAGATTCATCTGAATCTGAACAGTGGACCGGAACAACCTTGGCCGCTGTAGCCGCCGTGTAGGTCAGGATCTCGACGACTCAAATAAAAAGCTTCGATTTGAAGTAAACTATTATAATTTCAATAGATACTGGTTTTACAAGGGTTCCTTGACTAAACGGTTAAATGTAAAAGTGGTGTGGTAATCGTATGGAGGCTGATGAAAGAGTGATTTGCATAATTTGAATGTCCGAAAATAGTGGTTAAGATTTGGGTGCCTCTAATTGGCCGCGATACATAATATGTGGAGCGCTCCTATTGGTGCTTTAGAAAAAGCTTCCAAATACTAGCCGAGCCCGACGGCTGCGTTTAGTTACTGTATTATACAAATAAAGGTTGCGTTCGCAACATACTCCCGGGCGTTGAGAGACTCAACAAAAAAAGACAATAAAAAAAATGGAAGTTGTAGAATTAACTAAGTAATAGGGAGGGGGCACAAGTTGTTATACGCCCTACGGATGACTCCTTATCTTCTGATCCATCTGATCTGACCTACCTATCGCCCTCTCATTTCCTTATTGGACGTTCTCTTCTGTCAGTCCCACAAGAACCTCTGACTGAAGAAAACATCTCGCGGCTTGAACGGTTCCAGAGAGTTGAAAAACTCTCTGGAACAGTGGTGTGGTAATCGTATGGAGGCTGATGAAAGAGTGATTTGCATAATTTGAATGTCCGAAAATAGTGGTTAAGATTTGGGTGCCTCTAATAGGCCTGTTGCAAGTAACAAAGAATCACGGAAATAATGGTTTCAAAGAAACGTATATGTTAATATGATTCTAAAAAATGGCCCAATCTCAGTATAAACTGAAGGATTATTAATATATTCAATAAAATAAAACTGCAAAATTCTCCAATCGGCCATTATTATTGAAACGCCAATCAGAAGCGTTCTAAACAGTGACGTCATCAATCCATAACATATTTCTTAGAGCAACATAGACAACCACATTGACCGAAATCCATACGTTCTCACCAAAGAGTTCGAAGGTGCAAAAAAAATGTTATTTCGCCACTAAACATTTATTACGTCCATAAAATATTATTACACGATATAAAGGAGATATGTATTTGTTATTATCTAAATAAAATGCTAAATAATACGATATTTCACCAACAAACTTTTTTAATTATTTGGCTGAATGGAACTATCATTGCCATGTTGGCTGTCGTAACTAGAAAAAATGAAAAATTAAAAAGTAAAACTTTTTCACTCAAAATTTACATGTATCTAAATAATTCATCTTAAATTGCAACCGTGTGAGAGTTTTTGTGTAAAATGAGTTATTGTGATACATTTTTGTAATGTATTTATCATCCCTAATCGTAATATATGGTGCTGAATTAACAATATCATTCGAATTCAAGGGAAATTCGTAACTGTAAGTATGTAAACAATGTCTACCACCATACCACCAACTAAATGGTGACGTCACAAATGTCGTGCGAGGCGTTTTCGCGTGAGTTTTAAACTAGCTATAATAAAATGCAATTATTTATGTTAAATCTTATGAGTATAGCTGAAATATTGTGTTTTTCGGATCCAATACAAGTGTACCGACAATAATAAAAGGGATTTCAAAATTTGTCATCAGGCCTATTGGCCGCGATACATAATATGTGGAGCGCTCCTATTGGTGCTTTAGAAAAAGCTTCCAAATACTAGCCGAGCCCGACGGCTGCGTTGTTTAGTTACTGTATTATACAAATAAAGGTTGCGTTCGCAACAGCCGCCATCTTTATAATTTAAAATGGCCGCGCGTTCCAAACGGCTGTGCGACGGCACAGTCAAGTTCTTGGGTCCCAGTTAAAGTTGAAGAACATTCTCAAAGTTTTGAGGAATAAATTCCTAGCAAGGTGGAAATCGTATTAATACCTTCATTTGGTCCTAAATGCGTGTAATCCGAGTTTGCGCTATATCAGGAAGTGGGCACCAATTTTGGGAGCCTTAGGGGAGAATTTTTTCCTTGGATTGCCAATTCGGTGCAGAAGGAACCCACCATCAATGACTATGGTACTACCAGCAAGGTCCGGTGGATCAGACACTGGCGTTTTTCTTAAAACGAGTAAAAGGAAAAGTTTTGCAATTAAATTAGAACTTTTCCCAGTTTCTAACATTTGATTTCTACGAATTTGAAGTTTAAGATACTCATTCGACGCAGAATTTAACCCTCTTTAATAATTACATTTTCCGTCGGACATATTGTAAGTATAGAAAAAATAAAGAATATTTTTTTATTTAGATTCATATGCAGCCTTAACTGGGCTATAACCGCGAAAATCGAAGTTCGCAAATTGCGGAGATTTTTCTCTGTCACTCTAATTACGCCTTCATTGGAGTAAAAGAGAAAGATCCCCGCAATTTGCGAATTTCGGTTTTCACGGTAGCCGCTCTGGTCCGCTCAGACTTGACCTCTATAATCTATTTGAATAAACTCTGATTATCCAAGCATGGCTAACCTCGATAAATAGGTAGTCTATCTGTCGCCGATTAATCGATTACTTTTTATTGTATAGCCTATACTATTGAAACCCCAAGATATTATTAATGTATTACATTGTTACAAATGAGGTTAATAAATACACGGTGTAACATGAGGAAGCCGAATAATTTTAACAGCGTATTCCTGATCATATTTAGAGACAAAACTGTCCTATAAACTTTTTTGAAATTCGCCTAGTTTCAGAGATAATATTAATTTAAATAAAAACAAGTTTTTATTGTTACATAGTGTAGAAGGCCTTTTTGATGGTGATGTTGCTACTATGGGACGTAGTCTAAATATCCTTATTGATAGATGTCAAAAAGTGACAAGTAACACTTTGCAAAAAGTAGGTTTCACGAAAAAAAAAATGTAAAAATCAATTTTAAGTGACAAGTTTACCAATAACATTTATTTTTTATGTACAAATACATTCAAAAACTTGAAAAAACAAAACAAACAAAAATTTTTTTTTGGCGAAATTGATCTAAAGTCATATTACATTTTTTCCTTCTTTTGACCTCAGAAATGCGTGGTTAAAATTATTCGGTTTCCTCATGTTACACCGTGTATAAGGTCTATGTGGGGAACCCGCATTAAAATTTTAGGTTGGGAAGACTGTCTCAAGGCAAGAATTGTTGACAGATGTAGTGCATAATTGTTTTCGTATTTTCTCGGAAACGTTCGTATTTGTCATGCTACTTCAGTCAACCTCAGTACTTTTTGTACCGAGACTGACTGAAATAGCAAGACACGTTCGTACTAATTATTTTCCTCATAATTATTATGCACTACCTACATCTGTTCGTACCATCGCCTACACTGTGAACTGTCCATAGATGGACCTTATGCATTTTGTAATAAGGTCCACCGTTGGACAGATAACGAGTGTCGCTGTTTGTACTTGGCTCTGAAAGTCAGAAAGGAGGAGCTTCGCTCCTTCTGCTCTATCGACCTTCTGTTAAATGGAATACGTGTACAATGTACAAAGGCAAGAGTTAAGGGGCCCACTGATTATCAGTCCGCCGGACGGTATCGGCCTGGCAGTTAGAACAAAATTTTGAGAGGTCCAAACAACTGACAGGTCGATACCGTCCGGCGGACTGTTAATCAGTGGGCCCTTTAGAGGCGGCAAAAGAGCTTATAGTATAGACGGTCTTCACCACATTTTGTACATAAGCCATTCTGAACTTTAAGTGAGTAAGGGTTACAAATTCAAAAACAAAACTACTGCCTCCAGAGGCACACATACCCTCCTGAGACCCAGGTCTCAGGAGGGTATGTGTTCAAAATAGATAGATAAAACATAGATAGACTATACGACGCCACCATTAGTACAATATGGATGAGTTTTCTCTTGTGACACATTAATTGAAAAGAAAATATTAAAATTGAAAACTTGTCTAGCTTGATATTTCAGTCTGCAAAAAAAGAGATTGTCGTCAAGGGAGTGTCTGGATCCTTAAAGGGATGTATATAGGTACTAATAATTTTGTTTTTTTACTTTTTCACCTTCTTGCAGTACGAATGACTATTGCCAATCATTTTGAATTAAAATTCATAATTTGTACGACGCAGGGAGTATATACTGGTATATACCACTAACAAAGTGATTTTTAAGCGTTCGTATGAATACAAATATTAGGAACGGTAAAAAAACCGGACAAATGCGAGTCGGACTCGCCCACCGAGGGTTCCGTGCTTATTAGTATTTGTTGTTATAGCGGCAACAGAAATACATCATCTGTGATAATTTCAACAGCCTGGTGACAGACAGATAGACAGACAGACGGACAGTGGAGTCTTAGTAATAGGGTCACGTTTTTACCCTTTGGGTACGGAACCCTAAAAAGCGCCAACGTCGGGTTTTCATGCGACGCTTTTTAAGCTCTCGTGCAAATGAGGCCTAATTGAGAGTGAGAGGTTTTTAGGACCTGATGGATAATTATTTGGTACGACCTGCAAATGCTATTCTGCATCTCCAAAACTAAATACAACAGATGATACTACACAGGCTAACCCATCACATTTTCATGATTACTTTTAACCGTCAACGGCGACCGCGATTGTTCGCTATCTCCCACTCATCTCGATTGCGACTCGCAACGGGTGCTATTTATATGGCAACTAAAGATATGCCCTTTATTTTCCTAATATAGAAACTCACGATTTCGACCTCTGAACGACAAACTTACTTCAACAGTCACCCGTGGCGCTCGCTCGCTTGTTTAAACTAAATTTCCGAAGTAAAATGTTAGTTTAAAATTTTGCCGCTGGCAAAATTAAATTTGTAGCGGCATGTGGCGCCATTCCACTAATGTAGTTATTCAACTAGGTTCCAGTAGAGCTGAATTCATAAATATGTATACAATTTTGAGTTCTATTCCGTTGTTGAAATGGTTAGAAACGAATATATATTTGTGAACGGAGACACGGCAGTTTTACCTTTAGAGGATGGTAAAGTTAATTTAGTTAGGTCTTGAGTAAGAGGGCACCCACAGTTGTTTCAAAAAGGTGTAAGTATTTTTTATTACTTGCAGTGACATTTTGAGTGCATTGTGTTTAAGATTTATGTCGTCAGTTGCCTACTCTGGTCTGACTGATTCTCAGTAGGTAATCAGTTAGAAAAGTAAGTGAAAAACATGGTACTGTACGTTTTCATGGTTACTTGATTGTCACGTCAGCTTGACAACCTAGTTACCGCAAAATGTATGAGGCACAGCGTCGCCTACTCTTCACCTGTCAGATTTGGTGCTACGTACAATATTTGGCGTTACTTTACGCGTCGTAATATTTCTTCTGGATGAGATTGGCTCGGGACCGGGATAAGTGGCGTACTCGAAGAGAGGCCTATGCTCAGCAGTGGGCGATAAGGCTGATATGATGATGATGAATATTTCTTTGTTTATGCCTCAGGTTCAGGACATAATTTACCGAAAACAATAATAACAATTAGGCCCTGCAACGCTGCTGGCGGCACCGTAGGTTAGGTTTTTTTATAATGTGTTTATACCTATGTATTTTGCTTGGTTTTTGTACGTGTTTTCATATGTATTTTATTTTTAATGCATATTGTATAAATGCCCAACCTATTAAGAAGGAAAATGAATAATACTGACCACAATAAAGCGTAACATAGGCGTAATAGGCGTCCATAGGCTACGGTGACTGCTTAATACCATCAGCTGGGCCGTAAGCTTGTTTGCCACTGACGTGGTATTAAAGAAAGCCAGCTCAGGAGTACCTGAGCTGGCTTTCTTAAGCAGATAAGTTAAATTTTCTATTTCCTTTTTGTCTAGTTAATATAGTAATATTAACTAGACAAAAAGGAAATAGAAAATTTAACTTATCTGAACAAATAAGCGCCTGACTCGCTTTTAGTATTCATTCAGTAGGTACATATTTATCTCATTTAAGTAGTATTCGTTTTATCCAACATCGATCTTTTTTTAATAAATAATAGACTTTTTAACGATGTTTTACTTTAAAATGTACATTTTATTTTGTGTAATTTGTGTAAAATGTGTCTGCGGTCTGTTCGGAGAATTTATAGTGTTGGGTCCGTAATGTCTGTTATCGTTCGTCTACAAATAATACATTTTAACATTTTTAACATTGATTTTTAGCTCGCAAAGCTGGAAACTAAGAACCTTTTTATAACGAATACCTATACTGGGGCCCATTTCTCGAATCATATTAGACTAAAGGGGCCCACTGATTAACAGTCCGACGGACGGTATCGGCCTGTCAGTTAGAACAAAATTTTGACAGTTCCTAACTACTGACAGGCCAATACCGTCCGGCGGACTGTTAATCAGTGGGCCCCTTAATATTATTGAAGCCATTTGAAGTCTTAGGTTTTGCTTTTTTTTTTTTTTCTTCCTCGCGTTATCCCGGCATTTACCACGGCTCTTGGGAGCCTGGGGTCCGCTTGACAACTAATCCCATGATTTGACGTAAGCACTAGTTTTTACTTAGGTTTTGTTTACTTATTTTTAAATACCTAAAGAGCCGATACAGACGGATTGCAAGTATTGCAACCCGACTGCAATTTGGATTGCAATTCTATAGGAACGGGGCTATAACCGCGAAAATCGAAGTTCGCAAATTGTGGGCGTCTTTCTCTGTCACTCTTATTACGCCTTCATTGGAGCAAAAGAGAATGATCCCCGCAATTTGCGAATTTCGGTTTTCGCGGAAGGCCCTCTGCACGCCGACTGCACGTCAACTGCAACGTCGGCCTGCATTTCCCACGCAAGATGCAGTCCGTCTGTACCAGCCCTTAGTGTTCTGCTTTGAGCAAATATTTGCTCTTCCCGCTTACTCGTACCATTGGAGCAAGTGTTTCCATTAACCACACGAACGAACTATTGCTCGCTCAGAGGGTCTACCGCGAACCACGATCGACGTGTTGCCTCTCTGTCGCACTTGTAGATTCGTACAGTATAAGCAACACGTCGAACGTGGTTGGTGGTAGGCCCTTAAACTGTTCAGTGCCCCTAGAGTACATTTTATTCGATAGTGGAACAGTGACGAGCACACGGACGTTTACCTTACTTAAAGTAATCGTACCAGTGCTCGACATGCTAATGCCCAATAGATGACACCTTGCTGTCACCTCTATTGACAATGACTTAAGTTTCAAGATGACATGTACTGGGACCTGACTGGGACCGCCTCGTTTACCGTTTGCCTTAGTAGAGTAATTCTTGAAGTAAGTACTCCGGAATTCACGTTTGTCCATTTACTATTTTCTCTAGATATGCATACTATGTTATAGAAACTATTTTTATAGAATTTTATGTAGGTATGTAAATATGTAACCATTAGCCATGCCCCTTCCTTTTACTTATTTTGGTTCAATTTCGTATTGAATCAATATGCATTTCACTCGTACTTTGGTGGTAGGGTGGCCAGTTATACACACAACTCTTAATAATACCTAAGGTTTCAATTGGCTTTTTTCTTTCTGATTAGTAAGGAGTGGCCAATTACTATATCTTCTTCTTTTCCCTGCCCTTGTACCACGTTATGTGGGTTCGGACAACATGTATTTCTTTTCTTTTCTCCTGTCTTTCGTCACCTCAGCACTCACTCCTTTCTTTCACATATCCTCTCTCACACAATCCATCCATCGGTTTTTGGGTCTACCATCCGCTCTCCGTCCATCAACATTCATCCCTAACAACCTAACATTCTTTTTCACCACACCAGCTCGGAAAGTCTTACTTTGCACTTCAAAAACGGATAGCAAAGTTGCATTTTGCTATCAGTAATTCACATGTGAGGCAAAGTAATCAAATGCAAATTTTGAGTTGTTTTCTTATGTTTGCTGGTAGAATTGACTTTTAAATGATGATTTTGGATGATAAATATTTAATAACATTCATTTGAATTTGATTTGGTTTGATTTTGTTTGATATTTTACATTTAATATTTGCTTCGGGTTGGTGTGGTGAAAAATTTTGTGTTTCACTCGGGGGCAAATTTTATTTAACCCTCGTGCTTTGAAACCCTACGCTCGTGGTTCAATTTTGGAATCTTTCGCTTGCTCGAGTATCAATATTAGCACGAGCGGTTAAACATCAACTTTGCCCCCTTGTAAAACAAATAACTATTGCCTATAGGTATGGCATTCATCCCTCCTCATTACCCTGTAGTTGACTCTGTGCACCCAGCTCAAATCACCTGGGTTAATTATACATGCCTATACCACGCTAACCTACTACTCCTCATCTTCTCCGTTACTGGTGCAACTTTCAAACTTCCTCTATATACTGGCCAATAAATGAGCTTTTATTTTATTTTTTGCCAGTTTTATATATTGTGACCTTTATTGCCACTTTTGTGTTATTTCTACTCAGAATCACGAGCTCTTTCGATCCTAATGGGATAAGAAAATGTCCTAGAGTTTTTTTTACTATTGTGTTACCATTTCCCCATAAGTATACTTTGTATGGCGGTAACAAAAAGGAAAGTTTGAAAAATGTATGGAAATTTTAGGACTCTTTTTTTCTCCTATAAGGATAAAAAACCGGCCAAGTGCGAGTCGGACTCGCACACACACGAAGGGTTCCGTACCATTATCTATAAAAACGGCCATAGCCTATCACAGATCACGAGATACGGCCTGGTGACAGACGGACGGACGGACGGACAGACGGACGGACGGACGGACAGCGGAGTCTTAGTAATAGGGTCCCGTTTTACCATTTGGGTACGGAATCCTAAAAAGGCTCGCGATCCTGACTAGAAATAACACAAAAGTGGCAAAAAAGGTGACAATATATAAAAATGGCAAAAAATAGAAGAAACGCTCAAATATAGCAGTCACCTTACTGTATCATAGCAATATCAAAACTTAAAAAAAGGAACATCTAAATATCGATCGAGTATCATATTCCTGAGAAATTCATTAATACTTTTACGTAACATAGGTATTACAAAACATATTTTCTAGGGACAACCTAATGTTCTTCTTATAAAATGGACGACGTTTTCTCGGAAAACTTATATAAATTAAGGTCTGAACAAAAAGCTATATTGCGGATTACTTTTACTTAATGAGAATTCACTGGGTAGCATATATCGAGGACAATTTACTACAAAATGTTGTCTTCTTTTGTCCTTTACAATTTTATCACAACTTTTGTGGAAAACCCGGGAAAATGCTCAACATGCAGAAGATCCGCACATGGAAAAAGTGCGAGTTGGACTCGCGCACGAAGGGTTCCGTAACATTACGCCAAAAATTGCCATGAAAATCACGTTCGTTTTATGGGAGCCCCACTTAAATATTTATTTTATTCTGTTTTTAGTATTTGTTGTTATAGCGGCAATAGAAATATAATAGTCATCTGTGAAAATTTCAACTGTCACGGTTCATGAGATACAGCCTGGTGACGACAGACAGACGGACAGTGGAGTCTTAGTAATGGGGTCCCGTTTTTACCCTTCAAGGGCGAAAACAGTTTTTTTTGGCAACCTGTCTGACCTAGTCGGTAGTGACCCTGCCTATGAAGCCGATGGTCCTAGGTTCAAATCCCGTGAAGACTATTTATTTGTGTGATGAACACGAATATTGGTTCATGAGTCATGGGTGTTCTCTAGGTATTGAAGTATTTATAAATATATTTTTTTTATTTCTCGAAGAGAAGCCTATGCTCAGCAGTGGGCGACAAAAGGCTGATATGATGATGATAATGATACCTATACTATATACATATATCGCTGTCTAAGTACATCACCCACACCCACCCACAACACAAACCTTATTGAGCTTACTGTGGGACTACTTAATTAATAATGTCCAATAATAGGTATTTATTTATGTCTAATGTGTAAATAATAAATGAAAATAGCGATGAGTCATCTTAGGCGGAGTTACCTATTTCATGCTGACTGTTGATATTGTGTTCCACAATAAAAGCTCGAAGTACGGGATACAAAAAACAGTTTAATTTCCGAAAGTTACAGACACCACGTGATTTTTATATGAGAGCAGTATGTACGTGTGTCGCGCGCGGATAGACAAGCCGACTGACCCGTGGTCATGGTATAATAATATACTCCGCCTGGTACTCCATTCCCGTCTTTTCTAGGTCACCTAACTGACACAAGCCTACGTCATCATGCGACAGCGCTATATGATAATATGCGATAGCGCTATATATAGCGGCCATGTTATTGTGACGTAGGCCTGTGTCACTCTGGGAATAGAAGACCATGTTTTATTAGACTATGCCCGTGGTCAAACACAAAAAAACCGGGCAAGTGCGAGTCGGACTCGCGCACGAAGGGTTCCGTACCATAATGCAAAAAAAAAAAACAAAAAAAAGCAAAAAAAAAAAAACGGTCACCCATCCAAATACTGACCACTCCCGACGTTGCTTAACTTTGGTCAAAAATCACGTTTGTTGTATGGGAGCCCCATTTAAATCTTTATTTTATTCTGTTTTTAGTATTTGTTGTTATAGCGGCAACAGAAATACATCATCTGTGAAAATTTCAACTGTCTAGCTATCACGGTTCGTGAGATACAGCCTGGTGACAGACGGACGGACGGACGGACGGACGGACGGACGGACGGACGGACGGACGGACGGACGGACGGACGGACAGCGAAGTCTTAGTAATAGGGTCCCGTTTTACCCTTTGGGTACGGAACCCTAAAAACGGTTGGAACCTTGTCGCTGCGTCACACGTATATCTACCTCCAAATTTCAGCTTAAAACGAAAGTTGTACAAATTATCGGAGTACCACAATAATAAACAAAATTAAAAATAAACCAAAAACCCATTTTGAGCACGTCGCTAACACTGACTGTATTAAAAAGAAGTAGGTAGGTACTTAGTTTAATAAAGAGTAAACAATATCTACCCTCAAATGGCTTCTTAAGCCAATTGAGGGTAGATGAATTACATGATCAAATAATGTAGGTCATAGTCTAATAAAACATGGTCTTCCATTCCCGGAGTGACACGGGCCTACGTCACAACAACATGGCCGCTATATATAGCGCTATGGCATATTATCATATAGCGCTGTCGCATGATGACGTAGGCCCGTGTCAGTTAGGTGACCTAGAAAAGACGGGAATGGAGTACCAGGCGGAGTATATTATTATACCATGATGTAGGTTAAAGTCAGGTCGTTCAGCGACAGATCCAGACGGTTTTGTATTTGGTTGGTTAATCAATATATGTTATAACTACCCGAAAATGTACAAATTATTTGATTATGTACTTTTATTTAAGTACCTAAAGATACAGAGTAAGTTTTAACTAGGGATGTACCGACGGCGCCGACTAGTCGGGAAAGCCGACGATCCGGCCACATTTGTAGTCGGCGATTAGTCGCAAAAATGGCCGATTAGTCGGCACTTTATTAGTGAAAGAAAAACAGAAAAAGAAATCAACAGTCAATATTTACCATATGTTTTATGTTTATTTTACTAAAATAGCTATTCAGGGTGCATACGCAAACTTTTGTTCATATAATTGACCGTTTGATCGTTATTATATGTTGGTGGGCTGGTGTTTTCCTCTACAGGTCGATCTCAACTGATTCTTGTGTAATTCATGTGCAAGTTCGATCGTTAATATTTTTATTATTATTCCGTTTTTATTTTCTTTTTAATGGTGTAGCCATGAGGAACTATTAATGTTATTGCAAAATTAAGAGACTTAGTCAGGGCACGTTGCTAGTAAAGACGCTGACCACAGGGGATAGGTTCTTAACTGGCGACTACACTCGCGTGCAAAAGTATTGCATCACTTTGCATTTGTTCAACTGCACCCAATATATTTGTAATCTGGTTAATTTCGCTAAATTATTTTAATGTGATCATGTTTCTTGAAGTTTCAGCTTTATGAAAAGTAAAAAAACATGGAAACCGGCCCAGTATTTTTCAAATTGTCGGCTTTTTCCCGATTTGTGAGCGGTTTCACGTTATCACGCGCACGAGTTGCGCTACCCTTGACCCCTATAAAACGGGGGGTAGAGAAGGAGTTGTTATCAGTCACTTATCAGAAGTTGATCGTTACATATCTCCGCATATTTTTCCGTGAAGAAGACCTGGAAAAATGGAAACCACTGAAGCTGAAGTCCGCCAAATCGTCCAGCCCCTGCAAACAGGGCGTAGCCAACGTTCAGTAGCTGCCGAGCTGAATTTAAGCCAATCTACAGTTTGAAGAGTTTACCAGAGGTTCCAGAGGACTGGATCCTTTACTTCAAGACCAAAAAGCGGCCGCAGAAAGTGTACATCAGAGAGGAACGACCGCTTCTTTGTCACGATATCTCTCCGAGATCGACAGCAGACAAGCATTGCCATCCAGCAGCGTCTGCGTGAGGTACGAGGAGTGGCTGCCAGTGAGTGGACAATAAGAAGAAGACTTAAGAAAGCGAACTTGACACCCAGGAGGCCCGCAGCGGGGCCCAGATTGCTGGTGCGACACCGTACAGCCTAAAGAGAGTTTGCTGAAAATCGTAACGGCTGGACCATTGAGCAATGAACCCCAGTTCTCTTCTTGAACGAGTGCAGAATGTGCTTGAATGGATGTGACCGAAGAGGAAGAGTCTTCAGAAGGCCAGAAGAATGGTTCGCTCCATGTTTCTTCTCCGAAAGGGTCGCCTATGGCGGTGGACCCGTAATGTTCTGGGGCGGCATTTTCTACGATGGGTGGACAGCGAGCACAGAGCTGGTTTTCGTGCCTGGCGACGGCCGTGACAGTGGATTGACCGCTGCCAAACTAAGTACGTCACTGATATCCTGGAGGAACATGTTGTTCCTTATGCCGGTATTTTTGATGAGGGGTTCATCCTAATGCAGGATAATGCCCCGTATCACACCGCTAGAGCCACCGCAGCCTACCTTCTCGAAGTGGGCATCGACACCATGGACTAGGGTTGCCAACCGTACTATATTATATAGTATTGTACTATATTTTGGCTCTCTGTACTATATACTTTTGGAAAAATATATAGTACGCTAAAATACTATATTTCCGATTAAATGTATATTACACTCATGTTTAGTATTTTATCTAAAAGTACTTTATTTTTTTGAAATGTACTATATTTTTTATGCCTTATTCTGGAAAACACTATATTCCACCAAAAAAAAGTTGGCAACCCTACCATGGACTGGCCAGCGATGAGCCCGGACCTTAACCCCATTGAACACGTGTGGGACTACCTGAAAAGGAGGGTTCGGAAGCGGAATCCTGCCCTGGTCAATGTTGAGGAGCTGAAGGCCGCCTTGCTGGAGGAGTGGGACGCTATTCCTCATCAACACATTACAAAATTAATTTGGTCTATGAAAAACCGCTTGATTTGTGTAACGAGGGCTATTGGGTGGCAATACCAAGTATTAATTTAATAATAATAATTTATATTATTACCTGCGCCTGTTCTCGAGAATGGTCGTGCCACGCTCTATTGGGATCGATCTATCATCACTGACAGGACTATTGTAGCCAATAAGCCTGATATTGTGATAATAGATCGATCGCAACGTCGGGCCGTGCTCGTTGACATCACCATCCCCCATGATGAGAATCTCGTGAAGGCCGAGAAGGACAAGTCCAGTAAGTACCTAGACTTGGCTCACGAGATAACCGCCATGTGGGATGTTGATTCGACGATCATTGTCCCGATAGTCGTTTCAGTAAACGGTCTAATAGCGAAGAGTCTCGATCAACACCTTGAGAGACTCTCGCTAGGTGGTTGGATCAAGGGTCAGATGCAGAAGGCGGTGATCTTGGACACGGCGCGGATAGTCCGCCGGTTCCTCTCTCTGCAGCCCTGACCACCGGTAGCTTGGGCCTTGCCCCGCTGCTGGCGGCACCCTAGGTTAGGTTTTTTATAATGTGTTTATATTAATTTTTATTGTTTATTAAGTGTTTTTATATTTTACTTTTATATTCATATTATAAAAATACCTAACTTAAGACGAAAAATAAATAAAGAGAATTTATATTGTATTAAAAAAATGACTTTTATTCTCAACTTTCCTGATTTATTTTTGGAGCATTATGCGACTACTTTCAGTTTTCTGATTTTTTTAACTCTTCAGATTCGAAATTTCAATGAATTTACCATTTTTCTAATGCGTTAGATTATAAGCTTTCAGTTGATACCAAATTTTTCAGAATCGGGTATAGAATTACAAAGATATTGGGTGCGGACGAAAAAATGCAAAGTGATGCAATACTTTTGCACGTGAGTGTACGTAAGGGAAATAGAGCCTTGGAAATACCTCCTACAAGCTGTACTGACGGTCTGCTCAGGAACGCAAAATAAAAGAACTAAAGACAGAAATTGAACGAGGATTTTTGTGATAGGTCTTTGAACCTGTAGAGAACACCTTTTAGCCAAGCTAAATTATAATGAATAGCGCAACCAAAGGAGCAAAACTATTGTTTTTCACCTGAACTTATACGAAACTAATGATCTGGCCGACTAGCCGACTAGTCGGCCGACTAATCGGCCATTCGAGCACCGATTAGTCGGCTAGTCGGCTAGTCGGCCAAATCAATAGTCGGTACATCACTAGTTTTAACTTAACATTGCCTATCGCGATTTAAATTTATGAATTTACAAAATTCTTATATTCAAACATTTTCCTTCGATGCCCTACAAATTAAAACTGTTTTGTCCGAAGTTCGCAACGCGATTATTATTTCTGTAGAAGATTTTGCGAAATCGGGACCCGTCCTACTTCGAAAATTCGCTTCAAAATTTGTCTAAACTCGGTTTCACAGACCGAAAATACGGTTAAGTCAATGATATTGGCACAGTTTCCAGATATAACGGAGCGGCCGAGGTACTCAAAAATATCTGGACACGCACTCTAACGCCTTGACAATGTAGAGGGGTGTTCAGATATTTGTGAGCGCCTCGACCGCTCCGATACCTATATCTGATGGCGACTGTACACGAGTTGAATTGAAAACGCTTACCTATTTTTTTAAAATAGGTATGTAATGTGCCTATATTCCTTTTAGGTACTTACTATTTAATTTATTTGTTACGGCTATAAGAGCGATAATTTTTTACTGTCTTCTCAACCAAAAAAAAATTAAACAGGTTTTTCAACGGGCAGATCAGGGGGTCTAGCCAAGATGACAATCGTTGACAGAAAACACCATCGAAACTTAAATAATGATTTCCATACATTATTAAAGTCACGTGACTTTTCGTAGTATCTGTCATCCGAAAACATTTTTAGTGTTCCGTACAAAACTTTGTTCACTTCGGTCTTGCAAATCAGTTAAGAGCGCTATTACATTTCGGCGTTGAGCGAGTTTAGGTATTTTACACGCTGCGGCAGGCCGTGCGAGCTCAGTATGCCGATCCCTTCTACCACACTCGCACTACAATGATGGATTAAACATTCTTGATCCTTCGCGAAGCATATTGAAATCAACCATAACAACACTAACTGTGCTTAACTTTTAAAGTCCTAAAACTGTTATTTGGTAAGTACGAAAATACTAAATGCAGTGCAAATGTAAGTGTGTGCAGTGTTCATAAATTAATTTTTCATCTATTTTTGATGATTTTTGACCCCCCCACCCCTCAAATCATCCAAAAATCATGCTTCGGATGACTCTGTTTCCTCCTACGTCATACTACCATCATCCGATGTCCAGACCCCCCCCCCCTCCTTCCATTTGAAACGACGTAATTTATGAATAACCCCATACTCGTACTTAAGAAGGTATAAGTATTACTCGAAATAAATTATAGGTACTCGCTTATTTACATGTTTCGTCATAGCATTTGGTACCTATAGGTTGTAAAGTTTGTATCAACGAGGGTTTAAAAACGAACTAGTATTGAGGATCTGATGATAATGATGATGATTAAGGTGGTCACGGATACCAATCAACCATGTAGTAACATGATTAGGCTCGTTTGATTCGTCTCAACAAGATCTTTGACACTGAAGATACACAGGGTCTGATGATGGAGCTGGAAGGTGGCCACGGGTACCAGTCTATCATGTAACTAAACCACTTCGTGTTTGGGCTCGTTTGATTCGTCTCAACAAGATCTTTGACACTGAAGATACACAGGGTCTGATGATGGAGCTGGAAGGTGGCCACGGGTACCAGTCTATCGTGTAACTAAACAACTTCGTGTTTGGGCTCGTTTGATTCGTCTCAACAAGATCTTTGACACAAGACAGTACTCAGGGTCTGATGATGGAGCTGGAAGGTGGTCACCATTACCAATCAATCATGCAACTAAACCACATCGTGTTTAGGCTCGTTTGATTCGTCTCAACAAGATCTTTGACACTAGGTGATACACCAAACACGAAGCCCAAACACGATGCCCAAACACGAAGCCCAAACACGTAGCCCAAACACGAAGTGGTTCAGTTACGTGATAGACTGGTACCCGTCGCCACCTTCGAGCTCCATCATCAGACCCTGAGTAGTATCTTGTGTCAAAGATCTTGTTGCGACGAATCAAACGAGCCCAAACACGAAGTGGTTCAGTTACATGGTAGACTGGTACCCGTGGCCACAGTCCAGCTCCATCATCAGACTCTGAGTACTAACTTTTGTCAAAGATCTTGTTGCGACGAATCGAACGAGCCCAAGCACGAAGTGGTTTAGTTGCATGGTTGATTGGTACCGGTGACCACTTTCCGGCTCCATCATCAGACCCTGAGTACTATCTTGTGTCAAAGATCTTGTTGAGACGAATCAAACGAGCCCAAACACGAAGTGGTTTAGTTGCATGGTTGATTGGTACCGGTGACCACATTCCGGCTCCATCATTAGACCTTGAGTACTATCTTGTGTCAAAGATCTTGTTGAGACAAATCAAACGAGCCCAAACACGAAGTGGTTTAGTTGCATGGTTGATTGGTACCGGTGACCACCTTCCGGGTCCATCATCAGACCCTGAGTACTATCTTGTGTCAAAGATCTTGTTGAGATGAATAAAACGAGCCTAAACACGAAGTGGTTTAGTTGCATGGTTGATTGGTACCGGTGACCACCTTCCGGCTCCATCATCAGACCCTGAGTACTATCTTGTGTCAAAGATCTTGTTGAGACGAATCAAACGAGCCCAAACACGAAGTGGTTTAGTTGCATGGTTGATTGGTACCGGTGACCACCTTCCGGGTCCATCATCAGACCCTGAGTACTATCTTGTGTCAAAGATCTTGTTGAGATGAATAAAACGAGCCTAAACACGAAGTGGTTTAGTTGCATGGTTGATTGGTACCGGTGACCACCTTCCGGCTCCATCATCAGACCCTGAGTACTATCTTGTGTCAAAGATCTTGTTGAGACGAATCAAACGAGCCCAAACACGAAGTGGTTTAGTTGCATGGTTGATTGGTACCGGTGACCACCTTCCGGCTCCATCATCAGACCCTGAGTACTATCTTGAGTCAAAATTAATACATATAGAATGTCAGGTCGTTTCAAATATTTTTAATCCTGTCCGGTAGTTTATTAAACTGTACCATTATAAATTATAATACTATAAAAACAGTGCTAGGATCAAAGTCTCTCGTTGCGGTATACACGCACACAGTATAGCGTTTTACACGGCGCCCGCCGCACACAATGATAAAAAATCTCGTTGTCGCCGTTGAAAATGTGCGGAGCCGACCGACACACGTCCTGCCTCTACAAGCTCTGCCGCGGCACTGAGCTGGCGCAGCGCGCGTCATCGGTAATATAGAGTAGTTTTCAAAAAATTGCCAAAAAATTATAATAGAATTTCATAAACACTAATGTATACCAACAGTATAAGCAAACGTTGCAGATTGCTTGAGTATGAAAATGACTTCGATATTAAGTACATTTTCGTAGGAATTGACACTTGTTTCGGAGAGAAAATTGAGTTCGTTTTACTTTGATTTTCTCTTTCTCAAAGGTGTGTAGGAAAAATATCGTTTGATATGCCTAAAGTACAGGGTATTAGTAATACAAAATAGCCAGGTTTAGCAGAGTAAACTTCTCAACATTTCCAAATAAGAGCTTGCCATTCAGTGCTTCACGGGGTTTTTCGGAAACGACCATCAGAAAAAAAATCATTACTAATTTAATAAGTCCTTTTTCTAATATTTACAACGATATTTAAAAAGATAAGAAGACGCTTTTACTGAAACAAGTACTCATTGTTTCTAATAATGAGCACAAAGTCCTGAATTTCGTCGACTAGTATCATCAATTTTGCGTTATTTCGACTTTTCTTGTAAGAGCGCTCTTAAATGCGTTTTCTCAGAGACCGTTTGACGTAGATACCTAAAATTTGGAACAGTTATGGCAATTACCACCACTATTATTGTAAATAAGACAAAACCGCTTCTTTCTTATTTTAGAGGAAAATTTAGGGGGTAGAGGAGGGGTAAGCAGATTTTTTTCTATTCGTTTGGTGTAATATTGTCAGAGAGTAAAGTGGGGCTAATTAGTACAGTTTACATTGCTCTCTTATCATTAGCGATGAAAAGGTTAAAAGGGAAATCCCGTAGGAGTGCCCTACGCTATCGCATGCATTAACGATGATATAACTACAAGGAAAAGTTTACACTATCTGGGTCAGTTTGACCCAGTAACTTCTCTATTTATCAGTTACTGGAGCGATCGAACATTCACCCGGCGGTACTTGCTAGGTATTTACATAAATATATAAAAAAACTGTTAGTAACATTAAATAGTTATTTTCACCACACCAGCTCGGAAAGGCTTACTTTGCACTTCAAAAACGGATAGCAAAGTTGCATTTTATTCACATGTGAGGCAAAGTAATCAAATGCAAATATTGAGTTGTTTTCTTATGTTTGGTGGTAGTACTTTTAAATGATGATTTTGGATGATAAATAATTAATAACATTCATTTGGGTTTGATTTTGTTTGATATTTTACATTTAATATTTGCTTCGGGTTGGTGTGGTGAAAAATTTTGTGTTTCACTCGGGGGCATATTTTGTGTAACCCTCGCAACGCTCAAGATTCCTCTGGTGTGGTAAAAAATAATAAATTCGTTCTATATTCAAAGTTTGATTGGACAAGTATAAACAGCGTTTTCTTCTTCATTGCTTTCTAACGTGCTTTCTACATATTGTGCTGCAATAAATTCCCTATTTTTCAACCGACGAAAAAAAAAAAAACGGAGGAGGTTCTCAAGTCGACGCGTATATTTTTTCAACCGACGAAAAAAAAAAAACGGAGGAGGTTCTCAAGTCGACGCGTATATTTTTTTTTTTTTTTTTTTATGTATGACCACGCATAACTTTTTACAGAGGTGTTCCATTTTGATAATTATTTTTTTATTGGAAAGGGTATACCCCGAAGTTGGTCCCATATAAATTTGGAAAAAAAAATCCAACGTTAAGGGTAGGAAAATAGGGGATGATTGATTTTTTCACTCACCGATTGTAACGTATGACCACGCATAACCTTTTACAGAGTAGTCGTAATAATAATAAAAATTTGGAAAAAAATCCTACCCTAAGGGTGGGAAAATAGGGGTAATTTATTTATATTACAGAACATAATAGTTAAAGTAGGATTATTAATATAACAGTTAATAGCTAAAGCAAGGTAGGTAGCTATTTTAAAAGTAATCAAAAATTAAGCATGTAATAATTTGTATAAATTATAGCCACAGAAAATTATAAAATAAAAACTTTTTAACAAAAAAAATAACCGCCGAAAAAAAACTAAAAGGAAATAAAAAACCTAACACGAAACGAGTCGACCAAACAATAGCACACTGAAAAGAAAAAAATAACTATTTTGTCTTCAATAACGCAAGTGAATACCTATGAACTATGTATATACATACTTCTGAAATCAATCACACAAATCTGCGTATTTATATATTTACAATCTGTTATTTTTGGAGTCGGTGCCAGCCTCAAACAAACTTGAGCACCTTAGTGAAGCACCTGCAGTCCTGCACCGACTCCAAAAATAACAGATTGTAAATATATAAATACGCAGATTTGTGTGATTGATTTCAGAAGTATGTATATACATAGTTCATAGGTATTCACTTGCGTTATTGAAGACAAAATAGTTATTTTTTTCTTTTCAGTGTGCTATTGTTTGGTCGACTCGTTTCGTGTTAGGTTTTTTATTTCCTTTTAGTTTTTTTTCGGCGGTTATTTTTTTTGTTAATTGACCAAACATTAGCGTAGGTCGGCCTTCGCATTAGCGGTCCACACCACGTTTCGCGTCAGCCATAGCGGCTGTGTCCCTGATACAGCCTCTCTCAATTTTAAAAAAAAGGGAACCGCCTTCAAAAATGTAAGAGAACCAAAATTTTAGACAGAAAAATGCTCCACTTACTTGCGAGATAAACGAGATACATAGTTCATTCATTAATTTAGTTCTTGCACATACGGAGTGTAAAGAAGATGTACTGCAGCAACTCCGCAGTGGCAGAGCACGCCTTGGATACAGGCACGTCGCACTATCTTCGAATACGAGAAAAATGCTACGTACCACGTAAAATACGTGAAGCGATCGAGATTGGGCGGCGCCCTAATTTCATTCGGGATAGCGGCTGGGCTGTGCCGCCAGCATGGAAGCCTGTGATTCTTCAGCAGAATACCAGTGAGTGTTCTGACAGTGTAGTGGACATAGTGAGTTCGTGCTGTGGATCGCTACAAGTGTTATGTGTGTAAGTGACCTAGGCTCTCTGACACATGTCGCGCGAGTGACTAAAAACAAGTAAGTCAAAACCGTAAAATTATTCATAACTAGAAAACTATAAGATTTTTTATTTTTCTTTTGAAACCTCGTTCAGAACACACTCTGATTTGCTTTGCATTCCATGTATTAAGTATAAAGAATCCGTTAATTGCATAGATGATGCTCTAACCTACTAGTTCTGTGAATACTGGTAGGGCTATGTGCGAGTATCGCCCACAGCCGAGGAGGCCTCAGGGTGTATCAAGGAGAGGCCGACTCGCGCGATGGGCTCCCGTTCGCCGTGATCTTACAAAGGTAACATGGTCACGGATTTTACAACAGCAGTTTGCACTGCTGGGTTCTTGGCATTGCTTACTGCGTTTACAACTGGATACCAAAAAATAATGGTGGTCAAATACAAAAATAATGCTAAATCCATGCTAAACCCGTGAATGAAGCTAAAATTTGTTGGAAAGATACCCCAGTAACGATCACTACAGACCACCATTATTGAAGCCATTCGTAAAACAATTCATCGTATTTTTAAATAGATACATAACAGGTTATGAATTTGATTTGGGTTTGTTATGGTTTGTCAGTAAAGGTAATTAAAGATGTAAATATTGTAGAAATATAGTACTAGGACCTGTGAGCTGTACAACAACTCTAACGGAAAAGAATATTCTTTTGGTGATGATGTCGAACCCGCTTACAAAATTTCACGAGAATCGGTTTAGAATTGTGACCCTGTAGAGGAGGAACGGAGACCTACGCTAACGTTTGGTCAATTAACAAAAAAAATAACCGCCGAAAAAAAACTAAAAGGAAATAAAAAACCTAACACGAAACGAGTCGACCAAACAATAGCACACTGAAAAGAAAAAAATAACTATTTTGTCTTCAATAACGCAAGTGAATACCTATGAACTATGTATATACATACTTCTGAAATCAATCACACAAATCTGCGTATTTATATATTTACAATCTGTTATTTTTGGAGTCGGTGCCAGCCTCAAACAAACTTGAGCACCTTAGTGAAGCACTCCAAAAATAACAGATTGTAAATATATAAATACGCAGATTTGTGTGATTGATTTCAGAAGTATGTATATACATAGTTCATAGGTATTCACTTGCGTTATTGAAGACAAAATAGTTATTTTTTTCTTTTCAGTGTGCTATTGTTTGGTCGACTCGTTTCGTGTTAGGTTTTTTATTTCCTTTTAGTTTTTTTTCGGCGGTTATTTTTTTTGTTAATTGACCAAACGTTAGCGTAGGTCTCCGTTCCTCCTCTACAGGGTCACAATTCTAAACCGATTCTCGTGAAATTTTGTAAGCGGGTTCGACATCATCACCAAAAGAATATTCTTTTCCGTTAGAGTTGTTGTACAGCTCACAGGTCCTAGTACTATATTTCTACAATATTTACATCTTTAATTACCTTTACTGACAAACCATAACAAACCCAAATCAAATTCATAACCTGTTATGTATCTATTTAAAAATACGATGAATTGTTTTACGAGTGGCTTCAGTAATGGTGGTCTGTGGTGATCGTTACTGGGGTATCTTTCCAACAAATTTTAGCTTCATTCACGGGTTTAGCATGGATTTAGCATTATTTTTGTATTTGACCACCATTATTTTTTGGTATCCAGTTGTAAACGCAGTAAGCAATGCCAAGAACCCAGCAGTGCAAACTGCTGTTGCAAAATCCGTGACCATGTTACCTTTGTAAGATCACGGCGAACGGGAGCCCATCGCGCGAGTCGGCCTCTCCTTGATACACCCTGAGGCCTCCTCGGCTGCGGGCGATACTCGCACATAGCCCTACCAGTATTCACAGAACTAGTAGGTTAGAGCATCATCTATGCAATTAACGGATTCTTTATACTTAATACATGGAATGCAAAGCAAATCAGAGTGTGTTCTGAACGAGGTTTCAAAAGAAAAATAAAAAATCTTATAGTTTTCTAGTTATGAATAATTTTACGGTTTTGACTTACTTGTTTTTAGTCACTCGCGCGACATGTGTCAGAGAGCCTAGGTCACTTACACACATAACACTTGTAGCGATCCACAGCACGAACTCACTATGTCCACTACACTGTCAGAACACTCACTGGTATTCTGCTGAAGAATCACAGGCTTCCATGCTGGCGGCACAGCCCAGCCGCTATCCCGAATGAAATTAGGGCGCCGCCCAATCTCGATCGCTTCACGTATTTTACGTGGTACGTAGCATTTTTCTCGTATTCGAAGATAGTGCGACGTGCCTGTATCCAAGGCGTGCTCTGCCACTGCGGAGTTGCTGCAGTCCATCTTCTTTACACTCCGTATGTGCAAGAACTAAATTAATGAATGAACTATGTATCTCGTTTATCTCGCAAGTAAGTGGAGCATTTTTCTCTGTCTAAAATTTTGGTTCTCTTACATTTTTGAAGGCGGTTCCCTTTTTTTTAAAATTGAGAGAGGCTGTATCAGGGACACAGCCGCTATGGCTGACGCGAAACGTGGTGTGGACCGCTAATGCGAAGGCCGAGCTCCGCGTAGGGCCGAAGGCCCGAAGCGTCCAGGATTTAAGTGCTTTAACATAGAACAATAGTACAAGTGTCTAAATGCGAAGGCCGAAGGCCGAGCTCCGCGCAGGGCCGAAGGCCCGAAGCGTCCAGGACATCAGTGCTTTAGCACAGAAAAATAGTACAAGTGTCTAAATGCGAAGGCCGAAGGCCGAGCTCCGCGTAGGGCCGAAGGCCCGAAGCGTCCAGGATGTTAGTGCTTTAACACAGAACAATAGTACAAGTGTTTAAATGCGAAGGCCGAAGGCCGAGCTTCGCGTAGGGCCAACGGCCCGAAGCGTCCAGGATGTTAGTGCTTTAACACAGAACAATAGTACAAATGTCTAAATGCGAAGGCCGAACTCCGCGTAGGGCCGAAGGCCCGAAGCGTCCAGGATTTAAGTGCTTTAACACAGAACAATAGTACAAGTGTCTAAATGCGAAGGCCGAAGGCCGAGCTCCGCGTAGGGCCGAAGGCCCGAAGCGTCCAGGACATCAGTGCTTTAGCACAGATCAATAGTATAAGTGTCTAAATGCGAAGGCCGAAGGCCGAGCTCCGCGTAGGGCCGAAGGCCCGAAGCGTCCAGGACATCAGTGCTTTAGCACAGAACAATAGTATAAGTGTCTAAATGCGAAGGCCGAAGGCCGAGTTCCGCGTAGGGCCGAAGGCCCGAAGCGTCCAGGATTTAAGTGCTTTAACACAGAACAATAGTACAAGTGTCTAAATGCGAAGGCCGAAGGCCGAGCTCCGCGTAGGGCCGAAGGCCCGAAGCGTCCAGGACATCAGTGCTTTAGCACAGAACAATAGTACAAGTATCTATATGCGAAGGCCGAAGGCCGAGCTCCGCGTAGGGCCGGAGGCCCGAAGCGTCCAGGACATCAGTGCTTTAGCACAGAACAATAATACAAGTGTCTAAATGCGAAGGCCGAAGGCCGAGCTCCGCGTAGGGCCAGCAATAGGAACCCGGGATTGTCAAGCAGCCGTCATACGTTATATGTGTTCTATCAAAGTAACTCGCGCCGCCGCGCCGCCATAGATCCTAATCCATTATTTGAGGAGATTAGCATGTATTACTAGGGTAAAAGTGGTATTTAAAGAACCGTTTTTACTTTATCTTACTACTTTAGGTATTTTGCGTCAGTTTTGTGCCTTAATTTTCGCACACGGTGGCGTCAAACAAGAGCAGTGATAAAAATTCTGTAAAAACTGTCACATTTTTATGTTTTAGCAGCTTATTATAATTCCACGTACATACTTTATTTTACTCATATTTCATTAAAATAAAATAAGATCTATGAAATGGCACCACCGAAATCGGTTAATGGGCTGATGAGTCATTACTAAATGAACACTGAAAATAGGGGTCATTTTAGCTCCGAATACGTCGTGTCTAGCGCAGAATCAGCGCCATCTATGTCAGCGGCACGTACTGTTCCGAGTAATGGCTACTTTCTTCTATATATCTATAACAAAAAAACTATGTTTGTAGGTGTTATAGTTTCGGAGATATAAGCCGCCGCGCCATAACATTTTTCGTTACATCGGTTTTTGATCCGAGCCCCTCTACGGGTTTTTAAAGACGTTCACCTACGTTTCACGTCAAAAAGAAATAAAATTTTGGTTTTGTTTTTTATTTATTTTTTGATTCGATAGAAACAATGACATTATAATCATCATTTATTTAAACGTCATTCAAGCGTATGGTTTTTTGAATCCATTCTAAATATGGGCTCACAGGGGTAGGTATACTTTGTAATAGGAGGCAAATTTGAACCCCTGCTACATACACCAAAGACTCGTCCGTCATACACCAGCGGGCCTCCGGAGTCCCCCGGGCGAGCCTGTTGCTTCCTGTTCGAACACTTCGGCGCTACACATAAATAACAGTCATAGAAGTCAGGTTCACAAAGGGCCACAATACCCTCGCCAATTTGAAGAGGAATGAATTCTATTTCTCTGAGTTCTTTCGAAGTCACAGCAATATTATGCTTTGTTACTAATCCAAACCCCGCGTATTTAATAGGAAGCCCGAGGAAAGCTTTATAATCGAGCGCCATCAGTCTTGCAAAGTTCTTTATGGGTATTTTTTCAGTGAAAATTAGCGCTATATCATTTAACAAAACTGGATCACGGTAGGAAGGGTGAATGTATGTTTTGATCACGCTTGAGTACAACGTGGTTTCATTTGCCGGCTTTGTAAAATCACCATATCTGATGACAAGCAACATAACTTGGAACGCAGTGGGCTGCTGTGAGGACCCAGTCTTCTGCTATAAGGCTGCCTGTACAAGATCGGCGCCCAGAGTTCTTCGTTCTTCCTTTGCAGAAGCACAGTGAACGGGAACTCGTTATGAGTGTCGTTTCGTCCTTTATACACCCTCAAATCTCCACGGCCAGGAGCCTTATTTGCACTTAACTTTATAAGTATTGCCAGAATAAATAAGAAGTGCATTTTTAAGTAATGAGAATTTACTTGCATTTTGAATTCGACGATTATAAAGTAAATGCGATTGTATATATATTCTGAACGGGATCCCAAAAGGAAGTAATAAAAAATAGAACGATATAGCAGTTTTATTTGATTTCTTTCTATAGCCTTTCAAAATCAAAACCAATTACTATAAATCCATAAAGATAAAAATAATGATATTATGTTGAAAGTGTTGAAACCATTAATATTAGTTTTGAAGGATTCGGTTTTGAATGTTTGATGTTTTTCAGTATTTTGATTTAGTACTTCTTATAAATATGTAAAATTAAAAACAATTATTGTTGTATATATATGTATATATATATATATATATTCCCCATACCTTAAATTACACTCCATTTTGTACAAAATCATAATTTAAAACAGAACGACGGAGTAGTTAGCTACACGGTAAGTCATTTAAAATCTCACACAGAAGAAGTCAAGCTTGATCAGGCGACATGTCTACATATAAAACTTGAAAATACTATTATTTTAGGCATAGGTATATAGATCCCCTTCTAACTTAAATGCTTCAAATTTTATAGCTTCTTTGTGTAATCTGATCATACAATAAAGTAATAATAACAGGTGTCATTAATTATTTACAATCACAATACACCTTCGGGCTGTAATCCCGAAGGAGATCCCTATGACCCGGGTTTTGCCTGCATGCATTATTGATGATATAATTAACACGTACATTTTACACGTATTTGGGTCAGTATGACTCTGTAATCTATTTAAAGCATTATAAACCACTTTAAAGCGATCATTGGCGCTTTAATAGTATATATTGTCACTGAAAAACGATAATTGGCGCTGTCACGGCGCTGTAGTAAATTGTCTGTTAATATTGTTGTAATTATTGGTGAATGCATAGTATTGCATAGGACTTGGTACGTAAGGCATAGGCGGATCCAGGGGGGGGGGGGGGGCGCAATCGCAAATAAACAAAGCATGACTTTCTGAGTGATGCTTTGTTTATTTGCGAAAAAGTAACTATAGGATATGACCGGGCGGACGGGCGAGGTGTTCAAATTTACAATGACACGCTTTTATTCTCTTAACAATAAAGTCGCGTCAATATCAACCTCATTTTTAGGGTTCCGTACCCAAACGGTAAAACGGGACCCTATTACTAAGACTCCGCTGTCCGTCCGTCCGTCCGTCCGTCTGTCACCAGGCTGTATCTCGTGATCTGTGATAGCTGAAATTTTCACAGATGATGTATTTCTGTTGCCGCTATAACAACAAATACTAAAAACAGAATAACATAAAGATTTAAGTGGGGCTCCCATACAACAAACGTGATTTTTTGACCGAAGTTAAGCAACGTCGGGCTGGGGCAGTACTAGGATGGGTGACCGTTTTTATAGATGTAAAGATTATGTAAGTATCAGCATACCGTCTTTAACCATATGGGCACACGGGGCCTGTGCCCCGGGCCCCTATACCCCGGGGGCCCCGAAGGGCAGACAGTAACAGTTTATTTGATCACCCATAATAAATAGAACGTACGTAGATTCGTACTTTCCGCACTTGTATCGTACTTATGATTCGGTTAAGTTGTGTTCTAATGTATGGGGAAGACAAACAACATACCATACCATACCGTATCATACTACATTCATAAAAGGCTGGCTATAATTAGTTTTTCAAAAAACACAATTTGACCGAATCATTAACACATTCACTGCCCCCGACGCACATGTGCGTCCACCGTCATACAAGTTTGTTCCTAGGCCACGCCCCCTGGCAGCGAATGCGTTAATTACTATTGGAATTCACTCCCTAGAATAATAATGTCGGTCATTTAACAATACGATTATACGAAAACATTTTCGAATTTCGCGTAATATCGGCCGCTGGAATTTGGTCAAGTATTTAAATATTTACGAGTATGTGACGAGCAAATTTCAGTAATTAAGTTTAATAACGTTTACGTCGCTTGTTACGAATCATTTATACTTTCACTATATTTCGGTGAGTTCATTTACATGCTGTGCGCGCGCTGGGGGCCTACCGGGAACCACGTTCGACGTGTTGCCTCTCTGTCACACTTACGTCTGAATTTACAAGTGCAACAGAGAGGCAACACGTCGAACGTGGTTCGCGGTAGGCCCTCTGGCCACTAATAGGCCAATTCGAACGTGCACCTGACATCTAACCGATATTTGAATGATATTGGAATCATATTATGCGCATATGTATATGAAGCGCTGGTGGCCTAGCGGTAAGAGCGTGCGTCTTTCAATCCGGAGGTCGCGGGTTCAAACCTCGGCTCGTACCAATGAGTTTTGCGAAACTTATGTACGAAATATTGATATTTACCAGTCGCTTTTAGGTGAAGGAAAACATCGTGAGGAAACCGGACTAATCTCAATATGGCCTAGTTTACCCTCTGGGCTAGAAGGTCAAATGGCAGTCGCTTTCGTAAAAACTAGTGCCTACGCCAATTTTTGGGTACAGTTGCCAAGCGGACCCCAGGCTCCCATGAGCCGTGGCAAAATGCCGGGACAACGCGAGGAAGATGATAATGATTGGAATCATATTACGAGTTAGCTGTCATGCGCGCGGGCATCTCGCTTGCACTAATATACCTACATGTACAGTCGCCATCAGATATATCGGAGCGGCCACGGTGCTCACAAATATCTGAACACGCCTCTATTGTTAAGGCGTTAGAGTTAGACCAAGAAAAGTCTGCAGCGATTTTGATAGCCCACCCAGTAGCCAGCCGCCCAGCCAGTGTTATTTTAAACTGCAGACGTTTCTTGGTCTAACTCTAGACTTCTAGAGTGCTTGGTTGTACACAATAGTGTGGGTAACAAAACATTAAAAAGGTATACCTACTAATGTATACAATAACAATAACATCAAGCCGCGAGTAACATTTTTTTAATTATTCCCATAAAGTCAAATAAATTCGTTAAAATATGGCTCTTAGTACAAAATTACCATAGAAACCTGATTACACTAGACCCCGCCACGTTGCAAATTTAATATCAAAAATGCAATTTCGCCTTTTATTCTGAGTAATAAGAAAGAGTAATTTTGCCTGGATGGCTAATTTCAGTCGCAACATAAAGGACTGGCTGTCCTTTGTGGTTGGCACGAAAAATTAAACTAGTCTCCGTGTCTTGTTGGTACAGATCGCTTACCACCGGAGAGAGCATACCTAATAGAAGCCTACTCGCTTTTATAGTATGAATTATCTCAGGTGATTTTTTCGGGCTCGGACCCTAATCCGTTAAACAAAAGCCTTTGTTTCTTTCAAGAGCGGTCTTCAGCACGTGCCGAAGTAACCAATGTCGTTTAAAAAGCATCTATCGTGATAGTATTAAGGTTCAAATTCATGTGACAGTTCATTCAGAGAACAATCAGGGTGGTCTTGGTTTTGGAGATAACAAAACGTGTTATCTCCGAATGGGCTGTTTCACGAATTTGAACCATATAATTAGAATGGTAAGTTTGGTTTTTAAACGGGCTTGTTCCCGTTACTTATGTCGGGGCTATTAGCAGTAAGCTGTGTAACCACTGCATAAAGCAAACAATAGCTTTTGTTTAAAAGATTAGGGCCCGAGCCCGAAAAAATCACCTGAGATAATTCATACTATACCACGAATACATTGACATATATCTAAAGACGGGCCTTATGGGCACTAAGAATGGTGCTACTAATGGTGCTAGCCAATCGTGCAGTCTAATGCAACTAGTTGCAATCAGTGTTAGACTGCACGATTGGTTCGAATTTGTGTGTCCATCTTTAGATATGTCAATGAAATACACCCACTTAAGGTATAAATTATTGTAAAGAAATATGTTTTGCCGTATATTTATTGCTTCATTGTTACATTTCTAAATAAATAAATGTGCTAATACTTCCAAAAAAGTCTACAAACATTTGACATTGACAGTTTGGATCAGTGGTGGGCAAACTTTCCTCATGAGGGGCCAAAACTTGGAGGAATTTCAGAGGAGGGCCAGATTTACAGCAAAAATGGATTTTTATTATATCGCTGTTCATAATGGTCATATACACATTTTTTCGAAGGACCGGTGGCGAGCCAGATAAAATCATTTCGCGGGCCGGACTTGGCCCGCGGGCCGTACTTTGCCCACCACTGGTTTGGATCATCATTCAACGCGCTAGGTATAAATCGTGATTTCCTAAATCCTGTTCCGAAATAACCCCAATGCACCTTTTTGCAACTTTTACTCACGCATTCACACCCGCATTCTGCAACGGCTAATCTCACGCATCTATTTCACCAACATCTTTCTTCACTCAACAGTTATACTGAAAAATCAACCTTAACGCTAGAGAATAAGGTCTAACTTGCAATGCTAATTTAAAACAGATAGGATATTTAGAAACTTATCCCGCATTTTATCTCAGCTAATCCTACTTAACGACTTCACCGATCCTTTAAAAATCAACCTTATCATATCGATATAAGGTTCAAATTGCAATGAAAAGATGCAAACAGATACGACATTAGGAAAGTTACTTGTATCACAATATGGCGGTTTCATCAGTGTAGCTTCATCGGAGGCCCTTTCAGTGCTTTTCCGCACACTGACGGCTTTTCACTATTTAGTCTGTTTCGCAACAACAGAATGGTGTCAGTTGGGATTCGAATGGAGGATTTTCTAGAGATTTTACTTATTATACCGTATTTAAGATAAAAAAAACAGCGGAGAGAATAGTGGAGAACGGCTTCTCAATACAAACGTAGGTCCTATTTTCCTCTCTTGTTACAATTTTTTAAGGTGCGTGTTTGACATGTATTTGTTCATGAAATGGCGGCGTTTGAAAACCCATTGTCGATTAAACAGGTATCAGACGCATTAAACAAAGTTAATCACTCGAATTGTTTCCAATATGGAATCAGGCGTGGCTCACTCGGCGATTTCGTCGCTTTGCAACAAGTACATCCGTCTCACACCAATTTTGGTGGCTAGCCATAAGCCGCGCGTGGCGCTGTCGCCACCTAGCGGTCATATCTGTCCTAATCGTATATAACAGACGCGTTTTGTTAGAGAGTGAATCTTCTGTACCTAGTACTATTATTTTTTCTGTGATGGAATCTGGTTTCATTGGCTAATTATACAAATATTTAAGGCGACGTCACCTCAAAAAGTCTCATACTACGCATTCAAAATGGGAAAATTGTATTTTGCGCAACAGGTGCAATTTGTCCATATGGCAATCCTAAGATTTATTAAGTGCCCCTAGTATTTAGATATTTGTGCCGTTCCACGGGAAAAGGTACTGTGGAGTGTAGACTGTAGCTTTTCGTGATGGGGGTTCGTTGGGAGAAGCGTAGAAACCCGCCGCTGGAACGCGCTGGCCGCTGTGCTGTCTCGAAGTCCGCTATACCTCCATTTACCGGTATATGTGTTGTGTGAAATGAAAACACATATATTTGATTTATTCACTTGGAGAGTGTTCAGGCTGGTATGAGTGAAGCTCTCTTGATGTCTCTGATATCTCTGAATAAGCCACGAAACGGCTCTGCCTTATATAGTAAAACACAAGGCCGTTTGGTACCTTCTTCAACTAGTGGGTGTATCATGCAGAGTCAGTAATGTATATTTTTGCCAATCTCGTTAATTATAAGCACGTATGAAAGGAGCACGAATCCTAGACTTATAAATAGGTACAATATTAAGCACGTATGAAAGGAGCATGAATCCTAGACTTATAACTAGATATAAAACATTCCACGCAATTCATTTGACATAATATACGAGCACAAAGTAAAACATGATATACAAAAGTAAAAATAGTAACCTAAACGTAGAGACTAATTAAACACATACATGAACCCTAATAGCTATTTACGACAGTCTCCCCCACGTGTGTCAACACCGTCTTCATGCGCGGAGTAAATGGGGATAAGTCTAGAAACTGGGCGGCGGACGTCACCTGCGCGTGTGCGAACAATGGCCACTCTCACATGACCATCTGGGCCAGGAAATAGCTGGGCGATTACGCCTCTGGGCCACGTTCCTCGTGGCATGGAGCTATCCGCAATGATGACTACGTCACCTTCATGCAGTTTTCTCACGTTTTGGTGAGCACCGGGCCTGGGGAGGAGGCTGGGTCGGTATTCCCGCTGCCAGCGCCTCCAAAATTGGTCGGCTAGCGTTTGCGCTGTTTTCCACGAAGAGAGCGACATAATTGCGTCTGTGAAGACACCCAGTGGCGACATGGCACTTGATCGACCGATTAGAAAGTGATTCGGCGTCAGGGCTTCGATGTCTAAATCTGGATTCACTGGTGTCAACGGTCTGGAATTGACTATGTGCTCTGATTCTAGCAGTAAAGTATGTAGAACTTCTTCGTGGGGTGCTCTTTCTTTCAGTACTACTTTTAATGCGGTTTTAACGCTGCCCACGAGCCGTTCCCAGGCACCGCCAGCGGAGGGGTTGCCGGGTGGAATTTTCTTCCATTTATGGCTCGCTCGGTCAAGAAGGGCTTGAGACTGTCGGGCAGCGTGTTTTTGGCCTCTGCCAGTTCTCTTTCCGCGCCGTGGAAGTTGGTGGCGTTGTCGGAATAGAGAACTGTAGGCGTGCCGCGTCGCGCTATCATTCGGCGTAGCGACAGTATCATGGAGGATGCCGAAAGTGAGGCGGCAAGCTCCTGATGTACAGCGCGAGTCGTGAGGCATGTGTATAGTACACCCCACCTTTTCTCGCGGCGGCGGCCTATAGTTATGTGCATGGGGCCAAACAGGTCTACGGCTGCAGCGGTAAATGGCGGCTGATTCACTTTTAGCCTTTCTGGCGGCAAGTCACCTATGGGAACTTTGATTGGCGTTCCCCTATAGGTTCTGCACCATTGGCATTTATGCGTTATATAGCGAATGCTTCCGCGCAGCCCGATAATGTAGTACCTTTGTTTCAACTCGTTGATGACGGTCGCGTGGTTCCCGTGATTGTAGAGTGCATGAAAATGCTGTACTAATAACTTGACGAAATCTTCTTTCGCATGTAAAACAGGCATGTGCGTGTTTTTATCGATTCTAGCATTTAGTACGATGATTCCGTTTTTGTCAAGTTGTACAGCGATTTTGTATAGCGGAGATTTCTTCAGGAGTGGCCGCCCAGTTTCCAGAAGCTTGATTTCCTCCGGAAATGCAGCATGTTGACTCCGTCGGATTAGTAATATCTCTGCTAAATCTAAATGCCCCTTATTTATCTCTATGTCTGTTTTCTTAGCGAACAATGCGGCTTTGAAAACCTCGGCGGCAACCAGAATACTAGCGGTGGCGCGAACTAATCGCACGAACTTTGAGAACCTACATACCTCCGGCAGGTACTCAAACCTATTCTCCGCGACGCCTACTGAGCATACGAGTTTATTAACGCGTTCCTCGCCCGTATCGGCGACGGGCGTAGGCACTTTTTCGGTCGGCCAATGCCCTTTGGATTTACGTATAAAATCGGGCCCTATGAACCATCGGTGGTTCACTCCAAATTGCGCAGGTACTCCACGAGTCGCGTCGTCAGCCACGTTAGCTGCACTAGGCACCCAGCGCCAGTTGGCGGGGGTGGTAGTGTTCTCGATTTCTGCTAACCTATGTGCTACGAACGTTTTATACCTACGTGGGTCCGAACGTATCCACGTGAGCGCCGTTTTAGAGTCAGACCAAAAATACTTGTCCTTTATTACGTAATCTGACTCCTTGACTATGGTTTCCGCTAATCTAGTAGCTAGTACGCAGCTCTGCAATTCCATCCTCGGAATGCTGACTACCCGGAGAGGTGAAACGCGGGCCTTAGCGGCCACTAACGCGGAGGTTCTAGTCCCCTCGGGGTTGATGCTAACTAAATACACGGCCGCGGCATATATTTTTTCGCTCGCGTCGCAAAAAACATGCATATATGCCTCCCTATTAAATGCGGGCACGTGTCGCGGAATCTCTAAGTCTCGTAATTGTTGTACGTTATCAATGAACGATCGCCAGACGGGTGCGAGTGAGACGGGTATAAGCGAGTCCCAATCGATTCCTGTCCTCCATATTTCCTGCATTAACGCCTTGCCTAAGACGGATATGGGGCTTACGTAACCGATCGGATCAAATATCGACATCGCGCTACTTGTTACCTGTCGTTTTGTAGGTAATTTCTGACCGTTAAGTACGTCTTCGGGCGTATTACGAAAGTTTACGTTGAAACCTAAGGTGTCACGTTTGTAATTCCATTTCAAACCTAAGGTACGTTCGCTCTCGTTCGCGCCTATCAGCGACGTTTCCTGATTGCTATTAACTACGTCAGCAATTACCGCAGGATGGTTCGATGCGAACCCGCGAAGCTCGAATGACGCGCGCATATTCAGCTCGTAAACTTCGTTTACTACGCGTCTCGCTTCCTCTTCAGACGTATCGAGGGCGATCAACATGTCGTCCATGTACGTATTCTTTATTGTTTTTTCCGCTGCGATCGGAAATTCTTTACTATGCGATTTTGCGTTTTCGTTTTTGACGTATAGCGCGGTTGTCGGCGACGCTGCCGAACCAAATATAAGCCGCTTCATCCTATATTCTTGCGGTTGGGAGGTACGGTCCTCTCCCCTCCAAACGAAACGTAACGCATCACGATCCTGCTCAATTATTTCGATCTGTAAAAACATCTCTTTGACGTCGGCTATTACCGCGATTTTACCCTCGCGGAAACGCACTAACACGCCGAAAAGTGATTCTAACAGGTCGGGGCCAGCTAACAGCGCGCTATTGAGCGAGCGTCCGTAAGCTGTTGCGGCCGCGTCCCAAACTAATCGCATTTTCCCGCGTTGCGGATGAAAAGTTGGGAAGTGGGCTAGGTACCACGTCCGGGGTGCCTCGGGGGGCGGTCGCGAGCTCATTTTCTCCGCGTAACCTTTGTCGAGCAAGTTGTTCATATGCTTTGCATATTCGGCTTTAAGTTTCGCATCGCGGTCTAGCTTTCGTTCTAGACTGTACAGCCGTTTCAATGCTTGCGCTCGGTTATCGGGGAGTTTCTCGTCATCTGACCGCCAAAGTAAGCCCGAGCGATACCTTTGCTCCCCCGGTATCTTTTCGCAGGTGGCTTCTAACAAATCTAGCGCACGTTGGTCGGGGTCCGCCCGAGGTAATTTTTGCGAAACGCCTAATGACTCTATGTCAAAATGTCGTTTCTTCAATTGTAAGGCTTCGTCATCCGCGGTATTAGGCCTTGCGTGCCCAACAAATTGTACCGCGGCGCGACGCGTACGGTCTGGTCCATGCAAAACCCATCCTAGCCTGGTTAAACTCGTGACTGGGAGGTTAGGCGGACCGTCTATAATTTGCCGACTAATGATGAGATGCCAGTTATCTTGGCCTATCACGATAGTAGGTACTGCGGGGGGGGTAACTTAATTCGTCCGCGATTTTAGATAAATGATCGCATTTATCTACCAAGTCTCGCGGCACGCCCTGCGCTCCTAAACCTATATCGCAAACCGTGTAAGTCTCCATCATTTCCATATGTCGACTACAAAAACCCCGTATTGCGACTCGTAACGCATACGAATCTGGGTCCCGTACTACACCGCCTATGCCTTCTATCTCTAATGTTTCACCGCGCACACGAGGTGCGATTCTATCCGCAGTTTCATGTAACATCAACGTCATTGCCGCGCCTTCATCGAGTAGCGCGAGGGTTTGGACGGTACCTAACGGTCCCGACACCTCTACTGGCATGATTTTGAGATACGTCTGCGGCAGTTTAACATTGAGTACTGCTTTGCGTGCTGCCGGCGCACTATTACCGTTCGCGGACCCGGCCGCGCTTAAACCGTGTAATAGTCTACTATGTCCGGCTTCGCACTGATTCATGCCACACGCGACATATTTACATCCAAAAAATTTACGGTGATTCGCGCCTAGACATCTAAAGCACAATTTAGCTCCCTTTGCCAAGTCCCAGCGCTCAGGTACGGTCGCGGCTAGAAATTTCGAACACTCCTTAACTTCGTGTTCTTTGCCGTTGTTACATATGGCGCACGCTTCGAGCGAGACAGAGACAGACGCTATCTGTCGCTTGGGCTTAGCTCCGGTTGACGCTGGCTTTTTCTTCAAATTGCCATCGCGGTGCTTTACTTGAGCTACGGTCGATTTATAAGTACGCGATCTATTTCCCGTATCACGTGTGTATGACTCGCGGGAATCTGACTCCGAATCCGAACTATAGTCGCGAATGGACGCGGGGGCGCGGGACCTAGCGAGAGCGTGGCTCGATCGGCTGGGCTCGCGCACAGAGGAAACCGCGTTTCGTTCATTTCGCGATCTATCATACGTATCACGGTAGAACGCGGGGTCGCGAGACCTAGAGAGAGCTTGGCTCGATCTTCTGGGTTCGCGCGCAGAGGAAACCGCGTTCACTGCATTCCGTGATTTGTTGGACGGCTTATATCGGTTTATGCGCTTGGCCGCAGTACTAATTTCGTTAAGAAACTCGGAAATTGCTACTAACCCGGGTGATTCTACGTTAGACTGCCTGTATTTGGCCCATTCATAGCGCACTATCAGATTCAATTTATCCACGATTTTATTCACGAGCTCAGGCGCGTGCAAGTATTTCTCTTGACGCAAGGATCTAATGGTGGCGACGGCATTCGCTACATGCGCGGCGAATGAGGCTATATTCGAATTGTCTTCGGATAAACGCGGCATGCGTTTAACATTATGAATTTCCGTAAGAACAATCTCCTCAGGGTCGCCGAACTGCCGTTCCAGCGCTTCCATTATCTCGTACGGATCCTGAACTGTGTACATTATTGATTTTACGGCCGTCCGAGCTTCGCCCTTAAGTGCGCGCCTAATCCGACTGACGTTATTGACGGCACTAAACATGGGCGACGTATCTTCGAAGTCTGCCCTAAATGATATCCACTCGGTGATATCTCCGCCGAATGCAGGTAATTCCGGCGGTTTATGGTACATTGGCGCGTAGGTACCGTGCGGTACCTCTAAAACGCGCGGGGGCGGTCTGCTAGCCCGGTCGGCGGCTGCACGCGGCGGCGGCTGCGCGGTCTTTTTCGGCGGCGGGAATTTAACGTTTTCTTTCGCGACCTCGTGCTGTAACCTAGCTTGTCGTTCTACCCAACTTCTAGTACGTTCTTCGACGGTCGCGTCACTGCTGCCGACAGACTGCGCCTTCAGTTGCGCAACCTGCGGCCGTAAATTTGCAGTGGCGGACCCTGTCTTAGAAGCTTCGACGGTCGCGTCACTGCCGCCGCGAGACTGCGTCTTCAATTGCGCAATCTGCAGCCGTAAATTGGCAGTGTCGGACTCGGTCTTAGCAACGGCTAGACGGGCTTTATGAACCTCGAGCTCGGCCATTAGCACGGACAATTTATTGTCGCGTTCCCTAACCGATTTGCGATTCTTTAATTCGCGATTAGACGGTGCCCGCGACGGCGGCGGCGGCGCATCGGTGTCTTTATTCACTAGCGTATTCGACCTACTACGAATTACTACGGTGGCATCTAACGTCTCCGAGTGTACCGACTCGGTTCCACCGGTAGCAATCGGGTTGCCACTGGTGCCCTTGCTCCACGTATTAGTCTCGTTGGACGTAGTCTTACCAGACGAGGGGGTAGGGGTATCCATGTTCGGTGCGGGCGCAGGTGGGCCCTTGGTGCGTGATCGTAGGCTCCTTTCTTCCTTTTCGGACATCTTTCTGGCTGGAACCACTTCACTTAACACACGCGGGGGGTCCCTAACTTGACCTGCCTATGCCTATGACTGACCGTTGCCGTGCGCAACGTCAGTGCCCTAAGCGTGGGTCCCTCGTGGCACTGAATCTCCCGCAATGGCAAAGTGCTATGCCTAGAACGTTCGATAGCAGTGTGTGGGTATCAACCATGTGACACTTGCAACGAAAGTTGCCAGGACACGTGAGCGGAGGTGGTCCCACGACGCTGCACGGTCCGTCCGGCAAGCCGGTAAATGGGTTACGGAAAGGTATAGGGTTTGGGTCTAAACCGAAGCGAACTTCTAGGCTCAGCGCGTCCTTTATTCTTTCTTGCCGTCTGAGTCAAGCAACGTTCGCTTAAAACTCAGCGCGTACTTGTTTCTTTCTTGCTGTCTGAGTTAAGCAATGTCGCTTGAAACTCAGCGCGTACGTTTTTCTATCTTGATGTCTGAGTTAAGCTATGTCGCTTGAAACTCAGCGCGTACGTTTTTCTATCTTCATCCGGCTTCAAAAGGACCAAACTGTGGAGTGTAGACTGTAGCTTTTCGTGATGGGGGTTCGTTGGGAGAAGCGTAGAAACCCGCCGCTGGAACGCACTGGCCGCTGTGCTGTCTCGAAGTCCGCTATACCTCCATTTACCGGTATATGTGTTGTGTGAAATGAAAACACATATATTTGATTTATTCACTTGGAGAGTGTTCAGGCTGGTATGAGTGAAGCTCTCTTGATGTCTCTGATATCTCTGAATAAGCCATTTTTTTTTTTTTTTTTTTTTGGAATGGATTTTTCTTAGCTGGGCAGCTGGTGCCCTTTGCTCTTTTTAGGACTTTTGCGTCTAGTGCGCGAGAGGCGCACAGAGCTCTTAAAACTAATAATAACTATATCTATATACACATTTTCTTTATAACTAAGGTCGATGCCCCCTTTGAATTCCCGAGCCTTAGGGGCTCATAGCAAAGAATTCAAAGGGGTCATCAAGCGGAATTTGTACAGTATTTTGGACTCTATTTGAATGATTTTTGTCTTGTGGGCTACATTTGGAAGTTTTTGGCTTTTTCAGCCACTTTTTAATTCTGGAATTACAGAGAACCCTAGGGGTACTAGGAGCTGTTTGCATGATACCTGGATCACCAGTAGTGCTGAGTAGTAGAGGGGGGGATGAGGGGATTGGAGGGGAGTTTGTGGGATGATTAGCAGACGATGATGATGGTAAAGGTATTTGAGCTGATGTTGAAGGTGAAGGGGAGGGTGAGTTTTGATTCAGATTAGGATTATGGTTATGAGTAGTATGAGTATGAGTGACAGTGGGAAGGAGGCCAAAACGCGCTCTGAGGAGTTCGCCCTCCAAACGGATATCCTCCTCAAAGGCTCTAGTGATCTCATCGTCACTGTCGCCAAGAGCATGTCTGGGCCTCCTCTTCCGAAATGGTACCGAGGGGAGGGGGGTGTAGTTCATAGCATCCCTGATCAATGGGTTGCTATGCACTGCAGCCCCCTCATGGAGTCTCTTCGACATTATTTTTATAAAGTAGCGCACCGAGGGTATCTTGAGATCCCTGTGAAGATCAACATTTCTTATATATCCCGGGCAGCCAGTGGCTCTACGTATGAATTTATTTTGGATAATTTGAAGCGATTTTAGTTTCTTTCTCGAGGCATGGGCGAAGACGGATGATGCATATGTGAATACTGGACGGATACATGTTTTGTATAAGGTTAACTTATTTTTAAGGGCCATTTTACTTTTTTTATTTGTGAGTAGGTTAAGCCTTCCGGAGATAAAGGCAGCACGATCCCGTACTGCCTTTATGTGCTTGAAAAAGTTGAGTTTGCGGTCCAGGTGGACCCCAAGGTATTTTGCCGAGGTTACCCAAGGAATGGGTTGGCCGAGTAATTTAATGAACGGGTGTCTGTCAACCAACTCCTGATACTTCCCTTTCCTGGAGAAAATTATGGCCTGACTTTTCCCAGGGTTGACCTCAATCCTCCAGCGATGGAACCAATCCCCAAGGGAATCAATCGCTCGCTGGAGGAGTTTAGTCAACCTCAAAGGGTGCGGAGACGACGCGAAAATCGCCGTGTCATCCGCGAACAGGGCATAGCTAACTCCAGGAATTTTGGGAAGGTCATTTACAAAGAGATTAAATAGTGTGGGGGCAAGAACAGAGCCCTGAGGGACACCCGCACCCACCGGGTGCAAATTTGAGAGTGAGCCTTCGACGCGATAGCGAAAGCCTCGACAATTTAAGTAGTCTCTGATGGTAAGGACTAATTGGTGTGGCACTCCTAGTTTGTTAAGCTTATAAATCAAGCCGTTGTGCCACACCTTGTCAAAGGCTTTCGCTATGTCTAAGAATATGGCTGCAGTAGAAACTGGATGCTTCCAACCATGCATCCAGTAGAGAGAATGTTCCACTATGCGATGGATCTGGTGTGCACAGGAGTGCCCCCGTCGAAAACCAAACTGTTCTTCTAGTAATAGACCAGAGGTGTCTATGAAGTGGGTCAGTCTCCTGAGCAGGACTCGCTCATAGAGCTTGCCCATTGTGCTCAAGAGGCTAATAGGGCGGTAACTGCTCTGCCTTATATAGTAAAACACAAGGCCGTTTGGTACCTTCTTCAACTAGTGGGTGTATCATGCAGAGTCAGTAATGTATATTTTTGCCAATCTCGTTAATTATAAGCACGTATGAAAGGAGCACGAATCCTAGACTTATAAATAGGTACAATATTAAGCACGTATGAAAGGAGCATGAATCCTAGACTTATAACTAGATATAAAACATTCCACGCAATTCATTTGACATAATATACGAGCACAAAGTAAAACATGATATACAAAAGTAAAAATAGTAACCTAAACGTAGAGACTAATTAAACACATACATGAACCCTAATAGCTATTTACGACAGGTACCTTATGGCGGCTGGCGCTATTTTAAGGTGCGTTTTAGACCCGAGTTCGTGATTTTTTCTGTAGAGCGATAGTCAAAAAAAACAAGTTTCGAATTGATGAAGCTACTAAAAAAAGTTTTCTATATTCCTAATAATTTTTTTGGCAACCGTATTGTGCAGTAACTAAGCGCTACGATTTTTCAAAAACTGCTGTCTGAACCTACTGCACCTTAACAAATATTACGAGGTATTAAAGTTTCGAATATAATTTAAATTACCGATTCGATGCAATGTAAAATGTCATTATGCAAATGACTTTCAATAGTATCATGAAAAGGGGGTATTATGAGCTTTAGTTCATTTATGTTTAAACTTTATAGCTAGGTAATTGATTTAAGCTTATTTTACGGTTAAACGTGTTTTAGTCACTCGCGCGACATGTTTCGGAGAGCCTAGGTCTCCATTTTCAAGCACTAACAGTGCATTGAGTGTGTAGCGGTCACGACGGGCGGGCGTCACGTGCGTTTACGGGGCCCACTGATTAACAGTCCGCCGGACGGTATCGGCCTGTCAGTTAGAACAAAAATTTGACAGTTCCGAACAACTGACAGGCCGATACCGTCCGGCAGACTGTTAAATTGTTAATCAGTGGGCCCCTTAAGATGACAAGATAACAAGAAGTCGAGAGCGCGCGCGAACGCACGAGTGACAAAAAAAATCTCGTTGTGTTTCTAAAATACCATACCTTTTCGTAATTCAGAGGAAGATTTTTTAGAGCATATTGACGGTAATATTGCCGTTTTATCGAATTCGATCGATATTATAGAAATCTGACGAAAAAGTATCCACCCACCACCTATGACCTACCGCGAACCAAGTTCGACGTGTTGCCTCCGTGTCACACTTACATACGAATTTACAAGTGCCAGAGAGAGGCAACACGTCGAACGTGGTTTGCGCTAGGCCCTCCGGTGTCCCGGTATTTTGCCGCGTCACTTGGAGAATCTGGGGTTCTTTCGGCAACCTATTCCCAATTGACATAGGCACTAGTTTTTACAAAATCGACTGTCGCCTTGCCTTAATATCAATTTGTACTCACCTCTCTGAATCCATGTTGATTTTAAAGGGAATCCAGGGCTTCTGAGCTTGACCTTCTGCAACAAAAAGAATAATAATTGTATACATGTCTTCGGTTACCGCGATAGTTACACACAAAATAATTTAAACAGAATCAACGCCATCTATGTCAGCGGAACATGCAGTTCCGAGTAATGCCTACTTTCGTCTATACACTGATATCAAAACCATTCAGGTATTGTACCTACAGAAATATAAGAGCTTCTCTACGAGTTTATAAAGACGTTTTCCTTACGATTAGAATATAATAGAATATAAATAAATGTATTTGTGAGCACAAACACAAAATAGAAAATTATACAAATCAGAGAAACATAAAAAGGAGAAAAAGCCACGAAATGGTCTCGCCTCAGCATGTTGCTGGCGACTCCCAGCGCTGATCTTCCGATGAGACCATCCGGTGAAACAATCACGACAGGTAACATGAATAACAACAAAATTATACATATTAAGCTAAACGTACTGGTGCTCGACGCGGTCCCAGTACATGTCATCTTGAAACTTAAGTCATTGACGTCATTGTCAATAAATGTGACAGCAAGGTGTCATCTATTATTTGATTGATAAAAGAAACACCTTGCAGTGGAAGAACTATTTTCAAGTTTATTTTATACATAAGTATACATATTTGTAACACAGGGGACAAAAGACGGTTCTAAAAGTAGATCGATCAATAACGTTTCTAAACAACATTTTAATCTTTTATTTTTCTTAAGAAAATTTGTGTTGAGAAAATTCAAAAACTGCAATTTTCGTTAAATGTAATCTTAAATTATATAACAAAATTGCTGACTGAAAAATTGAATTGAACTGGCCGCGATAGCAGAGGACGCTGGTTCGATTCCAGCCTGGGGCGCTAGAGGCCTTGGTCACTTTTTCTTAGTATATGACATTTATTTTCAGTTTATAATTTATATAGTACCTAGCGTTCCTACTTGATAAAAACAAATTAAAATATTTTTCAGAAATAATTTAATTTGTTCAAATACTTTAAAATTGCTGACGTACGAAGGCCAATTAGATCCACATTTGGATTCGGGTTGTTTACCTTTAACTAAACAAAACTTATTGTTGTAGTACCTAATGATCTGTTTAATGGGAAAAAAGCACTTATTATTTATTTATTATTTCTTTATTTATTAGAGATAAATCACAATTACATCCAAAAGCATCGTTAAACCAGAATGGTTTGTCTCGATACTCCATTCTGCAGTACTTAAATACTTAAATATACAATAGACACTTAAAACACATCTAATTCGTAAACAGCATAATGAATATAACGATTGCAAAAAATTGAGCGCATCGTTATCACACCGGCACCGGCGTTATAAATTCGTTTTGACGCGAATTTACCTACCTATGTACAATTATTTTTTTAAGCGGCAAGTTGTCCAAGTGCTTAATGCTTAGAGTCAGACCAAGAATAGTCTGCAGTGGATTTGATAGCCCACACAGTGCAAGTGTTATTTTAAACGTCAAACGTCTATGAAATTATGACGTATAATATGACACTTGCACTGCGTGGGCTATCAAATCCGCTGCAGACTTTTTTTGGTCCGACTCTAATATCTAATGATATTCTGTACCAAGGTTTTAACCCGCGACCTCCAGATTGAAAGTCGGACGTCAGTTCCACTCCGACACCACCGATAAAAATATTTAATATTGCATATTGTTTTTTTTGCATTGTATTTATTAATATTTAAGTACATAAAACATACTTAACATTATTTTTGAGATAACATAACATATTATGTATTCAAGGCATTTTCTAACCATAACAGCAGTCTAATATCTTACTATATTTATAAAAAAAAAAACATAATAGGTACTTTGTCTTTCGGACAACAAGACAGTTATTACATTATATTAGAGACATGGCAGCCTCTAGGGTCTTAGCAAGAGTCAGTTACAGTTAGAAAATATCAAATAAATAAATAATATTTTATTAGCAAGAAAAACCGATGTAGGGGAGACCGAGCTGAGTTGAAACAGAGGTAAGTTGAAACAACGTTAATTTGTGATATTTATAATCGTCTTGAGGCAAAGAAGCATATTGAGAGATTTGAGAGACCAGCGGACGGCGGAACTCGGCTAAAAATTGTATTTCCCAGATCGACAACAGGGTGCGTAGCCAAAATATGCCAATCGTTTACGCTGCGAAGCGAACGTAATGCAACGGTCTCTATCGCACTATGGAAGAGTGATAGAGAGAGATTACTGTATCGTTCGCTATGCAGCGACGTTGTCATCTTGGCTAAGCACCCAGTTATAGATGTCTCAAAATTGACGTTGTTTCAACCTTAAATTTGTACATTTTCGGGTAGTTTTAACATTTATTGGTTAACCAACTAAATACAAAACCGCCTGGATCTGTCAATGAACGTCTTTAACCTACATTATTTGATCATGTAATGTTTTCATCTACCCTCAACTGGCTTAAGGAGCCATTTGAGGGTAGATTTTGTTTACTTTTATTTAAATACCTATAGATACAGAGTATAGATGGCGGCAGGAGTCTCGACAACAAAGTTAATCAACCCGTTATATTTTCTGATAAAGTTGATCAGTTTTTCGGTTTTTCCCGTCCCAGTTGCAGTGCGGGAAACTGTCACACTTCTCATGCATTAAAAATGCTTTGTGCATTGTGTCTGTATCGATTGCGTGTTACTGATACGGTTCACACGTAACCTATCACATAGATTATTGCTCTGTTATTGTATATGTGTATTTGTGGGTAACATATGCATCATATTTCTGGCAGAAGTATCTAGATTTAGAATGTAAAATGTCAGAACGTCACAGTGTTCTCGTGGACAGGAATAATGTCTCCTGTCTAACTACTGAACGGATTTTCACGCGGTTTTCACCTATCAATAGAGTGATTCTTGAAGAAGGTTTAGGTGTATAATATGTAAAGGTTTTGTGGAAATCACATGAACTAGCCGGGGCGGGTCGGTAGTTCAATATATTTAATTGAATGCTTAAGGAGCGTAATATACCTACATATACCTAACCTAGGTGATATAGGTTAACGCATTATATAGGCCTAGGAACAAACTTGTATGACGGTGGACGCACATGTGAATCGGGGGCAGTGAACGTGTTAAAGATATATTTTCTTACCGATACAGCTACAAAAGGGTTGCCGTTGTAAACGTCTTATATATATTACATCTACAGTCGCCACCAGATATATCGGAGCGGCAAAGGTGCTCACAAATATCTGAACAAGCATTAGAGTGCGTGTTCAGATATTATGAACACCTTGGCCGCTCCGTTATATCTGATGAGGACTGTACATACCTATACGTTTAATTTGACGAGCGGGCCTAAACGCTTAAGAAAATCGACGATCTTCCTTTGTATTTATTAAATCAGCCATAGCTCCGTCAAAGAAGTACATGAAAATGAACTTAAAGTTTAATTAGCAAGTTTATTTGTTGTTCCGAACCCTGAACTTTGTCAAAATAACTTAAATCCAAAATAAACTTTCGGGCATATAAGCTTTATACATATGTATATAATAATTTTCCTATATAAACGACTAACAGATCCAGGAATATATACTTATTACTGGATATACATTATTATATTTATTATACATAATATACATTATAGCGTTTTGAGGAATTAATTCCCAGCAAGCTGGAAATCGTTTTAATACCTTCAATTGGTCTTAAATGCTTTGTAATCCGGGTTAGCGCAATCCCAGGAGGGTTGGGCCCGGCTTGCTGCTTGCTGGGAATTAATTCTTGGAAAATATCTACTTTGATTGGCCTAACTATTATATACTCGTAGCTTTACTATAGCATAGAGAAAAAAATACACTTCATATGTCAGTTTTACTACCAAAACGACTATTATTTTCGCAGGGGACATCTAGCATCGAGTAGCGGAATTATGAGTACCGACAATAGATGTTGCGACGGCCGAAAATTCTAATGCTCAACAATTTTCAGCTAATATTATAACCGGATTAACCGGAACTCTATTTTCACCTCCTTCTAATATTAGTTTGTAAATTGTTGGTCAATACAATGTTCGTGAGTCGCGACATCTTGTATCAAGTAATAGCGGTACTGATAATTCCGCTACTCGATGCTAGCTGTCAACTACGAGAATAATAGTCGTATGGTACTAAAACTGATGTATGGAGTTAGCACTATGCTTACTATATTTCTCTATAACTATAGACAGTGCAAGTTCTATTGCAGTGGTCCAGTAGATCCTAGTAAAGTGAAGCGTGGGTTACCATCTGCTTTTGTGACCCACGTGGGCGCAGGGCTGCTACAATCATAACTAGTGTTGGTAGAAACTCGAGTCTTTTGAGTCTAAATTTTAAGAATACTTACGTTTTTACAAGACTCAACGTTTTAAAACTTCTAAGTCCTTCAAGCCTCCGAATTAGGACTAAGTACTTACGTCAATAATTTTGTAGGTTATTTAGGAAACGTCCTTATTGCAGTTGAACCATAAGGACCCTACTCTGATGGAAAGCCACATATTAATAAGAATTCTAACTAGGTACAGTCGCCATCAGATATATCGGAGCGGTCGAGGTGCTCAAAAATATCTGAAGAAGCACTCTAACACCTTGACAATAGGGGCGTGTTCAGATATTTGTGAGCGCCCTAGCCGCTCTGATATATCTGATGGCGTCTGTACCTGCCTATAGTCTAAACAAAACCTTCCCTCAAATGGCTTCTTAAGCCAGTTGATGGTAGATGAAAACATTACATGATCAAATAATGTAGGTTAAAGTCAGGTCGTTCAGTGACAGATGCCGGAGGTTTTGTATTTGGTTGGTTAGTCAATAAATGTTATAACTACCCGAAAATGTACAAATTATTTGTTTACTTTTATTTAAGTACCTATAGATACAGAGTATAAATTGATCACGAAGCACAGAAACTTTAATGACTTTCTTGATTGTTTTTCTTCTTATTTATAAGTATTTTGCCGAAGAGTTACCTACAATCACTATTGTATAACGTTAATCAATAGATCATTATAAATCGATAACCCTGTATAGATTAAAAATAGTACAATAACCACCCACAACTAGAAATGCAATCGCATCCTACATTAACGTTTATCTATTGTTTTATAACAATCGCTCTTTAAGCCGTAAGGCCACGTCTTGCCATCAGCTTGTGATGTAATAAACTAGCGACCCGCCCCGGCTTCGCACGGGTTACACAAAACATTAACGAATTATTCACCTAAACATTCCTCAAGAATCACTCTATTTTTAGGTGAAAACTGCGTGAAAATCCGTTCAGTAGTTTCCGAATTTATAGCGAACATACATACACGCAAAGAGACAGACGCGGCGGGGGACTTTATTTTATAAGGTGTAGTGATGAACACCACTTATTTGCGGACTAGCTTCTGCCCGAGACTTGCGTAAAATGATGATGATTATAATTGATTAAACCTATCCTATGTCCTTCCTCGGGCCTCAAACTATCTCCATACCAAATTTCTTCAAAATCGGACAATATTAAAATATTAGAACTATTAGAAGGTATTTAAGGCCAAAGTGAATGTGTTATAAATACACCCAAGTGCATTCAAAAGGTCACTTTGTACATCATTGCATGCATTCTTTATTTATACATACCTAATATGTATATAAGTAAAAGTAATCACTCCAGAGTTTTGAAGTCGGCTTAATTTTTAGTGTAGGTAGCCTGTTGCACCCGGGCCCGAAAACATATATACACTAGCCAAATTCATTCGTTTAATTCGGATACATACAATTATACCTTCAGACTGCTAAAATCAAAACCTGTGCCGCGACGAAGTAAAAACATAAAGTTACACTGTAGGGAAATGTACATTATTTTTCACAAAATGTTCGATTGTTTGTTTAAGCCCTAATATAATAAATAATAACGGTTCGATTGCCCAATTCTCTAAGTACCTACTCAATCATCTTTTTTACCAATCCATCGTTTGTCCGTAAATGACATAGGTACTATGTTTGACGAATAGGACCAATCGAACTGAAATTTTAGTATGTGGCATTCTTTATTTTTTCGTGTCGAGGTTCCTTAGGGTGGTATTCCATCTATCCAATATCTTGGTCCAATGTCATGGCGTCTCACTCTCTCAGTAAGCAAAATGTGAGACAAAATACACATCGGTGAAAGAAACTTGACAGGTGGAATACCACCCTTAGATATACCTTGAAACAAGGTTAAAGCAGATAGCGATTCCGCTCTCCGCTCCGCTGATAGAGGAGCGTGTCTCATCGGTCACGGATCTTTAAAGATGTCATTAATGTCATTATCATTAGTTAGTTTTTTACGACGCCGGCGCATGTAGTTTAGATTGAGTATATAAATGAATCTAATCAACCTGAATTAGAACGATTCAATTTTGAGATTATAATTTTGAAATAATATCAGGTATAAAAAAAATTGATCCAAAATAATTTATCTATACTTATTGTTTTTTCCTAATTTTCATTTTCTTATTATATTGCACATAACTGTACGATATAAACTATATAAAGTAATAAGAAGTTACATACATGTGAAGACAAAAAAGTCGTTTTGCAAAAAATATGAGTCTACTTCTGTCAACAAACATTTTAAAACACAACATTCGGTTCCAAAATGAGAAAACGAAACGTATGTTAAAATTAGAACATTAAGAGAATGCTGCTCCACCGTTTTATGAATATGAAACTCGTACACGATGCAGTATTATGATATTCAACACGAGTTTTAAGCTTAGCTTACCTTTGTTCGAAAGTAATATACAGTGCCACGGATTGAGTAATGTGTATTAAAGCAGAGACGTAATCCAGATAAAGGACTGTGCGTCAAAATGGTCCAAAAACCAACAGAGTTGAGAATTAGGTCATTAGATAGGTATTTCTCTGTACTTCATTTCGTTCTATGGGCACCAAGCGGAATTCCATTGCAGAACTGAGATATTAGTATTTTAGTCAAAATGCCGTCACCCTTATTATATGGTAAACCAGAACTTTGGGAGTATTGTCAAGAGGGCGCTCGTTTTGAATTTTATATAGCAACAATTTGTATAGTGGGGACAATGGAAATTGGCAGATGATTTTTGTTTTATTCCGACAACTTTAATAAGTGCGAAGTTTGATGTTTGGATATTTCTTCGGTTTTTACGCTATAAAAGTCGTGAATTTTACGACGTATGACACATAAATCAAAATCATCCAAATCTATTTTTTTTTTGTTTTCTTTTTTTTAGGTTTGGTCGTTTAATTCCGCCCTTACGCCCTTCGCTAGCAATCCGTGATACCGATGCATGCGATACACCTAATACACAAATCAAATTATTACAAGACATCAACCAAATCGTGACGACCTGACTATAGTGACATTTGTCCATAAGTTTGAAACTTACCCGTCAATTCAGGTGGTAATTTCGTTATGTTTTCTAATGGAAGAAATTTCTCTCCCGCACGTTATTTTTCCAATAAATAACTATATACACTATTTACAACTTTTTCTCTGTAAAATCTAAAACTTTCGGCATGATTATTGCAGTCTAATAATAATTCACACGAAACTAGACAAAGCAATGTTTACATTGTCAATATTGACAACTATCATAGAGGGTAGATGTTGTCTATTATTAAAATTGTTGCCATTGCTAGAAATTAGTACCATCAAATTTCCGTAACATGGCGCACCCTCAATAGATCCTGGTTCACCTATACCTAGATTTTTTTATAATCTTAATTCAACTGATTTTGATAGAATCAATGTTTAAAGGTAATATAATAAAAAAAATGCTTACGCCGATATAATTAGTGTTAATTTTGCTATAGAAAGATAATTTTCGCTTCACGTTTAAACAAATTATATGGCCCTAAAAGTAGCGCCCTTGTAAGTATAAGGAAGGTACAGCATATTTACCAATTACCCAAATTTTAATAAAATACGTATAAAAAGGATGCGTTTAATAAATAGTAGCATATCTGTTCTAAATTTATATAATCTGTGGCATTAGCAGAGAATATTTGTTTCCACCCCTGGGAGTTTTCATATCATAAAACGGAGGTAAAAAAAAATACAAACTAGAGCTGGAATCACTGCAAAATGTACAAACGACTTTTGTTTTCAATATAAGGTAATGTGGAGTTCAGGAAATATTATGTCTTTATTTTGTCTTTTGGGGTCATCCATTAATTACGTCACACGAATTTCAAGGTTTTTTGACCCCTCCCCCCCTCCATGTCACACTTGGTCACATTTGGCAAACCCCCCCCTGGTGTGACGTCACATTTTTTCAACGAAATCGGCAAATCGAATTAAGTATTATTAATTTTTTGTCAAAATATTAGTAAATCTATAACCCAAAACTGATTATGAAAAAAAATTAAACTAATAAAAACGATTATTGTTCCAAAAACTTGTTTTTGAACTGTACAGTAAATAAAATGATTAAAATAAAATTTTGGTTACTGATGAAGTTAAAGTGACGTCACAAAGTTTGTCACTCCCCTCTCCCCCTTGTCACAACATGTCACATTTTCTTGACCCCCCCCCCCCTTAAACGTGTGATGTAATTAATGGATGACCCCTTTCTGTTACGAAAGTTTATAACATTAGTAAAACAAACATCGACAATTAGCGATTAGCGAACCCGTCGGACGCTCAGAGCTTTCAGCCCTACGCGGAGCCCGGCCTCCGGTCTTCGCATTTGGACACATTTAATCTTCCTATCCAAGCTACTTTGCATAGTTGCAGACATATAAGCCACCGCGCCATAACACTTCCAGTTACATCTGGTGTTTAATCTGACCCATTCGGGTTTTTTCTTTTTAACGTGCATGAAAACCGAAACTTGATAAATAATTAAATATGTATGCAGTGATGTATCTATATGTCTGTAATCTGTAGCACATCCTGCATAAAAATGGCACCAATATCGGGCCCACATTGCCCATTGCCAATATCAATAACGACCAATATCTACAACCTTTCGGGCCCACAAAAGGATCGCCTTACCCTCCATCGTACTTATGAAGTTATAGACACTTTTACCCTATTGTTGCGTTCATACACTGAGAAAAATTTGCTACTTATGAAGCAAAAAATTGTAAGTAGCTTGCAATTTGCTACTTACTACGGGTGCAGCATACTTAATACAGCTGCCGCATACTGCTTAATGGTGCAAGCTACTTACGCGTTTAGGAGATACACAATGTTGCGTACGGGCATTGGAATTTTGTACGTATAATGTCAGCGCCTACGTAATAAGTATGTTATACCCGTACAATACGTAGTTGTTTAAGGAACTTGAATGTAAGTAGCTGCCACCATTACCCATACATATCCGGGTACATTATCCAGTTCAACCTCCTACTTATAAGTAGCTTATACCTTTACATTAAGTAGTTTTCAACAGAACATGAACATAAGTAGAAAACATCTTTATTCATACATGTGTTGGTTATCATATAGAGTTGTTTAAACGTACACCTCCTACTTATTTAAAGGCTTTACTTACACGATATCCGTATCTTTACGAATACGTAGGCGAGTTACGAGAGTTGTAATACAAATACGACCTACTATACAGTCCCATGATGAGTAAATATGCCGATTCATTATACGTGTGCGGTCTACTGTTATACATGTAGCAGCTACGTATCTTACGTAGCCCATGCCAGTACGTAAGGACCCAGTCACCTGACGCTAGCACGCAAGCTACGTAAAATACGTAGACAGTCCCATGATGAGTAAATATGCCGATTCATTATACGTGTGCGGTCTACTGTTATACATGTAGCAGCTACGTATCTTACGTAGCCCATGCCAGTACATAAGGACCCAGTCACCTGACGCTAGCACGCAAGCTACGTAAAATACGTAGACAGTGCCATGATGAGTAAATATACCGATTCATTATACGTGTGCGGTCTACTGTTATACATGTAGCAGCTACGTATCTTACTTACCCCATGCCAGTACGTAAGGACCCAGTCACCTGATGCTAGCACGCAAGCTACGTAAACTACGTAGACAGTGCCATGATCAGTAAATATGCATATTCATTATACGTGTGCGGTCTACTGTTATATATGTAGCAGCTACGGGTCTTACGTAGCCCATGCCAGTACGTAAGGACCCAGTCACCTGACGCTAGCACGCAATCTACGTAAAATACGTAGACAGTGCCATGATGAGTAAATATACCGATTCATTATACGTGTGCAGTCTACTGTTATACATGTAGCAGCTACGTATCTTACGTAGCCCATGCCAGTACGTAAGGACCCAGTCACCTGATTCTAGCACGCAAGCTACGTAAAATACGTAGACAGTACCATGATGACTAAATATGCATATTCATTACACGTGTGCGGTCTACTGTTATACATGTAGCAGCTACGTATGTTACGTAGCCCATGCCATTACGTAAGGACCCAGTCACCGGATGCTAGCACGCAAGCTACGTAATATACGTAGACAGAGCCATGATGAGTACATATGCCGATTCATTATACGTGTGCGGTCTACGTGTCTTACGTAGCCCATGCCAGTACGTAAAAACCCAGTCACCTGATGCTAGCATGCAAGCTACGTAAAATACGTAGACAGTGCCATGATGAGTAAATATACCGATTCATTATACGTGTGCAGTCTACTGTTATACATGTAGCAGCTACTTATCTTACGTAGCTCATGCCAGTACGTAAGGACCCAGTCACCTGATGCAAGCACGCAAGCTACGTAAAATATGTAGACAGTGCCATGATGAGTAAATATGCCGATTCATTATACGTGTGCGGTCTACTGTTAAACATGTAGCAGCTACGTGTCTTACGTAGCCCATGCCAGTACGTAAGGACCCAGTCACCTGATGCTAGCACGCAAGCTACGTAAAATACGTAGACAGTGCCATGATGAGTAAATATACCGATTCATTATACGTGTGCAGTCTACTGTTATACATGTAGCAGCTACGTATCTTACGTAGCCCATGCCAGTACGTAAGGACCCAGTCACCTGATGCTAGCACGCAAGCTACGTAAAATACGTAGACAGTGCCATGATGATTAAATATGCATATTCATTACACGTGTGCGGTCTACTGTTATACATGTAGCAGCTACGTATGTTACGTAGCCCATGCCATTACGTAAGGACCCAGTCACCGGATGCTAGCACGCAAGCTACGTAATATACGTAGACAGAGCCATGATTAGTAAATATGCATATTCATTATACGTGTGCAGTCTACTGTTATACATGTAGCAGCTACTTATCTTACGTAGCTCATGCCAGTACGTAATGACCCAGTCACCTGATGCAAGCACGCAAGCTACGTAAAATACGTAGACAGTGCCATGATGAGTAAATATGCCGATTCGTTATACGTGTGAGGTCTACTGTCATACATGTAGCAGCTACGTATCTTACGTAGCCCATACCAGTACGTAAGGACCCAGCCACCTGACGCTAGCACGCAAGCTACGTAAAATATGTAGACAGTGCCGTGATTAGTAAATATGCATATTCATTATACGTGTGCAGTCTACTGTTATACATGTAGCAGCTACTTATCTTACGTAGCTCATGCCAGTACGTAAGGACCCAGTCACCTGATGCTATCACGCAAGCTACGTTTAATACGTAGACAGTGCCATTATGAGTAAATGTGCATATTCATTGTACGTCTGCGGTCTACTATTATACATGTAGCAGCTACGTATGTTACGTAGCCCATGCCAGTACGTAAGGACCCAGTCACCTGATGCTAGCACGCAAGCTACGTAAAATACGTAGACAGTGCCATGATGAGTGAATATGCCGATTCATTATACGTGTGCGGTCTACTGTTATACATGTAGCAGCTACGTATGTTACGTAGCCCATGCCAGTACGTAAGGACCCAGTCACCTGATGCTAGCACGCAAGCTACGTAAAATACGTAGACAGTGCCATGATGAGTGAATATGCCGATTCATTATACGTGTGCGGTCTACTGTCATACATGTAGCAGCTACGTATCTTACGTAGCCCATACCAGTACGTAAGGACCCAGCCACCTGACGCTAGCACGCAAGCTACGTAAAATACGTAGACAGTGCTATGATGAGTGAATATGACGATTCATTATACGTGTGCGATCTACTGTTATACATGTAGCAGCTACGTATCTTACGTAGCCCATACCAGTACATAAGGACCCAGCCACCTGACGCTAGCACGCAAGCTACGTAAAATACGTAGACAGTGCTATGATGAGTGAATATGACGATTCATTATACGTGTGCGATCTACTGTTATACATGTAGCAGCTACCTATCTTACGTAGCCCATGCTAGTACGTAAGGACCCAGTCACCTGATGCTAGCACGCAAGCTACGTAAAATACGTAAACAGTGCCATGATGAGTAAATATGCATATTCATTATACGTGTGCGGTCTACTGTTATACGTGTAGCAGGTACGTATGTTACGTAGTCCATGCCAGTACGTAAGGACCCAGTCACCTGATGCTAGCATGCAAGCTACGTAAAATACGTAGACAGTGCTATGATGAGTGAATATGACGATTCATTATACGTGTGCGGTCTACTGTTATACATGTAGCAGCTACCTATCTTACGTAGCCCATGCCAGTACATAAGGACCCCGTCACCTGACGCTAGCACGCAAGCTACGTAAAATACGTAGACAGTGCCATGATGAGTAAATATACCGATTCATTATACGTGTGCGGTCTACTGTTATACGTGTAGCAGCTACGTATGTTACGTAGCCCATGCCAGTACGTAAGGACCCAGTCACCTGATGCTAGCACGCAAGCTACGTAAAATATGTAGACAGTGCCATGATGAGTGAATATGCCGATTCATTATACGTGTGCGGTCTACTGTTATACATGTAGCAGCTACCTATCTTACATAGCCCATGCCAGTACGTAAGGACCTAGACACCAGACGCCAGCACGCAAGTTACGTAAAATACGTAGACAGTGACATGATGAGTAAATATACCGATTCATTATAAGTGTGCGGTCTACTGTTATACATGTAGCAGCTACGTATGTTACGTAGCCCATGCCAGTACGTAAGGACCCAGTCACCTGATCCTAGCACGCAAGCTACGTAAAATACGTAGACAGTGCCATGATGAGTATATATGCATATTCATTATACGTGTGCAGTCTACTGTTATACATGTAGCAGCTACTTATCTTACGTAGCTCATGCCAGTACGTAAGGACCCAGTCACCTGATGCTATCACGCAAGCTACGTTTAATACGTAGACAGTGCCATTATGAGTAAATGTGCATATTCATTGTACGTCTGCGGTCTACTATTATACATGTAGCAGCTACGTATGTTACGTAGCCCATGCCAGTACGTAAGGACCCAGTCACCTGATGCTAGCACGCAAGCTACGTAAAATACGTAGACAGTGCCATGATGAGTGAATATGCCGATTCATTATACGTGTGCGGTCTACTGTTATACATGTAGCAGCTACGTATGTTACGTAGCCCATGCCAGTACGTAAGGACCCAGTCACCTGATGCTAGCACGCAAGCTACGTAAAATACGTAGACAGTGCCATGATGAGTGAATATGCCGATTCATTATACGTGTGCGGTCTACTGTCATACATGTAGCAGCTACGTATCTTACGTAGCCCATACCAGTACGTAAGGACCCAGCCACCTGACGCTAGCACGCAAGCTACGTAAAATACGTAGACAGTGCTATGATGAGTGAATATGACGATTCATTATACGTGTGCGATCTACTGTTATACATGTAGCAGCTACGTATCTTACGTAGCCCATACCAGTACGTAAGGACCCAGCCACCTGACGCTAGCACGCAAGCTACGTAAAATACGTAGACAGTGCTATGATGAGTGAATATGACGATTCATTATACGTGTGCGATCTACTGTTATACATGTAGCAGCTACCTATCTTACGTAGCCCATGCTAGTACGTAAGGACCCAGTCACCTGATGCTAGCACGCAAGCTACGTAAAATACGTAAACAGTGCCATGATGAGTAAATATGCATATTCATTATACGTGTGCGGTCTACTGTTATACGTGTAGCAGGTACGTATGTTACGTAGCCCATGCCAGTACGTAAGGACCCAGTCACCTGATGCTAGCATGCAAGCTACGTAAAATACGTAGACAGTGCTATGATGAGTGAATATGACGATTCATTATACGTGTGCGGTCTACTGTTATACATGTAGCAGCTACCTATCTTACGTAGCCCATGCCAGTACATAAGGACCCCGTCACCTGACGCTAGCACGCAAGCTACGTAAAATACGTAGACAGTGCCATGATGAGTAAATATACCGATTCATTATACGTGTGCGGTCTACTGTTATACGTGTAGCAGCTACGTATGTTACGTAGCCCATGCCAGTACGTAAGGACCCAGTCACCTGATGCTAGCACGCAAGCTACGTAAAATATGTAGACAGTGCCATGATGAGTGAATATGCCGATTCATTATACGTGTGCGGTCTACTGTTATACATGTAGCAGCTACCTATCTTACGTAGCCCATGCCAGTACGTAAGGACCTAGACACCAGACGCCAGCACGCAAGTTACGTAAAATACGTAGACAGTGACATGATGAGTAAATATACCGATTCATTATAAGTGTGCGGTCTACTGTTATACATGTAGCAGCTACGTATGTTACGTAGCCCATGCCAGTACGTAAGGACCCAGTCACCTGATCCTAGCACGCAAGCTACGTAAAATACGTAGACAGTGCCATGATGAGTATATATGCATATTCATTATACGTGTGCAGTCTACTGTTATACATGTAGCAGCTACTTATCTTACGTAGCTCATGCCAGTACGTAAGGACCCAGTTACCTGATGCTAGCACGCAAGCTACGTATAATACGTAGACAGTGCCATGATTAGTAAATATGCATATTCATTATACGTCTGCGGTCTACTGTTATACATGTAGCAGCTACGTCTCTTACGTAGCCCATACTAGCACGTAAGGAGCCAGTCACCTGATGCTAGTACGCAAGCTACGTAAAATACTTAGACAGTGCCATGTTGAGTAAATGGGTATCGTCTTGGGTCGTCCCATTAGGTTTTTGCCAAGTTCTTAAATTAGTCCTATTCTGCTTTCGTCACCCATTCTACATTCGTCACTTTTGTCGGTGGGCTTTCTCATCTTTGGTCATATTTGCTGTTTGCCTTTTTCTTATTCCGACCCATTCCGGTATTCTTCATTATCTTGTTTGGGCATGTTCGATTTTAGTCTATCTCGTATTCAGTCTCATTCATTATTCGTCATTTTTCTTCGACACGTTCGATATTGGTCCCATTCGGTTATTGACAAGTTCTTAATTTGTCTTATTCTGTATTCTGTCATATTCTTCATTCGTCACTTTCGCTGGTAGTCTTTGTCATCTTTAGCCATATTTGTTGATTGTCTTTTTCCCAGTGTGGTTATCAATTTCATCATCCCTTCCCTCCCGTGAGCGTCATAGAAGTCGCCCTGAAGAAGGTTGACAGCAGTTACCAAAGCTTTAATCAGTCTGAAACTATCTAAGTAGCCATACTACTGTGCCCTGGTCTAAGACCAGGCACGGCACGACGTAGTAAGCCCCGTGTCCCCGTTTTGGATTAATCTCCCCTACATGTGTATTGTTTAGGATACATTTAATTAATATTTAAGTATAAGGATTATTGTTTATGGAATCAAAACAAAAAACAAGACAAATAGTAAATGGGACGAATATCGAACGGGACGAATATTTAACGTGACAAATAGAGAATGTGTCCAAATTTCAAAAGATCCTAAATAATAAAAATACGAAATTAGAATAAGACCAAAGACGATATTACGAATAACGAATGAGACTAAAAAAAGAAATTGACTAACATCGAACATGCCCAAAGAAGATGATGACGAATACCGGAATAAGCCGAAATAAGAAAAAGGCAAACAACCAAGTATAACCCAATATGAAAAAGACCACCGATGAACTTGACGAATGTAGAATGGGTGACGAAAGCAGAATGGGACTAATTTAAGAACTTGACAAAAAACTAATGGGACGACCCAAGAGTATACCAGTAAATGGGTCATTCCACCGTTTCGGGTGTTACACTTGAACTCATAAAATAAGGTTTTATTCGATATAGTAACAGGAACTAGGAGGTTAAACTATTAATTCATCTACTACTTTGATAATATTTTCTTTTCCTGAACACACATAATTTAAAGTATAAGAGTAATAACGAGAGACTCACTAAAAAGTAGCTGTTTCGGGTGTTACGCGAATTGGCCTATAGCTTCTGACCATCAGTACCAAAATGCATAAATTAGCGAATTTTCTCAAGTAACCTCCAGCGGAAAGCGCCGAAATTCTAAAACGTAACAAATATAAGAGCCTCGGTAGAGAGTACCATTTTGTACCATTTGGTGTTGAAACTCTAGGTCCATGGGGTCCCAGCGCGCATAAGTTGTTCGCAGAAATCGCGAAGCGTCTGGTTGACGTAACTGGTGACCGAAGAGCTGGCGGCTACCTCGCACAACGTATCAGCATTGCGATACAGCGAGGAAATGCCGCCAGCATCCTTGGTACAATGCCTCAAGGGCCTATTTTAGATTTAAGCTAGTTATTAATTTCGTTAAGTAGTACCACTGTATATATATTGTATGTAAATAAATGTTTTGAACATACCTCCAGTTTTATTTATGTCAAGTAATATAGTCCTTATAGTCTACTGAAACACTAAAGTAACACTTAGTATCACTTTTTATTTAATTTTAATAAAATAAATTACCTGTTTCGGGTGTTACTCATGGTTCGTTTCGGGTGTTACGAGTACGAATCTAAGACAGATTTATACGAAATCAGGGCTCATTTTATTGAAAATATTGTCTTTTTAATAAATTCGATTAAAAACATAAGTATTAAATGCTGAATTATTATAAAATACATTAGTCTTAACAATAAAAACTGTTTCTCGTAGATATCATAATTATTTTTCTTTCAATGCGAATATTTCCGGAAATATTCCCTTAATCAAAAAATGGTTGATGGTGACACCTATTCATTTTGAAAAATCTATCCAACGACACCCCACATCACAGGATTAAAGGCGAAAATAAATAAAAAATATGTTGTACAGGAGCTACCCTAAAAAAAATTTTTTTTTGTAATTTTTGTGTTACTACTTTGTCGCCATGATTGATTTATGTATCCATGCCCAATTTCAGCTTTCTAGCACTAACCACCACGGAGAAAAGCCGGGGACAGACAGGCGGACGTTTCGGGTGCTACACAACTTCAAACTTTAAAACATACGATTAAAGCAGACGCTAAAACAATAATTACTACACATTTGAATAGATTCACATCATAGCCTTTCTTTGGCAAAACATGTTTGGCTTTAGTTAATTACGGGGAAAGTTACACATATTTTTGTCTCTTTTTCGTTTCGGGTGTTACTTTGAGACCACAGTCTAGAATACTCTTCTAAAAACCGATTAATCCATGCTTTTGATGCTAGCACGCAAGCTACGTAAAATACGTAGACAGTGCCATGATGAGTAAATATGCATATTCATTATACGTGTGCGGTCTACTGTTATACATGTAACAGCTACGTATCTTACGTAGCCCATGCCAGTACGTAAGGACCAGTCACCTGACGCTAACACGCAAGCTACGTATAATACGTAGACAGTGCCATGATGAGTAAATATGCCGATTCATTATACGTGTGCGGTCTACTGTTATACATGTAGCAGCTACGTATCTTACGTAGCCCATGCCAGTACGTAAGAACCCAGTCACCTGATGCTAGCACGCAAGCTACGTAAAATACGTAGGCAGTGCCATGATGAGTAAATATGCATATTCGTTATACGTGTGCGGTCTACTGTTATACATGTAGCAGCTACGTATCTTACGTAGCCCACGCCAGTACGTAAGGACCAGTCACCTGACGCTAACACGCAAGCTACGTATAATACGTAGACAGCGCCATAATGAGTAAATATGCCGATTCATTATACGTGTGCGGTCTACTGTTATACATGTAGCAGCTACGTATGTTACGTAGCCCATGCCAGTACGTAAGGACCCAGTCACCTGACGCTAGCACGCAAGCTATACCCCCAAATATATACCCCAGGGGAGAATCTCTGCATAGACGAATCTTTAATTTTGTCTAGAGGCCGGAGTGGCATTCGCCAATATATTAAAGGTAAACGCCACAAATATGGCATCAAAATGTATGTGTTAGCCACTCCTGGTGGCCTTGTCCTCCAATCTCATATGTACAGAGGGAAAAATGATATTGAAATTGGAGGGCAAGGCCATACAGGCAAGGTAGTGGCTAAACTTCTCCAGTCATATTTAGAAAAGGGCCGTCATATTTTCATGGACAATTTTTATAAGTGTCGGGCTCGCAAAAATTTTAATGGCAAAAAAAACTAATGTTACCGGAACGTTGCGATCTCGATGAAAAAATTGGGCAAAGGAGGCAGCATATATATTAGGTTCGATAAGAATGGGATTTGTGTTTGCAAGTGGAAAGACTTAAATTCTATGTTTTTATCACTACAAAATCCTGCCTTTTTTGGTTGTGACGCCTGTGACTATATTTTTTGTCATTCGTGTACTTTAATAATGAAAATATACCAAATTTACTTCCTTTAAGGTAAAGGGCCCCTGTTTTGGCAGGTTAAGGCTCTTGAGAGTTTGTATATTTTTTTTAAATATTACTAAGCATATACCTTGAAAGCTTTTGAGTAAGTTATATTAGTTCTTTGTTTCGAATTTTTTCGTGAACCTCTTATTTGGCTCCCATTTCGTGATACAAATTTAGGTCAGCTCCTAAGTTCGTGAATTCGTGTCCCCTGTTTCGGAATAAAGTTTTCTTAGAGTAATTGGTGATAATTTGCTGATAATCATTTTAAATATTTAACGGTCTTACCTACTTACGAGTAATTGTAAGGTCAAATTAAAAGTAATATTTAAAATTAATGTTAAATTGAGAGCTAGCTAAAAGTTTTTTGTACTCGTCGACTTTAATGGTTGAATTAAGACTTTGTAAACCATATGGGTACTTTAATACTTGATTATAAGCCGAACTATATAAATTAAAAATATATAATAATAATAATTAAACTGAAACCGGTTCACGGGTATCTATTGATGTACCCGTGAATGGGTTCCAGCAGGCGTTCTATATGAAATCAAATTTCTCCAAACGGCCTCTACGTGTTGGATCCATATCCCCACGCACGCCTTTGTAAATGACCGGGCTCGAAAGACCCGAGAGTTTTAAAACGGAGATACAAATAATAATTATTTACAAAAAAAATGTACTATCTTATACGTTAAATATAAACATAGACAAAAATAAATCAAATAAATTGAATTATAAATAAAATTGTGCTAGTAGTTAATATGAGAATATACGTGGAATATACCTTAAAATTTTTAACTCGGGTCACATTCAAACTCGTTTTATGAGAATTCTAGTGAAAAAAACGTATACCGAATTTCGCTCAAACGAAACTTGATGAAATACATTAATTGTTTTCTAATTTATTTTTTTAATTTTATTCGATGTTATATTTAAAAACAAGCACTCATAATGTATCTAGAAAAACCTTGATTCGTTAGTGGCACGAAATAGGAGACACACGAAAAATAAAATGACCGCTATTTCGTGAGTCGATTTATTTTCAATTTTAAGGTAATTCTATGCATATATTCAGTCTTTTTTCTTATCAAATCAATTACTAAGGAACCCACAGAAACACTCCCAAAAACTTTTATTCGAATGGGTTTAGCTTTTCCTTCCTATAAGCTTAACAAGTGAGAGCGCGCACCTTACGCCTAAAAAAAGTGCACGCATACAACACAGCTGCTCGCGGCCGTCTGACAGTTTCGACCGTCGTATTACTCTCAGTTTAATCACTAAAATATTGGTTATTATTTTATTGAAGAGATTAAATAATACATTTTTTTTTCATATGTATAATTTGAATAAAAAATATTTGAATTCCTTATTATTTGCGCCAGAAACAAAACTAACGAAATAACGTACTAACACGAACTTGGGGCCCTTTACCTTATTTATGAAAAATTTTTATTGAATATTGTATCACGTCCAAGGTCATATTTTACTTTTACAGTATTTTGTGTGTTTTATTAAAAACGAAGACTTATACTCACATTCCCTAATACTGTACCTTTATTTTCGTAATTTTTTAATGACTTCATTGTAAATTTATCATTTTTTGTTGAAAATAACCGTAACCGATTCTAACCGATATTCGGTTATTTTTCGGGCATAACCGTAACCGAAACTGGTTATGAAGTTCGGCCGGTTATTGCATTCCCTACAGGGCAAGCTATGCTGGCGCCATCTGCTAAATACTTTGATCGGCCAACCCCATTTGTGGCGTTTTCCTTGGATATGACACCGTAGGATTGTGAACCCGTTAGTTTATAATCTAACGTAGGTTAGGTTAGGTTAGATTGTAATCTCCCTACCGTCCGTTTATAATTTAACTAGCGATATTATAAACTGACGACTGACGAGTGTTTACAATTTTACGGTGACATATAATTATATTGCCTAATCCCACTGCGACCTCTCGATAAAATCATGGATTCGTCAATCGATAAATTAATATTCTCCCAGGACTATACAATTCAGTCATTCTATGATTAAAATAACTAAACAATGAATCTAAATTGTCCTGTCCAAACCTTAACCATCTAAACATAATTAAAAATCTGTTACGCGAAATATAAAATGTACGAACTATATCTTTCTATTTTCGCACCGTGAACCACGTTCGATGTGTTGCCTCCCTGTCACACTTACGTACGAATTTACAAGTGCGACAGAGAGGCAATACGTCGAACGCGTTTTGCGATTGGTCTTGGTGTAGGTGCGTCAAGGTACGTATTTTTACGTAGCTGGCGTACTTAAATAAAGATGCGTTATTAGAAAGCGTGTCCTTGGCAAGTGTTGCCAACATAACGCATTTCATGTCAAATCTAGCGGATTAGAATAAATCGTATCCCACCCATGACTCGTGGGATTGGGGATTGGAAAGCGCTCAGGCCCGGTGTATTTGCCTTTCTTTTGCTAGAATAATACGCAAGAGCGATAGAGAGGCAAATAGACGATCGAACGATAGAAATTGTTCGCGGTAGCTTACCCCCAGGTCGAGTCAAAGGGCCTACCGAGAAACACTAAAATCGAAATTTCGTTGTCTGCCTCTCTATCACTCTTAAAGAGGCAGATAACTACATTTTTCAATTACCTATAAGTTTTAGCATTTTTTTAGCACATTTCAAAATTATCTAGCATATTTCTGGCATAATCTAGAATCTAGACATAAGTCTGGTATTTTTTCAAATTCCGAGTTGGCAACACCGTGGAAGAAAAGGGAAACCACTGATACCAGTCGCAAGAGAAAACAAACGAGCGTCGGCACGTTTTTGCTATGGCGGTGTATTAAAAATTGTTTAATTGTGAAAAGACTATCTGTGACGGTTCTGTGTCTGTGTATTAAGTGCCAGGAACCTCGGAACATTAAATTGAAGCATCAACAAGAGCGGGGGCTCTGCCCCTGACCACCTTTGGAGCCGGCTTCCATCACGAGGCGGTTAGCAACAGGTACCTACTGTGTTATTTGTTTGTGTAAGTACCTAGTTGATGATATGTAATTGCCTGAACATATATATCTATGGGTTGGTGATAGGTAATTAAATTAAAATAATAGTTGTTAACAGAATAATTATTTAATTTTGTTCTATACTAAAATCATTCATTTTCATTAAAGATGTTCGTCAAATCTATTATCCATTTATAAGTTTAAATGGTAGGCTTGTCTGGGGAAGAATGTGTCGCGGCCATTTTGACGTGAAATGTGATTTGCTAATTTGCAAATGATTAAAAACCGGCCAAATGCGAGTCGGACTCGCGCACGGAGGGTTCCGCACCATCAAAAAAAATAGAGCAAAAAGATCCCTTAAATATTTATTTTATTTTATTTTTAGTATTTGTTGTTATAGCGGCAACTGAGATACATCATTTGTGAAAATTTCAACTGTGTAGCTATCGCGGTTCATGAGATACAGCCTGGTGACAGACGGACGGACGGACGGACAGCGAAGTCTTAGTAACAGAGTCCCGTTTTTTACCCTTTGGGTACGGAACCCTAAAAAACTGACTGATTAAAGGCTTCGTCACACAGGCGCGTTTTCCGGGCGGGGCGTGAGCGTTTTATATGTAAAAGCGGATGGATAGGAATCATTCTAGATTATATCTTCATAATTTTTCATACTTAAAAACACTGAATTAATAAAATTATACTAATGCAGCAGGTGCCCAAAATATAATAAGCAGACAGGTGGTTATCTACCTTGTTTGGTTGATACTTTGCTATTAACAATTAGCATAAACATTGTCAGAAATGATTAAATTGTAAAAAGTCTCAACTGAGCTGGCATCTTTCTTGCCACCATACACTTACAATAAGTATATATTAGAAAGGGAATATACTATTAGAAAGGGAGTACTGCCATATCCTTAGCACCATCCCATAGGTGCCATTTTAGATATGAAATTTAGCTTAGAGTCTATTCGGAAAGAGAAGAATAGTGAAACATATAAAAAATAACTACAAATGTATTTTACATGACTGAAACCATTTTTAGGGTTCCGTACCCAAAGGGTAAAACGGGACCCTATTACTAAGACTTCGCTGTCCGTCCGTCCGTCCGTCCGTCCGTCCGTCCGTCCGTCCGTCTGTCACCAGGCTGTATCTCACGAACCGTGATAGCTAGACAGTTGAAATTTTCACAGATGATGTATTTCTGTTGCCGCTATAACAACAAATACTAAAAACAGAATAAAATAAAGATTTAAATGGGGCTCCCATACAACAAACGTGATTTTTGACCAAAGTTAAGCAACGTCGGGAGTGGTCAGTATTTGGATGGGTGACCGTTTTTTTTTTGCTTTTTTTTTGTTGTTTTTTTTGCTGTATGGTACGGAACCCTTCGTGCGCGAGTCCGACTCGCACTTGCCCGGTTTTTTTTTATTTTTTGTTACAATTTAAATTCTTTAAGTAATATTTTACAGGCGTTTAGAAATTTACAACATGAACTGGTCCATGGATGAGGGCCTAGACAACATGATCATCAGTGGAGCCCTGTACGGAGTGCCTATTGCTGTGGTGCGGGACCGGAAGCAGTTTGGCAGGATTGCAACCACTGCCAAACCTGTCATAACAATTTACAACTGTGTAGGGAATGTTATATCAAAGATTTTGGTAAGTAATTTATTTAATATCTAAATTCCCTTTTAAAAATATTGTTAACAGTAAGTTAAAAATGTTGTTAACCACACATTTTCAAGTGTCCTGTTAACCTTTGTATTCTTATATCCCTGATCCTTAATCCCTAAATAATATTAGAAATGCTAAAGAGGTACCTACTCTCAGTCTGTCTGTTTTCACGCTTAAACATCTGAATCAATTAGCATATTACACAAATGAAAAATGCCTTTACAAGGATTTGACCCAGGCATTGTAGTTTGAAACATACCATCATCTGTGATATTTGCAGTGGAACAGCGGAGTCCTGGTCCACATGGGCTGGTCGGACGGGGAGCAGCTGCTGTGTGTGCAGGAGAGCGGAGATGTGCTCGTTTATGACATGTTTGGCGCCTACCAGAAGACATTCAATATGGGGCAAGAAATTAGGGACACTAAGGTAGCTATCATATTCTACTTATACATAAGGATATATTTATGTGTGGGTGTGGGGTAAGTGTGGCTGGCCTTTACAACTTTAATTTGAATTAGATATTTCTATGAACAAAAAAAATTACTTAGCTAAACACACTGAATTTACCTAAATGGACTACTGTGTTTATGTAGAAATAACTATATAAAATAAAATGACTCTATTTTATTACTCTTTACTTAACTAAGAATGTACTAGAATGAATGGTACTTATATAATGCACAGTTATACTCGTATTATATGTGCCGATGCATTTTTCCTCCCCTACTCTACTATTATATTCCCTACTATATTGTTTATACTGTTTGTGAACAGGTCAGCAAAGCACAGCTGTTCCCAAATAGGACTGGCTCTAACACCAACCGCTGAGCAACATCTCCGAGCCCAAAGTCAGGCCCGTACCAGATCTGCCACGTAAGTTGTTCAATTTGTTATATTTATTAAAATAAAAAGTGTAATATAACATTTATTTTTATGTTCAACTTGTTTTTAGGGTACCCCAAAACAAAAGGAAACAACTAAACCCTTATAGGATAACTATATTGTCCGTCCGTCCGTCTGTCTGTCAACGTACAATTATCCTTATTACAATAATCCGTACTATGAATATTTTAAACATACTAGAAAGTTAAATGGTGGGGACTAGAGACAGGTTTATTCCTATACACAACTTGTTCTGTGCGTGGCTTCTCTTGTTTCTATGTATACTTGGCAGTACTGAAAGAGAATGAGCTAAGTATTTATTATTTATGACTGTGACTGTTTTAGATTCAATTTGTTTACCCCAAAATCAAGCAAACTTACTATCCGGTATCACAGAATAAATAATAGTATTATCATACAGAACGGCCACGCACCGCCCCGCCCCGACTCTCATTACCTCGCCCCGCGACATGAATTTTTATCATTTTATTTGTTATGAAATGGAATTTTGATGTTTAATTATAGTAAGTCGGTTTGCTGCTGACGACACATATTGCTGATTTTTGACAGGAAGTACCACTCGGAAAATTTTGATGTTCTGGCAAATAGTAGACCAGTCGGTCATAACCATACGATCCGAAAAAACTCTAGGGGTGTCACTACTTAACAATCGCAAAAAAAAATATTGAACTTTTAATTTTGTCCTAGTTTTCTATTTTTTATGACAATAAAAAAACATTTAAAGTGAAAAACTGTCACAATGTCACAAATAGGATGTTGATACTTAGCATAAATATTCGTCACTAGAAGAGGTAGCCATAAAAAAAACAACAGGTTGCACTCCGGGAGTGCCGACAGAAGTGAAAACTCAATGACTAGTCCAAAATGTCTGCAGCACTATGTATAATTGATCCATCCTCCTTTCTATTGAAAAACTTTAGTTACGAAATTGCTGGTCGCAGGTTGTTGGTGAGCTTGTTTAAAATTTGAAATTCAAATTTATAGCGTTAATTGTTTAAAATTCGAATAGAAATTGTAAAGTTACCTTGCAGACCTCGCATCTTAATATATTTGGTCATGATATTTTGAGTTTTATTCACCAGTACTAGAGTTCACTTTTATTAGCGATATCATCAAGATGTCGCTTTATTGAATTATGTCATTGAGTTTTTCTTTATTGATTTAAATGCCATCTAAATGAGTGGCCATCTAAACCTTACGGTCACATGATCGCCTTACGGTCACGTGATCGCCTTACGCTGTCTTGAGTTTATCATTTTTTCCCCACCTCAAAAAGTGCCCAGCGCCGCTACAGAAGTTTTCACTTCAAAAAAACAGTCTGTTTAACGCAAGGGCCGATTTACTATGGAAAGCCGACTATGGCCTTTATACGATTTTATGATCTTTTGTTACTTTTTAAAATAACCATTGCCAATTGTTTCAGATGACGACACAGAGACTGTAAGGAACGTTTGTCTTATGCTTCTGGCATATGTCAGAAACGTATCGCCGGCTCGAAAACGGAAAGGCGCAGTGGCTCTGAAGTTTTCTCGCGCGGAAATATGCGACGGATTTTTCAAACAAGTGTCATCAGAAGCACATGCCATTAGCTACATAATCGAGAAGAGAGAACAATACAAATAGAAGTGGACTATGCAGTCATTTGATATTTTACTATTTTTTGTTACTATTCGTACACTCAGTATTTTTTTGTATTTGTCTATTATTCTTTTGGAACATATGTACACCCTTAAAACATGTCTTAAATCAGAAATAATAGTAACACAATTTACAATTACAGAAGTAACAAGTGAATGTCATTATTGTTTTAGTCACTAGAGTCCTAGATCAGTCAACAGAGTGATCACTACCTGTGAGCGTCTATCAAATGGTGTTCTTATGTTGTAGAATCCCAATTGGATAAAAACCCACAGATCATTACATTCTTCGGGATAGCAAGCTCCGGTTGATTGGTATATTTTAAAGACACAGTCTATGGCAGTTACAAGTTTTTCGAAACGGTAAACAGTTTCGTTGACGACAACGTATGCAGCGTTTACATTCGAGATTAAAAAAATACCCAGTAGTTACCACTATCTTAGTTTGGTGGTAAAAGGTGGGGAAAAAAATCCCAGTAGTTACCACTGGTAACAACGTGGTGGTAACTAGTGGGAATAAGCCTTGATCTTAAGCATAGTATTAATATAGTACTTTTGTTTGTAATAGGTATTAAAATAATGGTCAACAATAATCTGTCATAAAATGTTGTAAAATAATACAGTTTCAAACTGATTAGTTTATGTTAGTTTGTTTGTAATATTTCTATTGACATAAACATTGGAAACACTCAAATGCATATTTTTTTCTAATAGCTCACTTCAATTAGCAGTCCTTTACCTAAAAAAATTGTATCGTACTTGAATAGGTTTGCTTAAATAGGTACTTAATATTTGTAAAGCTCCAAGTAATTATAAGTTAATGCGGTTTTTTACTTTATTAAATTGAAGAATCATGCAAAACTACGTTTACGTAATCTGCCATGTAATTCTCTAAGCAATGTCGTTCCAAAACTCCAATACCTCGTCGTTCCGAAATCCATACTTGCATTGATATTAAACCTAAAATTTGTTGTCAATGATGTTGATAGGAGAATATCATGGCTGGACAGGTGCGATAATGGCTCAGGATCAGTAAATAAAATGTCATCCTACGTATGTTGATAAGTTGGCCAGGTACCGTACCGTATAATATTTATTGTACTATTATCGTGTGTCCTAATAGGTCTACATAGTAGCTTTGTATAATTATAATGGTATAGGGAGTATTACTGCAATGTTCTGCCGCCAGAGTGCAGCACTAGCACAAACTGTAAACCATATAAGAGTAGCTTATAATATACTATGCCGTAAACAGTTTTTAGACCAGTTCTCACAGATTATTTGTTACGAACAAATATGACATTGATGCATCGAGGAGGTTTGTTTACTGTTTGTTCTAGTGGCGCCCCCCACGCAGTTTTGCGTAATATTGCCTATTATACTTAATACTTACACTAGATAATATTTATGCTGGTCAGTTGTCGTACTGATTTGGGTTCTAGCCTCCCGAGTCCCGCTTGTCATATTTGCAGTTTTGAATTTGGAACCTTGTAGGTACCTATTTTATTTTAATCTAAAATTCGATTTGGATTAAAGCCTTTATAAAGGCCTCAGGGACTCAGGAGGCTAGAGTCTGATGAGCGAAAAAAATGAGTTTTGACATGACGATAGTATCAACCTTCAAGTTAGTTCCTTTACCTACCACGACTCATGTTTTTTCGCACAAACTCTTAATAATTGTGTTTTACGTATGTACATACACTGTGACAGGTACTGTACTTGCTCAGGCAAAGTATATAACGGTGCGGCCTATGTATGTATGTATCGACAGGTACCGTAATTGCTCAGGCAAAGTATATAATGGTGCGGCCTACGTATACTTAAACGTATGCCTGACAGGTAACTTACTGGCTCAGATCCAGTGTATAATAGAACATCCTACGTACGTAGCGTAGATATGCCGGTGAGGTACCGTACTGATTCTTGTCCAGTATATAATGGAATATCCCACGTATGTAGTACAGTCGTCATCAGATATATCTGAGCGGCCAGCGAGCTCACAAATATCTGAACATGCCTTTATTGTCAAGGTGTTACAGTGCGTGTTCAGACATTTTTGACCACCTCGTCCGCCCCGATATATCTGATGGCGACTGTACTACGTACGTGGGATATTCCATTATATACTGGACCAGAATCAGTACGGTACCTCACCGGCATATCATCGTACGTAGGATGTTCTATTACACACTGGATCTGAGCCAGTAAGTTACCTGTCCGGCATACGTATATACGTAGACCGCACCATTATATACTTTACCTGATCAAGTACGGTACCTGTCCGGCATACGTACATATGTAGGCCGCACCATTATATACTTTACCTGAACAAGTACGGTACCTGTCCGGCATACGTACATACGTAGACCGCACCATTATATACTTTACCTGATCAAGTACGGTACCTCTCCGGCATACGTACATATGTAGGCCGCACCATTATATAGTTTACCTAAACAAGTACGGTACCTGTCCGGCATACGTACATACGTAGACCGCACCATTATATACTTTACTTGATCAAGTACGATACCTGTCCGGCATACGTACATATGTAGACCGCACCATTATATACTTTACCTGATCAAGTACGATACCTGTCCGGCATACGTACATATGTAGGCCGCACAATTATATACTTTACCTGAACAAGTACAGTACCTGTCCGGCACACGTACATACGTAGGCCGCACCGTTATATACTTTACTTGAGCAAGTACAGTACCTGTCCGGCATACGTACATACGTAGGCCGCACCATTATATACTTTACTTGATCAAGTACGGTACCTGTCCGGCATACGTAAATACGTAGGCTGCACCATTATATACTTTACCTGAACAAGTACGTTACCTGTCCGGCATACGTACATACATAGGCCGCACCGTTATATACATTACCTGAGCAAGTACAGTACCTGTCCGGCATACGTACATACGTAGGCCGCACCATTATATACTTTACCTGATCAAGTACGGTACCTGACTGGCATACGTAAATACGTAGGCTGCACGATTATATACGTTACCTGAACAAGTACGTTACCTGTCCGGCATACGTACATACATAGGCCGCACCGTTATATACTTTACCTGCGCAAGTATAGTACCTGTCCGGCATACGTACATACGTGGGCCGCACCATTATGTACTTTACCTGAGCAATTACAGTACCTGTCCGGCATACGTACATACGTAGGCCGCACCATTATATACTTCACCTGAGCAAGTACATTACCTGTCCGGCATACGTACATACGTAGGCCGCACCATTATGTACTTTACCTGAGCAACTACAGTACCTGTCCGGCATACGTATATACGTAGGCCGCACCATTATATACTTTACCTGATCAAGTACGGTACCTGTCCGCCATACGTAAATACGTAGGCTGCACCATTATATACTTTACCTGAACAAGTACGTTACCTGTCCGGCATACGTACATACGTAGGCCGCACCATTATGTACTTTACCTGAGCAACTACAGTACCTGTCCGGCATACGTATATACGTAGGCCGCACCATTATATACTTTACCTGATCAAGTACGGTACCTGTCCGGCATACGGAAATACGTAGGCTGCACCATTATATACTTTACCTGAACAAGTACGTTACCTGTCCAGCATACGTACATACATAGGCCGCACCGTTATATACTATACCTGAGCCAGTACAGTACCTGTCCGGCGTACGTACATACGTAGGCTGCACCATTATATACTTTACCTGAGCAAGTACATTACCTGTCCGGCATACGTACATACGTAGGCCGCACCATTATGTACTTTACCTGAGCAAGTACAGTACCTGTCCGGCATACGTATATACGTAGGCCGCACCATTATGTACTTTACCTGAGCAACTACAGTACCTGTCCGGCATACGTACATACGTAGACCACACTATTATAAACTTTACCTGATCAAGTACGTTACCTGTCCGGCATACGTACATACGTAGGCCGCACCATTATATACTTTACCTAAGCAACTACAGTACCTGTCCGGCATACGTACATACGTAGACCACACCATTATAAACTTTACCTGATCAAGTAGGTTACCTGTCGCCATACGTACATACGTAGGCCGCACCATTATATACTTTACCTAAGCAACTACAGTACCTGTCCGGCATACGTAAATACGTAGGCAATACAATTATTTACTGGACCTGACCCTAACCAAACCTACACATACGTAATATACACCGTGCTTTCATGGATAATTTTGGGCGTATCGACAGCTACTTATTGTAAGTAGCAAACACCCTACCCATATAACCATTCCAGTCGCAGAATCACAAAGTGGTAACTAAATGTCAGATGTGTCGTAACAGAGTCCACACAATGTGTCTAGAATTGTTTCGAAACAAAGTGTCGTCGCCGTGTCTACACTTTTCCGTAACAAGGTGTCGACACATTTGTGTGCACTTTGCGTGCGGTTTGCGACTAAATCTGACAGCAAATTTGTGACAGCAAATGTCAATATAAAATACCTCTTGAAAACCAAGGTTTGTCAAACTACTATTAGTGTCTCGTGTGCTCGTAATTCTAGTAAGTCATCATGGGCAATGCAAATGATAATAATCGACCGAAACCATATAAACACCCAACACCCGTCAACCTTTTACAGAAAAGTTTTTAAAGAAATTCAATAAGCTACTTAGGTCAGGCAACGAATGCTCCAAAAGTTGTAGAGGGAAATGCTCGGAACACAATTTTTGACTCCGTAACTCGGTTTGACAAGTTAGGAGGTGAACATATCAAAAGTCCCCGGCCGTAGCCCTTGAGCGGGGGGGAGAGAGGGGGCTTTGAAGGTCCCATTTTCCCGTTTTTCGATTATATCTCGGAAACTATGCATCTCAGCGACATGGCCACTTATACAAAATGAAAGGTAATTTAATTTGTTACAAGTTTATTCCGTCAATTTTTTCGATATGTTGAATAGTTTTTGAGATATCCGCTCTTGAAAGTTTATTTAGGGCTCTCAATTTTATCTTGATATATCTATATCAGTGAAGGTGCTAGGCCGTGTTTGGTATCGTTTTCGTATAAATCTGGGGTGCTGAATCCATTTAAGATATCACATTGACACCATTCCACAAAATAAAAATAAATCTTTTTAGGGTTCCGTACCTCAAAAGGAAAAAACGGAACCCTTATAGGATCACTCGTGCGTCTGTATGTATGTCCGTCTGAATACACAAAATAGTTCTTTACCTATAGATGACAGGAAAACCTATTAGAAATGTGCAGTCAAGCGCGAGTCGGACTTAATGTACGGAACCCTTAATACGCGAGTCCGACTCGCACTTGGCCGGTTTTTTTGAAACTCTTCTTGACGCTTAACCGCTGAACCGATTTCGTTGAAATTTGGTATAGAAATAGTTTGCGTCCCGGAACAGGACATAGGATAGATCTTATAACCAAAATCATCTTTTGAAGGTGTGAAAAGTGGCCTGGAAATTTGTACGGGAAATCAATAACCGCTGAACCGATTTATATGAAATTTGGGATGGTCTACATCTTTGATTTAGTTAAAAATGATGAAAAAACATGACTTCAAACCTAAACTTAAACAGTATTAACTTCAAGAAGTCAATTCTGAATTCCCCCCTACACCTCATTTCACACCTTTAAAGGGTGATTTTTGAGATAACTTATTATATCCTGTCTCGGGACTCAAAATATATGTGTACCAAATTTAAATTAAAACTGTTCAGCAGTTTAAGCGTGAAGAGGAGTTTAAAAGAAAGTATTTTAATAAGTTTATATGTTTTTACTTCGGAATGGTGTCAATGTGATACCTTAACTAAATTTGGTACTGCGAATTTATACGAAAACGATACCAAAACATGGCCTCGTAGCTTTACTGTTGTAGAAGTGAAAATAAAATTGAGTGCCCTAAATTCTTATTACTTGGCCAAACTTGTGTAGAAGGAAAAGGTAAAATAAAAGTCTTCGGCAGGAATATAAGACACAAATATTTTTTTTTTTGCGTTACTATTTCATTCATCAAATATAAACATACCTTGATTATACTATTCTAGTGAGATCCTCATAGATAAACAAAAACATTTACTTAAAAAATTACAAGGTCGAAATGTCACGGAACTTTTTTTTTTTTCCTTTATTAAGGGGCTTTTTCGATTGAACGAATATGTCACCCCATAAAAAACAGACTTAATTAACAAAGTTAAAAGAAAGTAAATAGCTACATCTAGTTTAATTACATCACACATTTCTGTCCCTCAGACCGCACTTAACAATATTTAGTACCTTTTCAACAACCTCAGACATGGGGTTCGAAAGGTAGGTATTACATAACCCAATGGAACTGTCATTGTCATGAAATATCTGTCTTCTAAGTCGCTCATTTCGGACACACTCCATTAAAATATGATACACATCCTCGACGCGATTACATAAGGTGCATAATTCCGAATTCACTTTACGCATGAGGTAGGCGAACTTATTCAATGGAATGTGTCCAGAGCGCAATCTCAATAATAAAACTAGATCCTGCCTACACACAGTGGCGTAGCTAGGGGGGGCGGCGGGGGCGGCCCGCCCCGGGTGTCACCCATTTGGGGGGTGACACCCGACCGTGAACATCAGTAGTGCCATCTATAAAAATTCGTAAAACTGTGGCAGATTGCACAACCGCCATTAAGGAAATAATATACAACATGCCCACGAGGAACCCGAGAGATTTTGACAGAATATTCCTGATCATATTTAAAGACTAAAATGTCCTATAAACTGTTTTGGAATTCGCCTAGTTTCATAGTCCAGTAGCGCCAGCATAGCAATGTACAAATTGCAGAACATTCCCAAAAAGCGGAAACGTTCTCGAGAATGTTCTCAGAACATGGAAATTATTGTTCCGCCATCTTGGATTTTTTCCAAAAAAACTTTTTTTTGACATAGGAATCTAGAGGCCTCTGTCTCCCGCCATGCCAAATCTCAGCGCGCTCGCACAAAGTTGAAAAAAATTAAAAAAAAAGTCGGCCATTTTTTTTAAATGCAGTTTGTTTTGTCTCGGGGCCCTCTATGACATTTGGGCTGTAACCGCGAAAATCGAAGTTCGCAAATTGCGGGGATTCTTCTCTGTCACTCTAATTACGCCTTCATTGGAGTAAAAGAGAAAGATCCCCGCAATTTGCGAATTTTGATTTTCGCGGTAGCCGCTTTGGTCGAGCACCCCCCACCTATCACGCACCGTTTAAAAGTTGCCATACAAAATAAAAGTGGCCAGTTTTCCCGCAATTGTTGCATTTTTCCAAAAAAACAATTTTTGATAGGTGTTTAGGGGATCCCGAGATTCCGTGGCCAAAATTTCAGCGCGCTAGTGCAAACTTGAAAAAATTTTAAAAAAAAGTCAGCCATATTGAAAAAAAAATATGGCGGCGTCAAAATGACATTTGGTCGAGCACCCCCCACCTAGGTCTGACCGTTTGGCCGGGCCGTCATACATTTTTCTGACCGGAAGCGGTAGACCAAAAGTCGGAATTTTCTGGGGGTAAGGATACTACACCTAAACTATCGTGAATATTCATGGTATAAACTACGATAAATAAATAAATTCTCGTTCTCGAGAACATTCTTCGAAGTTACCGAGAAATTCTCATGTGGAAAGTTTCGCAACTTTGGAAAGTTTTTTTTAAATTATGTGATTATTTCTGTAAATGACAAAAAAAAGTTAAAATTATTTTTGGGTGACAGTTTTACAAATTATAGCATTTACATTTTATGTACAAAAAATCGAAAAACGAGAAATTCTCATGTGGAAAGTTTCGCAAATTTGGAAAGTTTTTTTTTAATTGTGATTATTTCTGTAATTGACAAAAAAAAGTAAAAATTATTAATGGGTGTCAGTTTTACAAATTATAGCATTTACATTTTATGTACAAAAAATCGAAAAACAATTTTATTTTGGCGAAATTGACGTAAACTCTTTTAGTATTTTTTCCTTATTTTGGCCTCAGAAATGCATGGTTAAAATCTCTCGGGGTTCCTGGTATGTAACAATAATAATTATGTTGGTGCCTCGTAGGTTTTTTTATTCAGAAAGTTTTTTTTAATTATGTGATTATTTCTGTAATTGAGAAGCTATGTCACTATTTCTAATTGGGTGACTCTGGACTATTTGAAATTCATTGTGAAATGGGATTTTACAGAATCTCTTTGAAATCGCGCACTTGGCAAAAAAAGTTTTTAATTTTTTTTTAACGTAAATTATTTGTATATCTTTCACGGGACAATGATGACTCGGACTTTTGGGAGGCGTGCGCGGAGCCCAGGCCAACATGTAGACCCTTATGACACTTATGAAATGTGGGTTACACCGAGCGGATGCTGTCCTTGCCCGTGTCATAGAACGCGCGCAGAGGCAACACCCGCCAGGGTGTGGACTATTGAGAGTTCATGGAATCTAAAATGAAAGCGATGGAGTAAATTGTGAGCTATGGAATATTAAACGTAATTTTATAATTGTAAAATATTAAACATATTTTACAATTTTGATTGAATTTTGGGGTGACACCCACAATTTCCGCCCCGGGTGCCACCCATGCTAGCTACGCCACTGCCTACACAACACACTATTATCAATCCAAGGAGAATTAAAGGGTTGTGGCTGTATTGTCTTATACCAAATACCTTTGTCCCTAGATCTCTCGTCGAAATATTCCTTCCACAATTCGCGACACTTTAATTTGACTAAATGTAAACAGTCATTATTGCCCCCATATAATGTTTCAAGTGAAATTCAATGCCATCGCTGCATGCCTGTTTTGCTAATGCATCAGCTGTCTCATTGCCACTTATACCTACATGCGATGGAATCCATTGCAATATTATAACTTTTGCCATAGATTTAGTAATATGTGAAAAATATAAACTTTTATGACAAAAAAAATCTGGACACAATTTAAGAATCACCCAATTGCGTCGAGGAATCATCTGTATTTTTGCATGTTTCATTACCTCCTCGCTTCTTTTTTGTCCTTTGTATTCTGTAGCAATTTGTTAGATCTGAAAATAAAGATAACTTGCGTCGTCACGGATGTCGATTTATAGGTTTTAGGGAGTGCAGAATTCGAAAACGATGATCATTTTATAATCCAAGATGGCGGCTACGTATTTTGTCATAAAAGTGGAATCCAAAATAGTCATCATTTTCGAAATCTGCGCCCCCCAAAACCTATAAAACGACACCCATGACGACTTTTATGACAGTGCATGGCCGCCATTTTGGATTCCAAAATGGTCATCATTTTCGAAAGCGGGGCCCCCTAAAACCTATAAAACGACATACATGACGACTTTTATGACATAGTGCATGGCCGCCATCTTGGAATCCAAAATGGTCATCATTTTCGAAATCTGCGCCCCCTAAAACCTATAAAACGACACCCATGACGACTTTTATGACATAGTGCATGGCCGCCATTTTGGAATACAAAATGGTTATCATTTTCTAAATCTGCGCCCCCCAAAACCTATAAAACGACACCCATGACGACTTTTATGACATAGTGCATGGCCGCCATTTTGGATTTCAAAATGGTCATCATTTTCTAAATCGGGGCCCCCTAAAACCTATAAAACGACATCCATGACGACTTTTATGACATAGTGCATGGCCGCCATCTTGGAATCCAAAATGGTTATCATTTTCGAAATCTGCGCCCCCTAAAACCTATAAAACGACACCCATGACGACTTTTATGGCATAGTGCATGGCCGCCATTTTGGATTCCAAAATGGTCATCTTTTTCAAAATTGGGGCCCCCTAAAACGTATAAAACGACATCCATGACGACTTTTATGACACAGTGCATGGCCGCCATTTCGGATTCCAAAATGGTCATTATTTTCGAAATCGGCACTCCCTAAAACCTATATATCGACACCCATCTCGACTTTTATGACAAAGTGTTTTGCTACCATCTGCATGCAAGACATTTCTATTATTTTTACGTACAAAAATGGCCCCCTGTCAACTTTCAATCGAGATTTAATCGATAATTTATTCGATTAATATTCAGATTAATTCAATTTCAATCTATGTTAGGTCGACTAAACTAATCGCGATTAAAATTTGAGAATTAACTTTTTTTATTCCATTAATTAGTCGAATAAACAGTTAATCGATTAATGCCCATCTCTGACCACGGCATTTTTACACTTTGAGAATATCTGAAAACAAATCAACACAAGGAGCCATTTTGCAAATCCAGTAACATACCAGTAACTTTGTTATTACTTTTGACAGCGCGTGTCATGTGTCAACACAGAGTCGACACAAAGTCGAAACATTTGTGACTGCAATATTTCTCAGCCTTGAACCATATTTATACATCATAATTAACAAGTTTCGTAGTATGTAAAGCGTTATTTCTGTTATTTAAGTATAGTATACGCATCGAAGTACTAAAAATGCTTCAAATAATATAGTTATGAACACAGGCACTGAGAAGTAAACAATTTCATTTCCGGCTAAACTAAAACAATGTGGTGGCGCGTTGATTATATTACACTTAGTTTATCAAATCACTCGAGCAGTTTAATTCCCCATAATAATTTAAGTCATATTGTAATATAAATGCAAACAATATATAATTACGTCTTGTAATCCGTTTAAGAGATGGCGTATTAATGTCACTTATTTTTATTTAAGTATTTTTCCATCTGACAGTTTCCATTTGACAGGAACAAAATGAACGAATGAACGAATGATTCTGATGACTGCATAAAGTAGTCGCAAACCCGAAACAATGTGTGCACACGGCGACCACACTTTATGTCACTTTGTGTCATGTGTCGACCCTTCCCCATTTCTGGTAACTGTGTCGACACGGCGACGACTCTGCGACTGGAATTGTGACCGAAACAGATGGTGTCGACACAAGATGTGTCAACACCGCGTCGTAACGGCGACTGGAAGTGGTTGTATGGGTACCTACTTATTGTACGTAGGAAAACGTGCCAGTGGTAAATTACGTAGCCGTACCAATTACTTTTATCAGTAGCGCGGCTACTTACGCTTAACTACGTACGCAACATTGTGCCGGCTACAAACGTCATGCTGTATCATTTTTCCATGTATTTTCCGTATGCGGGCTACTTAAAATTTTCTCCGTGTACGATACGTAGCTATATAAAAGTTTTTTACGAAAATGTAGTCCTATAAGTGGGTCAAATAATGCGGCTGAGCGTTTCTGTTACAGTTTCGAAAACGGTTTTTTAACGAGAAACGGTTTCTTAATAAAAACGAAAATGTGGCGCGCCACATCTTGGCGCATAGCCCTCAAGTTATGTTACGTGCGAGCGAGATGTCGCTATACTTGTCTCACTCAAACTTTGGAGGCATACGTATCGGACGCAGTGTGCCATGCCCATTAATCGTCGATCTATCCAACTCCCATCCTCAATTAAAGTTCCAAAGCCAGGTCATCTAGCGTGCATAATTAAAACCTACAACGAGAGAACTTTAGTAATAAACCGCCATGGCGGTAACTTTACTCATTTTATTCGTACGGTGGTTTTTGCAACTCTATATTAGTTGTTGAGTTTGTCATGACATGAGACTTTTGATGTGGCGTAGGTAAACATACAGGTGATTTTTAAATGTATACAAATATTTTAAACTTTATTGCACAAAGAGAAGTAAGAAGTAAAAAAGGCGAACTTTGATTTAAGGCATTCTCTACAGTCAACCACGCCTTGCGACCCTAAAAAAGGTGCGTAGGGTAAAGACAATTAATGAAATTTAAGTATAATTTCGTTATTATATGTCGATTAAAACGTAGTTCTTCACTTTTTGAATTTCGAAACTTTTGAGTCTTAAAAACGATGAAAAAAAGTATATTACTCATCGTAAATTACAGGACACATAATTAGCACTTCCACTGGGATTTACCTTCTACATTATTTTGGAGCATTCCATGAAATTGTCTACCGTTTGTCCCGTACAAACGCGAATTTTCTGAAGATTTGCAGGTGTAAGAGTTTCCTTTTCTATGACAAATGGTCAAAAATATGCACAGAAAAATAATGGCCTGCTTTAAATGCCGAAAAAAAGACGCAACGCACGAAATAAAATGCGTTTGTACGGGACAGCCCGTGGAATGCTCTTTTTGAGTAGAAATCACAGATTTTCCAAATATCCTAAATAAAGTGGAGGGTACAGTATTTTTAGGCTATTACACCCTAATTATCTCGTACAATTCATTCATTCGGTCGTATATTTAAAAAACCATGAACATATTTGTTAGCGACGCTACGACAAGACGCGGATAATTATAAGTTAGATTAAGATCAAATTCGATTAAGACTGTATTCTCAATAAAGATTTATTTGATAGGTAGGGAAAACCGCGATTAGATTGTCAGTAGTCATAAGTATTCAAAATATCCGTTATTTAACTCGTAGGTTCGTAATAAGTTTTAGGTCACCCAGTAAGTTAGGAAAAAAAAAACATGGTTAAACCTATTTCCCAATTCCCAAGTAATCACTATAAACTTAGTAAAATAATGTAGGCTCTGTCATTGGTTAACCAAAGAAAGGCGGATCAAGACAAGGAAGTCTCAATATGAAAGGGACAGAATGACCGCTTCTCATTGGTCGGCCAAATTCGAGCTCAGCGCTCCGATACAGCGTAATTTTCACTTAGAAACATACACGTTTCATTAATTAATTCGTAACCTGTTAAAGTTACATCATAACAATATTTGTAGATATTATAGGTCGTTAGCCTAGTCACCTAGTTAGATAAGAATCATAAGGCAGTCACAGGTAGACAAAGGCCTGCGAGTCGGCAAAAGGGCCATAAACCATCCATTGTATTCATTTCGGCCGCTTTCCTATCTATTGTAAGCCAAGTCGTAAGGACTAGTGAACTTGTTATCGTTTGTTTTTATAACTAATGAACGTAGTTAACTATTTGTAATAGTTTTAAGTCAGTAATTAATCGGATGTATGTAATATGAGTCGCAGAACGATAGCGGGATAATGAAAATTCACCCGAAAATGACCGTATGACGTAAGCGACCAATCACAGGCCGATTAATTCCGCGAATTAAGACATGATTTTATCTCCCTATCGTAGGTGACTCTCTTTCTTGATTTTTCGTATAAAAGTAAGACGGAACCGCTTCGGATCGTACAGTACACCAGGAGCAGCCGAAAAGGAAAAACCAAAAGGAAGAAAACCAAAGGAAGAAAACCAAGGAAGACCTGAGGGATCCGAAGCTGTACCGCCTAATCGTTGTAGGAGTATTTTTATATTTGTACCGCGTAATAAAAGTCAGTTTTTTTTAAATCGTGTAGTTTATTCTTTATCGCGAGGCGGTTGAAGATATTCGTCGAGGGCTTCGCACATGGGCATCTAGTAGGCTGGGGCGACTGCGGTTTCGAGCGAGGCGCCAGTAGACCAGTTACCTTCTCCAACTGCTATCGTAGGCTATATTGGGCGTTGAGAGTTCAATATTTTCTGGTCCTTCGAGCCGGATCTACTGTCAGCGCACCGGGACGTCGTGCTCAAGTCTACACTTGCTGCGAAGAAACGTCACGAATGACCGATAAAATGGTCGGTACGCGTTCGCGAAAGGCTGCGTCGATGCAGAGCGACGAAGATAGGCGGCGTTACCTAGCGGAGGGCGCGGCAGCGGCTCAGAGGGCTGCCCGCGCGGACGCCGAGAGGTCAGAGGGCGCCGAGGCGGCGCGCCCCCTCCTCACCCCTGTAACGTCGTCCGACGCGCTCAGCGAGCGTCCGCGCGCGGCTAGCGCCGAGCCGTTTGGCGTAGCGGCCGCACCACAGCACTCCCTCAGGGCGGACGACTTCACGAGGCCACCGGGGTCTCCCTCGCAAGTAAATACACTGCTGTGGAGCAGAGAGCTCCGCAAGCGGTTACGACGACTTGCGAGGCCCACACCGTTACCACTGCGACGGGCGAGAACGAAACTTAAGGACGTCGCAGCTACGCAGCAGGGAGGCACTATGGAGTCGAGCACTCCGTATGCACCTGCCCCTACTCAGTCCGTGCACTCATGCGCTAGTACGGTCATCGAGGCAAGGCTATCTCAAGTGGAGCTTGAGGCGAGCGAACGTCTAGCAGAAATTCAGCGAAAAGAGTTGCGGATCGAAGCCGACTTAATAAAGAAGAGGCTAGAGGCGCAGAAATCACAGATTATAGCGGAAGGAAGCACGGGCGCAGTCTCAGATGCGGGTGACATCGAGCCACAACAGAAACGAATCCTGAAGTGGATGGACGACTCTCAGGATGACAAGACTATAACCGAGCCAGTTAAGAAGGGGTTAGCCAACGAGCCACCACCGGACTACGAGACTCCTAGACGGCCTCTGCGGGACGAGCGACATATGCGACGCCGCTCACCGAGCCGCGTGGAACGTCAACGGCGATCGGAATCGCCACCGGAGGAGCCCCGTACGCCGCACACGGCGCGTACGCAACACACGCAAGAAGGCACAGTTGCGGAGTCTATGCTGCATTTGTTCGAGAAGATGCAGATGGCGGCTCGTCCGGCACCTAAAGATATCTTCGAGCTACCTCACTTCTATGGAGATGTGAGCGAATGGCGAAGCTTTTACAATACCTACATCGAGACATCGAAGCGCTACAAGTTCACCGACTACGAGAACGTTGCAAGACTGCGTATGGCGTTACGCGGGGACGCTAAGATGTGCGTGTCACATGTCCTGTCTACAGCTACTCGTCCAGACATGGTTATACGTATTTTGAAGAAGCAGTTTGGCCGAAGCGAGGTGCTTTTGGATAAAGCAATCGAGGACCTACGAAGACTGCCACCGTTGGGGCCGAGCGCGAACGACCTCAATACGTTTGCGATCAAGATTATGAACGTCGTATCTACTATCATGGACATAGATAGAAGACACTACGCCGACAACCCGATGCTGATACGGGAAGTAACCGATCGATTATCGCCTCATCTACGAAGCAGATGGTGCGACTACGCCAACAGACATCGCGATACTGACGACCCCGAGATCCTGCAGTTGGCTGATTTTCTGATGGAAGAGAGCGAGCTAGAGATGTCATTCTGTCACGCGCGCGCACCAGCGAAGCGCGCGCAGGGACCGATGACAGCACCGTACGCGCGCGCGCCTGGCGCTAGACTGAACGCGCCCGCGCCGCGCTATCCCATCCCCACTCCAGCTCCGGCCGCAAATCGATGCAGCGGAGGGCAGAAGGCGACGTATGCGGCTCGACAAATCACAGCGAAGAGCACGTGTTTGTACTGCGGTGGCAATCACATTACTACAGATTGTCGCAAGCTGGCCGCACAGAGTATAGGCGCTAGATGGGAATGGGCAAGACTCAATCGTATATGCTTCAGATGTATGGACGCGAAACATTTGAAGTCGCAATGCAACGCGAAAGGGTGCGGCGTGACAGGCTGCCCGCACACGCATCACCGTTTGCTGCACACCGAGCCTACACAGGCGAACAACAGCAGTGGGGCTACAATAGCGGTAGCTCAGTCGACGCATCGAGCGGTCGCCTCACCGAGAGTGACGTCATAGTTTGCGGCAGCGGCCGAAACGGAGTCGCGGCCTACAGAACGAGAGGACAACGATCCGCGCGTCTACGTGTCGTCAACCCCAAACTTCAACGTGCTACTGAAGGTGCTGCCTGTAACAGTCACGGGGCCGAAGGGTACGGCTCAAATATTCGCTTTCCTCGACGACGGGTCAACGCTTTCCATGATAGATCAAGACGTCGCAGATGAAATCGGAGCAGTAGGCGAAGACGAACCTCTCTGTCTACGTGGGATAAGAAACCTGAAGCACACATCTATCACGCAAACTGTAAAGGCGCAAGTGGGACCGCTGCGAGGAGGCACCGTGCACGAGATCGTCATGAAGACCGTAGAAGGACTTGGCATACGATCGCAATCACTCAACAAGGCCGAATTGATGAAGCACAAACACTTAGAAGATTTGGGCGACGAATGCTACGTGGGTACAGGAGTACCGCAGATGCTGATTGGAGGCGATTTCTGCCACCTGAAGACTCCCATCGAGATCAGGCAGGGCGGAGAGGACGAGCCTTGCGCAATGAAGACACCCTTGGGTTGGGTATTTTTTGGGCGAATGCCGCGCATCATTCGCACGATCGAGCAAACCGTACTTCATTGCCGCACAGAGGACGACGAATTAATCGATCAAGTTAAGAAGCATTGGTCGATCGAAGCGTTAGGAGTAACGAATAAAGAAAACGTCAGTCCGAGCGATCAGCGAGCCATCGACATTTTCAACGCTACGGTACGCAAGACTGCAGGGGGCCGGTACGAGGTCGGTCAACTGTGGGCGTCGGACAACGTGAAGCTACCACCGAGTTACGTAATGGCGCGGTCGAGGCTACACAACTTGGAGATGAAAATGCGGCGCAACAAGGACTTCGCTGAAGACTACGAAGCCCAAATTCAGAAGTTACTACAGAAAGGATACGCGGAACGTATCATGGAGCCGCCGCAGACCGACCGAACCTGGTTTTTGCCGCACTTTAATGTATTTAATTTAAATAAAGGCAAAGGAAGAGCCGTTTTTGACTGCGCGGCAAAAAGTCAAGGAAATAGTCTGAATGACTATATTTTATCGGGGCCAGACCTACTACGAAGCCTATTAGGAATTTTGCTACGATTCCGCGAATGGAATTTCGCGGTGGTCGCGGACATACAAGAAATGTTCCTGCAAATTCAAATGCGAGAAGAAGATCAACAGAGCCAACTCTTCCTGTGGCGCGGCACTAGAAGAGATATGGAGCCCCAGGTGTACAAACTAAACAGAGTTTGTTTTGGCAACGTGTCATCGCCTTTCCTCGCGCATTCGGTGCGTAATAGGAACGCGCTCGACAACCAGGACAAATATCCGGACGCGGTCTACGACATCCACAATAATCATTATATGGACGATTACGTGGCATCGTACGAGACCGAGGATGAGCTGCTACGAGTATCACAACAAGTGCGAGACTCGCACGCGGAGGGCAGTTTTCATCTACGAGGCTACGCGAGCAACAGTACGCGAATGCTGGCAAGCGTCGAGCACGAACTACACGCAGCGCAAGGACCGACGCATCTGGGCGAAGGTCAACCCACAGTTCTAGGCATGACGTGGGACCCTAGGACGGACACTCTGGGCTACAACACGAAAATGCTGCGAGTTCCCGAGGCTGTGAAGACGCAAGAACGGCCGCCGACAAAAAGGGAACTTCTCAGCGCGATAATGTCCATATACGACCCCATGGGACTTATCGCTCACTACGTCATCAGCGCTAAAATGATATTTCAGCGAGTTTGGACAAAAGGCACTACGTGGGACGCACCGCTACCAGATAAAGAAGCTGAAGACTTTTTTCAGTGGCAGAACGCACTGAAACACGTAGCGGCGCTACGCATACCTAGAAGGTATGAGTCACCGGGCGGAGCTACGAGATACACGTTACACGTTTTTACCGACGCGTCAACTGAAGCCTATTGCGCCGTGGCGTATTGGCGTATCGAGAACAAAGAAGATGTACGAGTCAGCCTAGCAGCGGGCAAAAGCAGAGTTTGCCCCCTGAAAGTATTGTCAGTACCACGACTAGAGCTTACAGCCGCAGTAATCGGAGTTCGATTGGCCGAGACGATTAAAAAGGAGCAACGATACAACGTCAAGAAAATTATCTACTGGACGGACTCTCGAGTATTGCTAGGATGGATCAAAGACGACGCAAGGAACTACAAGCCGTTCGTGTCGCACCGTTTGGCTGAAATAGCTGAAAAATCGGACCGGCGGGCGTGGATGTACGTGCCAACCGACGTGAACCCCGCAGACCACGCTACGAGAGGGAAGCCGGCGAGGAAAATCACCGCTCACGACGAATGGTACAAAGGACCGTCATTTCTTCACCGACCAGAAGTGGAGTGGCCGAGTCAAGAAATAGGCAGACCGACTGAAGACCTTCCTGAAAGGAAAAGCGGAGTCACAGTAGAGACTACGTTATCTACTACTACGTCAAAGTCAGATCCGTCGAGCGTGCTACCTGACATACGACGCTTCAGTAATTACGATAGGCTAATGAATTCGACGGCCTACGTTCTACTTTTCATAGATAAGATGAAAAATAAGAACAAGACGCTGCAGCTGCAAGTGAACCACATAAAGCGAGCCGAGCATATGTGGCTACAGAATAGCCAACGAAGAAGTTTCCCGGACGAGCTGCGCACTCTAAGCGCAGGACGCGATTTGGACAAGAAATCGCGAATATACAATCTAGCACCCGAGCTGTGCGACGACGGCGTGCTGCGAATGAAGACGAGGTTAGGAAACGCTCCAGTGTTGTACACATCGGTACGACCCGTAATATTAGACGGCAAGGACTCATTTACCAGACTAATGGTCCAACGCGCACACAGGCGAATGGCGCACATTCATAACGAGGCAGTGGTAAATCAGCTACGACAACATTACTGGATATTACAACTGCGACCTACTGTGAAAGCTGTAGCGCGAGACTGCGCGCTGTGTAAGCTACGTCGAGCTTCACCGCGAGCGCAGCCCCTTGGCGATCTACCACCCGAGCGGCTACAGGCTTACCAGAGGCCATTCACCTACACCGCGCAAGACTACCTCGGGCCTATGTACGTGACCATAGGACGACGACGAGAGAAACGCTGGGTGTGTCTGTACACATGCCTAGTAACTCGGGCTATTCACCTCGAAACTGTACATAGCCTGTCTACGGATAGCGCTCTACTGGCGCTAAGGCGCTTCGCCGCACGAAGAGGATGGCCGAGCGTTATGTATAGCGATAACGCAACCTGCTTCAAGGCGGCATCGAACGAGCTGCGCGAGGCCTACAGGCAATGGCTTCCGCAATTGCAACACTACGGCGTGCAGCGACGAATGGATTGGAAATTCATTCCCCCCGGCAACCCATCTGCAGGCGGAGCTTGGGAGCGAATGGTACGCACCGTGAAGACAGCGATGCTCTATACCTTCAACACTAGAGCACCGAAAACCGAAGTGTTCGAGACTCTACTGGCAGAGATCGAGAATATCGTTAACAGAAGGCCGTTAACACACGTGAACGTCGACCCAGAGAGCGAAGAAAGTCTCACACCTGCGCACTTTCTTCTACTTCATAACGCTAACTTACCTATGATTGGCGCTTACGAGGAAAACGACAAGCGACAATGGAGGGCTGCCCAGGCGCTAGCAGACCACTTCTGGCGGCGCTGGACCAAGGAGTACTTTCCACTGCTGGCACCACGCAAATCATCCGACGACGGAGGGCGACAGATCCAGCCGGGAGATGTTGTCATCATTTCTGAACCCAACGGACCACGCAGCGTGTGGCCTAAAGGAGTCGTCGAGACCGTCTATCATGGACCCGACGGGAGGGTTCGCTCCGCAGACGTCAGAACGAGGCACGGGACGCTACGCAGGCCGAGCTGCAAGCTGGCGGTCATCGCGTCGCAACCCATGCACCAGGAGTCTTCGACTGCGGGGACAAAATGTTAGCGACGCTACGACAAGACGCGGATAATTATAAGTTAGATTAAGATCAAATTCGATTAAGACTGTATTCTCAATAAAGATTTATTTGATAGGTAGGGAAAACCGCGATTAGATTGTCAGTAGTCATAAGTATTCAAAATATCCGTTATTTAACTCGTAGGTTCGTAATAAGTTTTAGGTCACCCAGTAAGTTAGGAAAAAAAAAACATGGTTAAACCTATTTCCCAATTCCCAAGTAATCACTATAAACTTAGTAAAATAATGTAGGCTCTGTCATTGGTTAACCAAAGAAAGGCGGATCAAGACAAGGAAGTCTCAATATGAAAGGGACAGAATGACCGCTTCTCATTGGTCGGCCAAATTCGAGCTCAGCGCTCCGATACAGCGTAATTTTCACTTAGAAACATACACGTTTCATTAATTAATTCGTAACCTGTTAAAGTTACATCATAACAATATTTGTAGATATTATAGGTCGTTAGCCTAGTCACCTAGTTAGATAAGAATCATAAGGCAGTCACAGGTAGACAAAGGCCTGCGAGTCGGCAAAAGGGCCATAAACCATCCATTGTATTCATTTCGGCCGCTTTCCTATCTATTGTAAGCCAAGTCGTAAGGACTAGTGAACTTGTTATCGTTTGTTTTTATAACTAATGAACGTAGTTAACTATTTGTAATAGTTTTAAGTCAGTAATTAATCGGATGTATGTAATATGAGTCGCAGAACGATAGCGGGATAATGAAAATTCACCCGAAAATGACCGTATGACGTAAGCGACCAATCACAGGCCGATTAATTCCGCGAATTAAGACATGATTTTATCTCCCTATCGTAGGTGACTCTCTTTCTTGATTTTTCGTATAAAAGTAAGACGGAACCGCTTCGGATCGTACAGTACACCAGGAGCAGCCGAAAAGGAAAAACCAAAAGGAAGAAAACCAAAGGAAGAAAACCAAGGAAGACCTGAGGGATCCGAAGCTGTACCGCCTAATCGTTGTAGGAGTATTTTTATATTTGTACCGCGTAATAAAAGTCAGTTTTTTTTAAATCGTGTAGTTTATTCTTTATCGCGAGGCGGTTGAAGATATTCGTCGAGGGCTTCGCACATGGGCATCTAGTAGGCTGGGGCGACTGCGGTTTCGAGCGAGGCGCCAGTAGACCAGTTACCTTCTCCAACTGCTATCGTAGGCTATATTGGGCGTTGAGAGTTCAATAATATTCCATCCAAGTACCTATAGCTTATTAAAAAAAACCTTTCTTTTTACTCTGGCATTACCGTATAATCTAATCTAATACATACTACAGCTGCAATTCACAAGTTCAATACGTAGTTATAGTTGAACCAAGAAGAGTCTGCAATGATTTTGATAGTACTTCTATGACATTATGACTTATAAATAACACTTGCACTGCGTGTGCTTACAAAATCGTTGCTTTATCTTGGTCTACCTCTAAGTATGAACACCATTTTTTTTTAATTTGGGGTTTTTCTCCCATTTATGAAAATATGTTGGCTCAGAACCCCGTCATTCAAATAATAATCACACCTAGTCAGTATAGGACCATGATTTTACGTTACTCTTTAGTAGCAATGGAGAAACATTCTTATTATTATTGCAACAGGGTTGATTTTAGAAGGTTTTGCGTAAGTAAATCCATTCCTTACGGGATGCTTTCTAGGTGTTACCTTTCATAGCTCGTATTAAATTTACAGGCTTGTCTATATGAAAAACTGTATGTTAATTCAATAAAGTTGAAATTGGAATACCAATAAAAAGGGTTACTACCGTGCGAAGGTAAAGTAATTCGTAAACGTTTATTCTCTTTCCCCTTTTATTCTTTCCCTAATCTTCCTTTCGCCTAAAAGAACAAATTGAATTTATTTAATAAAATAACGCCTTTGTTTGAAATATTTGGGGCAGACATTTCGTCTGCTCCAAATATTTCAAATTGGTAAAAGAAAAAGTTTTTCGTATTGTGTTTGCTAATTTAGGAGTTATTTTTATGCAAATATAATTGATTCACAGGATCACATCTTAGACAGTTATTAAATCACATTTACAACCGGGTCAATCGCGAATTCATTTTGTTACCTTTATTTACCGACGTTTCAACAAGTTTCAACACGTTTGTCAAAACAGAGATTGGTGTAACCACGGGTTTTGAAAGTTGCCTTCTGAATTACTAAAAATACATTATAAAAATGTCACCCTGTATAAATAGTTTCAGCTTCATATACTATGAAAGACGTCATCGCTCTGAAATAATTGTGCCTCTAATTTAGAGAATATCGGTTCAGTGTCAAATAGTGTTGGTAGCAACTCGAGTCTTTTGAGTCTACATTACATTTGAACGAACTCGACACGTTTTAATGAGACTCTGCGCTAAAACAACATCCGAGTCTTATGTCCCGACTTGAGTCCTTTATTGAGCGTCTTTTTTAAGCGAATATCATAAGACTCTGTCAACAATTTTGTAGTATTTATCTAAATACTAGTAGGCAATATCTAAATACCAAAAATCCGAAGAAGAGAAAAAAAGGAAATAATCGAACGCCTGTGAAAAGCGTCACGCAACTTTGACTGTCGTCACATCCGTCGATGGAGTCTTCGCTCCGCAAATGTCCACCTTCATCAAACATCTCGGTGAAGCCATCGCTGCCCGTTGGGACACATCCCTTAGTGTAGCCACAGTATAATAAAGAGTACTAACGTACAGTATGGACACTCCCTGCCTCCCGGTGAAAGTGCCGCCCACCCGCTCTCGGTTACCTCACAGTTACCGGCTGGCAAGGACGCGACGACGCGGTGCGCAGAGCGGAGGCCACGTAAAATATTCAAATATTAAACAAATATTTACTAAACCTATCGATCACACTGAAAACAACACAATATCTATATGAACAAAAAATCATGTTTTCAATTTACGTAATATTTTGGTGGCCTGAATTTCCGTACAAAAATTTTGTTACTTCGTTTATTACTGATTCAAAATAGGAAACTATTGTATAAATCGAGCTTAGATACCCACCTTACAGCATAATACGATTCTTATTTCTTCCTAATTCGCGCAATGAGTTTTGAGTCATTGAGGTCATAGAACTTGACAACAAAATGGCGGGAACCCTAGCACGTCTTATCTCACTCACACAAGCATGGTACGTATTCACCTACATGAGCTTAGACTGTGTGCGTGGGAACGCGTTTGTTTCATACATTTAATCGCCAGTGTCCGTGGTGTGGTGTAGTAATGGGCTGGCTAAGATCCAAAATTATAATTTCAATAATACGAGCCACCAGCATGTGTATCCGTGTGACACGGCACAAATTCAAACCCATCCAACATTTCTTCGGTCTCAATGACGGCGCAGCCCTACCTAACCTAACCCGTCTACCTCCACTCTGCACTAGCGTCATGTTTTTGTTGTTGCTCATTCTGTATTTTTTTTTATTTAACATTTTTGATGAAAAAATTATTTATTTATCTGTGAAATACTAGTAAGCAACAAAGACAATAAGCAATAATGTATGGTGTAGCTAACCCATGAATTTTAGTAATTAGAATTCCCTGAAACGGACTCAAGTCTACAAAAGATTCGGATATTTAATAAAAAGACGCTTTCCACAAGGATTTTCGTACACTAACCCGCCTGTTGCTATCTCTATTGCACGCGTATAATTTTAAAGCTGTCCCACCCGTGATGCCGGCTGTCAATGTCACTGTGCGAGCGAGACCGTAACGCGTACAATAGAGATAGCAACAGGCGAATAAATGTACGAAATCCTTGTGGAAAGCGTCTTTTCTTTAAAAAGTTGAAAACAACTTGAGTTTCGACTTAATTATATGAGTCTGAAAAACACAGTCGAGCCTTAAAGCAGGACTCATACTCGAATCTTGTCCATCACTAATCTCAAATTTCATCAGGTCTAGGTCAACTCTAGGAATAGCGCTCAAGCTTGACCTACACTGCTGAATACTGCCAATCGATGCAAGGCCCGATAGTACTCAAGGCATTTGATTTATATTCTAAAGGCAAGTAGGTATCTACATGGTGTGTCTGACCATGGGGCTTTAAATCGAGGGCTTGACTTTACTCGCATACTTACACAGTATATCATATACACACAGACACACGTCGCCATCAGAATCAGATATATCGGGGCAGCCAAGGTGGTCACAAATATCTGAACACGCCTCTATTGTCAAGGCGTTAGAGTGCATGTTCAGATATTTTTGAGTACCTCAGCCGCTCAGGTATATCTGATGGCGACTGTACCCCGTAAGGTACAGATGTGGTACAGTCAACATCAAAAATATAGTGACGGTCAAAGGTAGCCAAATATAAATAATAAATAAAATAAAAATAAAAAGCCTTTTATTTCGTTGCATATTACAAAAATTTAAAAACAAAAAAAAGTTAAATCTAATAAGTTAGTAATTCATTTTGTTAGTAATAGAGTTATTAGTGATTTAAAATTTATTTTTTATTTAAATGTTGGTATTATTTGATACAATTTTAATACAATTTTAATCTGCAAGAACCCCTCTGCAGGTGAAGGCCTCCTCCAAAGATAGCCAGTCCTCTCTAGATTGGGCTACTTGAATCCAGTTGGGGCCGGCTGTTTTTTTCAGCTCGTCTTCCCATCTATCTACCGGTCTTCCTTCCCTTCTTTTGCCTTGAGGACCTGCCCATGTAGTCACCCTTTTAGTCCATCTCTGGTCTTGTATGCGTGCCACATGTCCGGCCCACTTCCATTTCAATGATTGAGCGTGTATCAATCCATCCTTTGCCTTCGTGATATGTCTTATTTTTGTGTGTCTTATTTTTTGTATTTTTTTAATATTCATCATACTGCGCTCTATACCCCTTTGGCAAGAAATAATTTTGTCCTTTATTTTTTTGTTGAACTTCCACGTTTGGCAAGCATACGTTAAGCACGGTATAAGGCATGAGTTTAGGACCTTAGTTTTAATATTAGTTGGCAAGCTGCTTTTGAATATCTCCTTTAGTGCCCAGTATTTGTTCCACGTTAACTGTGTTCTACGTTCCACTTCTTGGTAGTTACTATTTTGGTCAAAGCTAATTTGTCTACCCAGGTATATGTATCTGTCTGTATACTCGAGCGGCTCACTACACTCACTATCAGCATATATTGTCCTCTTTGTGCTGTTAGTCATCAACATTGTTTTTGACAGGTTCATTTCTAAGCCTATTCTTTTACTAGCTTCATTAAGTGACTCTATCATATACTGAATATCTAGTCCTGTATCCGATAGGAGTACCAAGTCATCTGCAAATCTTAGGTGGTTTAGATAGGCTTCTTTGATCTTAATACCCCGACCCTTCCAATTGAGCTGACTGATAATCGATTCCAGTGTTGCTATAAACAGCAGTGGTGATAGAGGGTCGCCCTGTCTTACTCCTCTACTGACCGGAAACCAAGGCCCAGGTGTCTCTAGTTTTACTCTACTCCTGCTGTTTTTGTATATACTCTTGATTACACAAATGTATTGATTTTCTACCTCTTGAACTTTTAGAGTTCTCCATATGCTTTCATGTGATACGCAATCGAAAGCTTTTTGGTAATCAATAAATGCGATGTAGAGTGGTCTATTTCTCTCTCGGTATTTTTCTATGACAAGATCGATTGTATGTATATGGTCAACAGTTGAGTAACCTCTTCTAAATCCGGCTTGTTCGATAGGTTGATGCGTCTCTAGTGTAGAGTTTAATCTCTTGTATATTATTGAAGAGAAGAGCTTGTAGATTGTAGGTAGCAGGCTTATTGGTCTGTAGTTCCCTATGTCATTTGGGTCGCTTTTTTTGTAAATGAGAATAATGTCAGATTGAGACCATTGGGTGGGTGTTTCTCCAGTTTTAATAATGAGGTTGAACAGTTCAGTTAGGTGGGCCGTAAGAGTTGTTGATCCAGTTTTCAGTATTTCGTTTGTGATGCCGTCTGAGCCTGGGCTTTTAGCTTAGCCAAATATATCGGAACACAACTTTATTTCTTTGATAACCAACGTGTGTTACGATATATTTGGCTACTTTGACCGTCGCTATATTTTTGATGCTGACTGTACAGACCATATTGCGACGAATACAGGGGCCCATTTCTCGAACTGTATTAAGCCCCCCATTCACACTCCTACCTGTAGTCCGCCTCGTTGGGTAGGATTGTGTATGGGGGTTGCGGACTACGAGCCGTCCTACCCCCCCCCCCCCCCCCCCATACACAATCGGACTACGAGGGAGGGGGGGAGGTGGACTACGAGGCGGACTACAAGGTAGGAGTGTGAATGGGGGGCTTTAGTCTAATATTATTAGTCTGTCAACTCATACGATTTGACAGTTCGCAGACTAACAATATTAGTATATAATACCGTTCGAAATGGGTCCCATATTGCGACGATACAAGGGGTCCATTTTTTCTCGAACGGTATTAGTCTAATATTATGAGTCTACACACTAATAATACTAGCCTACTCGTAATACCGTTTGAGAAATGGGCCCCTAGTGGAGTGAATAGTTCACTTGATAATCTTAATATTAGCTCAACTATATTTAGTCAGATTAACCCTTACAACGCGAAACTAACACATTGAAGTAATTGATCCATCTTGTTCAGAAGTTATACCTGGACTAGCAGTGTCAGAACATATGGCAGGCGCTAGATAAGGCTATGGTCTTAAATGCATCGATAACGCAAGGATAGACTGAGACTGTAGGCACACCTCGGACACTGGCGATCAAATTTATGAAACAAACGCGTTCCTACGCACACAGTCTAAGCTCGTGTAGGTTAACGCGTACCATGCTTGTGTGAGTGAGATAAGACATGCTAGGGTTGCCGCCATTTTGTTGTCAAGTTCGATGACCTCAATGACTCTAAACTCATTGTGCGAATTAGGAAGAAATAAGAATCATATTATGCTGTAAGGTGGGTATCTAAGCTCGATTTATACAATAGTTTCCTATTTTGAATCAGTATTTACGAAGTAACAAAATTTTTATAAGGAAATTCAGGCCACTAAAATATTACGTAAGTTGAAAACACGATTTTTTGTTCATATAGATATTGTGTTGTTTTCAGTGTGATCTGATAAGTTTTGTAAATATTTGAATATTTTACGTGGTCTCCGCTCTGCGCACCGCGTCGTCGCGTCCTTGCCAGCCGATAACTGTGAGGTAAGGTAACTGAGAGCGGGTAGGCGGCACTTTCAACGGGAGGCAGGGAGCGTCCATACTGTACGCTAGTACTCTTTATTATACTGTGCTGTAGGTCATAGCACCAATCAACATATTCCTCGCGTTGTCCCGTCATTTTGCCACGGCTCATGGGAGCCTGGGGTCCGCTTGGCAACTAGGTCATAGCACAAAATATTAAATTTATTTAAATATATGTATTTTAGATTATCTCGAGTTGGCGATATAAAGCTTTTATCATCATCTTATCAGCCTTTTATCGGCCACTGCTGAGCCCAGGCCTCTCTTCGAATATGCCACTTATCCCAGTCCTGAGCCAATCTCATCCAGAAGTGACCGGAAATCTTCCGAATATCGTCCACCCAGCGAACGCCAAGCACTCCTTTCGTCTGAAAGCGGCCATCATTCCGTTAACATTTTGGCCCACCATAGAGATAAAAGTATAAAAGCATTCAGTAGAGATAAATTAAATGAGATTTGAGGAGGATAGTGTGAAAGTGCCGCCGGAAATTGGGTTGAATGAATGTAATAAGCAGTCGACAGTCTTGCCGGGCATCCCTGCACTACATCTACATAATAACAAAATTACGTACTTTTTAGCAGGTATTTTTTTTTTTACTTAATTTACCGTTAATTTTTATACTGCGTCGCCAATATATGGTTAAATTATTCTCCTCTTCTTCCTCGCGTTATCCCGGCATTTTGCCACGGCTCATGGGAGCCTGGGGTCCGCTTGACAACTAATCCCATGATTTGACGTAGGCACTAGTTTTTACGAAAGCGACTGCCATCTGACCTTCCAACCCAGAGGGGAAACTAGGCCTTATTGGGATTAGTCCGGTTTCCTCACGATGTTTTCCTTCACCGAAAAGCGACTGGCAAATATCAAAATGATATTTCGTACATAAGTTCCGAAAAACTCATTGGTACGAGCCGGGGTTCGAACCCGCGACCTCCGGATTGAAAGTCGCACGCTCTTACCGCTAGGCCACCAGCGCTTCAAAATTATTATTATTAAATATGGTTAAATTATTATGGTCATTAAAAATCGAAAAAAAAAATCTAAAATAGTACATAATATATTGGAATGCGTTGCCTACAACTAAAGGGCTGCGCCAATTACAGCCAACCCTTACGAAATAGAGGCGCCCTTGTGGGGTTACATACGATGGTTACGCCGCAGGCAGCCCCGTCCCGCTCTTTCCATGGCTCTAGCCTTATATTACAAACTTGCAACAATACAAAACTTAATTGGCTCGCATCCAACGCTATTATCCTACTTGTTAAGACAACATCTTAGTCTTAGCTCATTCCTAGAACTCTAATCGAATAGAGCTTGTAAATTTACATAATAGTAGTTTAGGTTATTGAATTATAAAACGGGACTTAGCGTATAATTAAGTTTCACGATTTACGTCCGACGTTTTGAGGACAGCGTTCTCCCGTAGTCTCGGAGAAGAGTAATAGGAGTAGTTTAGGTAACTGCTACATAATAGTAGCGTAGGAAAATTAGCAAGAGCATTGTGTAAAGCGGCCCACTGATTAACAGTCCGCCGGACGGTATCGGCCTGTCAGTTGTTCGGAACTGTCAAATTTTTGTTCTAACTGACAGGCCGATACCGTCCGGCGGACTGTTAATCAGTGGGCCCCTTAAAGTCTTGAGATTTCGGCGGGGAGCGTTCCGTAACCTTCGAGCAACACCGGGAATGAGCATTCGTACTATTTCCCCTCTGCCGAAGCATAGGTACAACTGTACCTATGGCGGTGCGTGTTGTGTGATTTGTCTTTGACATGTGTCATTTTCTATGTATTTGTGTCGACGTTACAGATTGGATTTTATATGTAGAGTGAGAAGTGCGACTGTGTGCACGTTTCCCCCGCAAAAACTGTCAGAACGATTTGAACGGTCGCTTGAGCTCCTCCCTTCCGACATGTCGGAAGCCGGTGTTGCTCGAAGTCGGTAACCGTTTGGAATAACGTAAAAGCCTGAAGTCGTCGAGAATACAAAATGGCCGTTATTAGAGCCGTCTTTGTATTTCTTTATCTTCTGGATTTATTTACGTAACATCAACTGTAGGTAAATAGGTACGTCTGATCAGAGGGCTTACCGCGAACCACGTTCGAAGTGTTGCTTCTCTGTCGCACTTGTAAATTCGTACGTAAGTGCGACAGGGAGGCAACACGTCGAACGTGGTTCGCGGTAGACCCTCAGTTGTTTTTCTGTGGAAACGAAGGTCGGAAGAATCATTAATGAATGAAAAGAGAAATTCTATTTTTTTCGGCCCAATTCGAACAATGCTTACCGTATATGGTCCTACTTTGCTCCTTGGTGGTTAACTATGCTCCAATAAAAAAAATGACTTAACGTCTAATATATCCAAACATGATATTTCTATATTATTATTTATATACTCAGATAAATGAAATTGTATATATTTTTGAATTGCTACTTTAGTCATAAAATTAATCTCTCTTTTCTTGGCGTGGCGTATTAATTTGGCGCACAATGGGGTAACTTTGCACCTCTGAGTGAACCTCTGGTAGGAGCAAAAACACCCCCAACAATGAGTATTTTGTGCGCCTTATTCAGAGCTTAGTTTTATATAAAACAACAATTCTTCTTCATATTCTATTTATCTGAATATTTAAATATTGAACAGTTTAAAAAATATTCAAAATTTCCTTAAAGTGGAGGCAATTTTGGAGCAAAGTAGGACCATTATACGGTACAAGATATCACAGCGATACCGATCTGTCAGTGTCAAATGTGACATTTCTTCAACCAAAGCGTCACTGTTGACACTGACAGATCGGTATCGTATCGCTGTGATATCTTATAAGCATCGTTCGAATTGGGCCGTCTGTCTTTGACCGAGTGGAGTGATTAACTAAGGGTACCTCCACTTTTCACCATTGTAAATTCTATGATTGTTCTACGATATTTTAAATAGGTTTTTAACATGCTGCTGTTGTGTGCGTGACCTTAAATCTCGTGCTTATACGAGTATTAAGTACTTATACACAGGATGGTTGATAATCATCAACGCGAAGACAATAGGTACTAGTTGTAAAACATTGGAAATCGAATCCAAATTACCTACCTCTATCAATTAAATCAAGATAGATAGATAGATAGATAGAATATTTATTGTATATCTTTTTGTTACAAATTATGTCCGCTTAGCGGTTGTGGGTAAAATGACATAATTATGTCTTAAAGATCTAGTAATTTAATCTATGTGTATATTTTATATATTAGGTTATGGAGGAATTCAGAGCTCTCGAAAAAGTGCTCCCTGCTTTAAGGTTCCCTTATAATTTCTTATTTTATTTTTAGTTTCATTCTTCCTTTAAAAATATGTATAGCTTACATCAAATTTATTATGATTTCGCCAATTTCCAAATTTTACTCGTAGACCATGACGTTGCTCGGTAGATGCTTTTTAGTAAAGTGATAGCTGGACTTTACTTTCGCGGATGGATGTTTCCTCAACGAAATTTAGTGGTTACGAGCCAGGATTTGAATCCGCGACCTCCGTGAAAGTCGGACGTAAGATTCACTTAGCCCGCACCGCTATAAGAGAGGAAAAAAATTAGATCCCTTTTTAGGGTTCCGTACCCAAAAGGTAAAACGGGACCCTATTACTAAGACTTCGCTGTCCGTCCGTCTGTCCGTCCGTCTGTCTGTCACCAGGCTGTATCTCACGAACCGTTGACTAGACAGTTGAAATTTTCACAGATGATGTATTTCTGTTGCCGCTATAACAACAAATACTAAAAACAGAATAAAATAAAGATTTAAATGGGGCTCCCATACAACAAACGTGATTTTTGACCAAAGTTAAGCAACGTCGGGCGTGGTCAGTACTTGGATGGGTGACCGTTTTTTTTTTGCATTTTTTTTTCATTATGGTACGGAACCCTTCGTGCGCGAGTACGACTCGCACTTGCCCGGTTTTTTTTAATGTACCTACACTATTTGAAAACCCATTCTACCTTCGACATTGAAGACCGCGGAAGCGTAGAACACCCACGGAACCCTCCTACGAACAGTCCTGCACCTTATTTGAATATTGTCTTAGGATGGTCTTAAATCTTAATAGGCCTCGACGCCACTCTGTCACAATAGGCCTCCCCAAAAAAGGTTACTTATAGAAAGAGAATTTTCGAAGCAAACCCGGGTGTTTCCTATAATTCGTTTCAAGCGATAACATTCATCGGTGCAAATCATATTTCTTCAACTACCTATACACCAAATGGAAACCTCTTTTAACCCTTAAATGCATAGTGTTGCCAAATGTCTACAAAGCATTAGACAGCTCACAGATTTTAAAAAAAGGCGTACGTTCTTGAACGCACCTTCATACCAAACGTCAAGTAATAGGGTGATGATTTAAGGGTTAAATTTACGCAATATTTTTAATTTATAAAAATTATATTCGTTTTAAGACGAAAAGTCGGAAAGCTTGGAAAAATCCAGAAGTTGATAATTTTTAGTATGTGATTTTGAACGGTGTTTTCGGGGTTTGTAATTATTTTATATTTAAAAACTTTATCAGAGGTATATCACAAATAGTGTACCTTTCTAATGGTAGTATAAAAATTCATATATCTATTACTGAAAATTACATATTTACATAAATATGATTTAGCCAATTCAACTTCTAACACTGATTTCGCAATGAACATCGAAGTTATATTTTTTTTTACTATTTTTCCTAGAATCGGCAAACAATTATGTGATACATATATTAATTTCGATCAAAAAGGAAAAATCATGCATTTAAGGGTTAAAACTGTGAAGTCTACGGAACTCCCACGAGCAGTTTTGCACCTTACATAAATATTGTCTTAGGCCTCGGTGCCACTCTGTCACAATAGGTAAGCTTCCCCGTAAAAGATTACTTATACCTAAGTAGAAAGAGAATTTCATTTCAATGAGATCGGAATGCTTTCAGACATTCTTTTTTCTTTCTATCAAGACTAAAGAATGTGTATTTATCGCGATAATGTATTTATAATATAATATGTAGGTACAGTAGGCGCTCCGTAATACTACCTACACCTGAAATATTACTTGCTGGAACTGCCGGATTATTTGTTTTGCAAAGGAAATAAAAGCTTTGTAATCCGACGATCGATTGTGTAAACTGGCGGATTATAGACTATAGAGCAGGTCACTTACGTCGCTAATTGCTTCACGTGCCGGATTAACGAGTGCCGGAACACCGAGCGCCTGTAATACTGTACTGATGGCTTAACGTTACTAAATACCTACCTAATATGTACACATTTTTTGCTTTTAGTAAGGAAAGTTCGTTCCGTTATGTTAAACAAAGTACTTATGCAAAAATGTTACTGTGTGAAGAAATTTAGGATGTATGAGTAGGTATGTATAATTACCTAACCTAGGTCCATGGGGTCCCAGCGCGCATAAGTTGTTCGCAGAAATCGCGAAGCGTCTGGTTGACGTAACTGGTGACCGAAGAGCTGGCGGCTACCTCGCACAACGTATCAGCATTGCGATACAGCGAGGAAATGCCGCCAGCATCCTTGGTACAATGCCTCAAGGGCCTATTTTAGATTTAAGCTATATAGTTATTAATTTAGTTTAGTAGTACCACTGTATATATATTGTATGTAAATAAATGATTAAAAAATCAAAAAAAAAAAACTATCTAAATGTTCGTTGCAGATATAGTGCATAATTATTTTCCATCGTATTTAATCACGGAAACGTACGAACGTGTCTTGCTATTTCAGTCAGTCTCGGTACAAAAATTACTGAGGTCGATTAAAGTAGCATGACAAATACGAACATTTCCGAGAAAATACGATGGAAAACAACTATGAATACTACATCTGTAGTAGAAATAATATTAAATTTTCCAAATCTAAGGAAAATGGATGGCAAAGTGCTCTCACAAGGTTAAAGTAGCGACCAAATGCATTCAATATCATCAAAAATGCATAAACCGATAGAGCAAAGCAAATGTAACCCTTTAACGGGCATAAAAGTGTCCGAAACTATGCAATATTGAACACTATCACTTTAAAATAAAGTTCAAAATCATAGTGGGAAATATTTTCCCTCTGCCTTGGCTTAAGCCTTGTTTCGCCGCGCCGAACTAAGACCAAGCGGCTAAGTGCATGGAATCATATTACATGCATGAATCTCTGTGCCAATTTTAGCTGAAAGGCAGTTAAGACGTATCCTTTGGCCTGGCCGTGGCCACGATATTGCGCGACTGGCTTCGGCTAAGGCGACTACCATAGGTTGGAGCGAGACATAGCGATCGGACCTTTCGTTCTTACCTTAACCGAAACCAGTCGCGCAATGCCGTGGCCAGGCCATATATCAGTGACATTGAAGTTTGAAAAACTTAAACCTGTACCCCTAGTGTACATTTCATTCGATAGCGTGACGGACTAACGCGTATGCGTTAAGTGTCATTTTGTATGGGATTTTGAGTTTCCAAAACGACCCGCTTGGCGCGCTGTTCAAAATCCCATACAAAAATAGACAACGCAAACGCGAACGCTCGTCCCGCTATCGAATGAAATTTACACCAGCGTTCTGGCCCCTATTTCAACAACGTGACAGGTCCGGCAATTGTCGACATCACTGTTACTGACGTCACAGGCCTCCATAGGCTACGGTAACCGCTTACCATCAGACGGGCGGTGTGGTTGTTTGCCACCAACATGTTAATTAAAAAAAACTCCACTATATCGCCAGTTAATAAGTACTTATTTTTCGAAGCTAATGACAATTGTCACAAGTAATACGACAATTGTCACGAAATTCCGACACAGAACTCATATGCTGTCAAGAATTACCGAAAGTTCTTTGAAATCTTGTGACAATTGTCATCATTATCAATATTATCATCATAAACATCGCAAGAGAAATGCCTGGTATTTGCCGATATAATAAAGTTTTTTTAAATAATACAATGATGGTGACAAACAGGAATACGGCTCGCGCGATGGTAAGCGATAACCGTAGCCCATGGATGCCTGGATGGACGATGACGTCAGAAACAATGAGACTTGTCGAATTGTGTCACCTGTCACGTTGGTGAAATCGGGGCCTGGCAGCGGTATTTTTCGTGGTAGCGGATTCGGAGGGCAAACTCTATAATGTGCGAGGGAGCAGTTACAGTAGGGGGGGGGGGGGGGGGCAATAATTCCTTATTAGCGTGAAGTATCGATGTTATATAACATCGTGTGACAGGGCCAACATGGAATTATTGATAGTGTTACAATATGGTGTCCCTGTCACACGATGTTATATAACGTTATACAGGGTGTCCCTAGCCATTGGACAAAGCCGAAATGTACATATGCATTAGGGTATTTAGAACCAGTATACAAAGTATCATAACAATCGGTGTAGCGGTTACGAAGAAATTAACAAATTACTATTTTTTTACTTTGGAGCAACCTGTATGTGTTAGTAGCTCCTGAGGTAATAAATAGTATGAAACCTTCTTCGACCGTTTTGATTCTCTTTTTTATTTATGACATTACTAAGATTCTGACTTTCGACAAATGTCATCATTGCCGCACATTTTCAAACAAATTGTCAAAAGCACTGCCAATGATTAATACAGTATGTTTCATTTTGTTGTCGATTATTGGAAATAACTTTTGTTTGATAATTTTTTTTTTATCTTTGTTCTAATTAAAAAAATATTACCGTTAGAGCATTTCTTAGAAGTAACCCTACGTGGGATTTCAGGATTTGTCCAATGGCTAAAGTCACGCGGTATAACTGCTAGTGTATAAGCACCATAAACAGCAATAATGACAAAATGGCTATCTTATAATATAATGAATTCCGAGACAGTATTACCACGTCCAAGTTTACACTCCTTTGTTTACAGTTTCGGCTGAATTTATGGTCGTTAGCACAGAGAACACGATAATGCAGAACATAGACTCCAATAGCGCAGTCTAGAGCAGCGGTCGGCAACAAGCGGCCCGCGGCCCCCCCTGGCTATTTTGTATGTAATATTGTCAAACAACAATGTCTGATAACTTACTTACTTACTCCGTTGGCTCAGCGACCCACAATGAGACTTGGCCTCCGACACAAGACTTTTCTCGGTCCTGTGCGACCTCTCGCCAATGTTTGATAAAGTCACACATATTAACAAAAGTGCGGCCCGCGTCAACTTCCTTAACTACTATGAGGCCCTTGGCTGCTAAAAGGTTGCCAACCGTTGGTTTAGAGTGTATTCATCTACATGTCCTATCATGTAAACAAACGTGACGTCAGTGTCATTCCAACAATACGATTCATAGACAATCTAGACATTCGGCGGGATACCTTATGGCGGCTGGCGCTTACGCTATTATTAACGCCGCTCCAATATTCAGCCGGGGCAATGGTACCTTTTGGCGTGGAACGTCACATATCTTTACTATTTCATATCTAGTGAATCTCTAATTTATTTCCCGAATCGCGCCGATTGTAATGTTAAGATGTTTTTGAGGTGATCCGTTCGTTACTGGATTTTTAATTAAAATCTTATTAGAATTGTTCTCTTTTATTAGTTATTTGGTTGATGCTTCCATGGCAACAATTTAGTATGGAAATCGTTTAGTTCCAATTCACTTAATTTCTACTATTTTATACATGTCGCACTATTTATACTTGGTCAAGCAAATCTTGTCAGTAGAAAAAGGCGCGAATTTCAAATTTTCTATGGGACGATAAACCTTCGCGCCTACATTTTTTAAATTTGCCGCCCGTTTCTACTGACAAGATTTGCTTGGCCAAGTATAAATATAGGTTTCAGGGAACAGTTTCAGTTTCAGAACAACACACACTTCTGTATTATATCTTCCGTTGTTGTACGTTATGCCGAGTCAAGTATTTGAGCAAGGCTTAACGATTGTGTAAATACGGTGCCGGTTCAAATTTGCAACGGTTTACCAAAACCCCAAAACTTTAGAGACGGCATTTGCCTTGTTTATTAAATATAATATCTGGGAGACCGAGCTTTGCTCGGAAAACATATAAAAACTAGGTAATGCGCGTTTTCCCAGAGATAAGACCTAGCTAGATCGATTTATCGCCCCCGAAAACCCCCATGTAGCAAATTTCATCTAAATCGTTAGAGCCGTTTTCGTGATCCCCGAAATATATAATATATATACATATAAATAAATAGTTATATATAAATAGATAAACAAGAATTGCTCGTTTTAAGGTATTAGATTAATAATTAAAAGAGACCCGGGGAACGACGACTATATGTATAGTTAGAACAAGAAAAGTCTGCAGCGATTTTGATAGCACACGAAGTGCAATTAGTGTTATTTTAAAACAAACTTCTATGAAATTGTGACGTATAAATAACACTTGCACTTCGTGTGCTAATTAACAAAATCGTTGCAGACTTATCTTGGTCTAACTCTAAGATAGTTTTATGAATCATCATCATCCCACGCAAACAAACAGGCCAATTCGAACGTAACCTGACATCGAACCGATACTAGTTAGAGTTAGACCACGAAAAGTCTGCAGCGTTCTTCTATAGCCCACGCAGTGCAAGTGTTATTTTAAACGTCAACGTTCTATGAAATTATGCGGTATAAAAATAACACTTGCACTGCGTAGGCTATCAAAATCGCTGCAGACTTTTCTTGGTCTAACTCTAGTTGTCATTCACGCGTACGTGTCGCTCACACTTGTCCGCACAAGTATTTGTGCGAGCGAGACGCTTTCGCGAATGACAGCTAACTGATATGATTCCAATATCATTCTAATATCGGATTGATGTTAGGTGTACGTTCGAATAGGCCGAGTCGCGGGTAAAAAAAAACTATATAATAAAAGGTGCACATCCGTGGCAGCCTCGGAATCCGTGACGTAGCGGATAAGCTGCAGGAAAGTCGCCTCTGATGGTATGGCCATATACGCCGCAGACCGGTAGACTACGTCGGAAATAGATGCCTCAACCTCACTGTCCATGGCCCTAGATCACGCGGCCGCGGTAGGCCTAAGAAGCGCTGGCTGGACGTCGTGACAGCGGACATGGGAGAGAACAATCTCACACCTGAGGATGCCGAAGACCGGGCAAAGGGGAGAAGACTGAGCAGGAAAGCGGGCCCTGGCGCTAGGCCGGGAAAACGCTAGGTTGAAGAAGAAGAATAAAAGGTGCTACGAAGAATCCAATGTAACGTACTACGGCGTAGCACACTGCTACGAGTGCGCGCTGAATGGCTAACCCCCTTATTCATAAACGCGCTACAAAGTACTACAAACCTCAATTAGCTAATAATCTAGAATAATCGTTTGTCTTTATCTGTCATTTTGACTTATGTATTTGGGTCAATTTTTGAAGAGGGTGTTTTTTTCGACATTTGTATGGCAATTTTTTATTTTTGAAAAATCTGATTTATAATCATCGTTTTAGGAAGGGTTCTTAACAACAAAAAATATACTGTACGAGGCACCTCTGTACTTTTTATAGTTAGCAAGATATGGACGTTTAAAGATCGACATTTGTATGGCACTATTTAGCCATATGTAAGGCGCTTTTGACATGTATAAGGCATTTTTTCGACATTTTATGGCAGTATTAACATGTATATGCCACTATTTATTATTTTTGTTGCATTTTTAAGACCCTGACGACATTTGTATGGCACCTTATCGACATCTGTATGACACTATGTCGACATTTGTATGCCACAATCGACATTTTTACGGTCACAATTGCCGTATAAATGTCGCCATACAAATGTCGCGACATGTCGCCAGTAATATTTTTTAGCGATATTTCCTACACAATACAACCGATTCACTTATTTATTTTTCTATATATTTTAACACTATATTTGCAACTATTATTATAAAATAAACATTTTTATTTCAACTATGTACCAACGTATTAAGCGTCCATACAAATGTCATTGTAGTCGTACCAAAATATATCGAAATAGAGTCTTACCTGTTTTTAAATAAATTAAACTGTTTCCGCGTCCACATTCGAAGTCAATCGATGCCCAACTAACCGCACTATTGCGTCGTAAATTTAATCTAACCGTTATTCAATAGACAGAAGATTATAGGGGGTATATTTAAGTCATAACAAAACAGGTGCCGCGCGGGACAACGATAAAAAGGCTTCCCTTGTTTTATTAAATATCGCATTAATTTATCAATATGATTAAATCAATTCTCTAGGAAATATTCTTTATAAAAATACAAAGTTGTTTATAATACGTTGCCTACATCCAAAGTTATCATTTTTTTTATTGCGCTATGCCGCCACTGGGACACGCAAAAAAGCGGCAAATTTCGCCGTTTTTTGAACTTCAAATGCGATTTTGTCAGAAACAAATAATATTTTAGGTACAGTTGTGCATGACTTGTAAAGCATATAATACATTGAATAAAAATATATACATATCCAGTCTTTTAGTCCTATGGACTTCAAGTTTTAGCCGTGGGACAGCAAAAATGCCTATTTGAAAATTGACCCATTTGTAAGTAAGGGAGAAAACATAATTTAACTAAATCAGGCCCGTAAAGTTTTATGAATAAGGGGGTAAAACGCTGAATGGCTGAATAGGTAATGGATACTTTTTCATCTCTCCTATTCGGAAACTTCACCCTTCACAGGAAGTATTTTTTCACCACACCAGCTCGGAAAGGCTTACTTTGCACTTCAAAAACTGATAGCAAAGTTGCATTTTATTCACATGTGAGGCAAAATAGTCAAATGCAAATTTTGAGTTGTTTTCTTATGTTTGCTGGTAAAATTGACGTTTAAATGATGCTTTTGGATGATAAATATTTAATAACATTCATTTGTGAGTGATTCTCAAAATAGTGGCATCCTTAACCTGTCATCGAGTTTTTGAATTGAATGTATGTTTATTTGCTCTTTTTCATATGAAACAAAAATGTATCTAGATAAACTAAAACAATGTTTATCGAGGCCAAGTCATTATTTTTATTTAAATTTAATACTTATATTTATAAAAAATAAAGAGTAGCACTTTTTACTGTAACCTGTCTTGTCCAAAAGCATCGCTCTTCCAGTTTTAGTTCTTTAGATTTTATAAGCACCAATTTATGTAAATAAAACATCATGCTATATAATAACATAAACAATACCTTTTTAAATGTACTTTGCACAGGCCTTATATATATATTTTTTTTTTTTTCAACAATAATCACGCACGAAGTTTGTCCAAGGATATTTTCTCTGTTAACCTGTACCAACCTGTACATGCGCGGTATTGCATGTGACTCATACACAGAAAAAATTATTTAGATCCTAACTATGGCAAAATATTAGGTAAGTATCAAGCTAACCACCGTAGGGTACCATTGTGACCCAAGTGTCGTAGTTTCGTAGAGACAAGTGGTTAAAGGCAGACATCGGGGGTTTTGTAACGGAATGTTAATTTGGTATGGGGCCTAATGTAATAATATCATTTTAATATTGTATGAAGGTTTATTCATCTATGCTAAAAGTGAGACAAGGGAAAAAATAAAAATGAATGAATTTTTTACTGTAACCTGCTTAACTTTAACCTGTGTTCAATGTACATATAGGTTATAGTATGTCTTGAAAATAAATTCTTCATTTTCCGTTCCCTTTTGAAAATTTGGGGTACTTGAAGTGGTAAAACATATTTTTCATTATTAAAAGTAAAAAAAATACAAAAAAAAAGTTTTCATTATCTTTAACCTGTCGATGCCACTTTCTTGAGAATCACTCTTGTATTTGATTTTGTTTGATATTTTACATTTAATATTTGCTTTGGGTTGGTGTGGTGAAAAATTTTCTGTTTCACTCGGGGGCAAATTTTGTTTAACCCTCGTGCTTTGAAACCCTCGCAACGCTCAAGATTCCATTTTTCGAACCACTCGCAATATTAGCACGAGCGGTTAAACAACAACTTTTCCCCCTTGTAAAACAAATAACGATTTTTCTTTATACTTCTAGCAGCGGCTAACAGCCATTTCAGTTAAAAAGTCTATGTTACTTAGTTTCGGCATTTTCAGATCAAGTTTAGTATTATCGAAATTAAATGTCAATTGGTTTATTTTAAAAAAACATACTTACTACTTGTATTTGATATTTAAATGTATGAAATAAACATAAATATTCGTTAATAAATCAATATCAATGTTTAAAATATTATAATTACATTACATTAATTCATTCAAATTCACTTCTTTTAAGGCGCGTATCCCAATTTAAGATCGGATTGTCTATGGTTGTAGAAAATATAGTAAAAATGTTTTGTCAACGTATTTTTAGGGCACCCTGTAGAAATATATTACAGCGCTTTGTTCAAATATACCGGGTGTGGCCTGTAACACGAGCAAAGAATTAAAACATAGATTGTACTCCTCAAACTGTGACACTTTTGTTCAACAACTTTTAAAAATTATGAAGTATTTAGACTCCCTATTTTTCATACAAAATAATTATCTTCAATGGACGCCATCGCCACGCCATATCATTGTGATTGACGTTGCTTGTCACGCCTTAAACATAACAAAATTCGCAATACATGCGTCTTAGAATAAACTTTAAAGTGTAATAAAAATCAAACCACAAGTTATTTTTAATAGTCGCTGAACAAATGTTGGTCAGTATGAGGAGTACAGCCTACAGTTAAATTTTTTGCTCATGTTACAGGCCACACCCGGTATACATAGATACAATTATACGATATTGATACTAATTGCAGTTTAACAATTCCAATATCGGGACCTTGAATAGTTAATGGACAGAATCACGTAGTCGACCAAATATATCACCATTATGTGTTACCATATCACTATGCTACTATCTATCTACGTATCTATATATCTCTTAGGGCCTAGCTACACTTTGATTAGCGTTTAGTGTAAGTACATCCAGTGGCGTCTTCTTCTTCAGTCGGTCCCTCAATACTGAGGATCGTGACATCACATCCTTCTGTTGAAGACCAGGTTCCTCCATAGGGTTCTGTTCCCCGCCAAGCGCATGGCCTCGTGCAGTTTTAATAGCATAGGTGCCGTAATTTGAGCACACCATCTAGTAGGAGGAGGGCCCTGAGGTCTCGTGCCTTCAACGTCTTCAACTTTGTCATTATTACTCTTTATCATTGTTTATCCAGTGGCGTAATAGCTTAACAAATTAGTAATCGTTGGAAAATCAATAGACACAACATCCAACAAAAAAAGGAACCTCCAAATATCACCAGAGAACAATCAACGCCAGAATGACTATAGAACACAGGTTTCAAAGAAAAATAAAACCCAACCTATGCATTCACCATTACAAAGACCACAAAGTGTATCGGAGACAGTTCTAAAACCAGGAATATTAAATTATTTAGTAAATAAAAATCCAAACAACAAAGAAAAACAAGACATGAACTTATAGAATTAGTACCCTACCCCTCCTCTACACAGAAATTACTTAACAAAAATCAAGAATAGAAAAAACAAAATACATCTTCCAACACGGCTGGTCACCGGGGAAGATTATGACCAAAACCCTCCAAAGAACAAAGGAACACACCAAATACAGATTGCAACATACAAAGCCAGAACACTTTCGTTATATGATTGATTAATAGAAATAGAAGAATCAAGAAATGAAATCAAGTACGACATAACATGTATATCGGAAGTGCGAAGAATAGGAAAGTCAATACAAGAATACAAGAATCTCATAAGCACAAGACCGAATTAAATAGGCATCTTTGGAGGAGGCCTTCACCCAAACTGGGGTTCTTGCAGAAACAACAATAAATCATACCTACCTAAATATAAATACTAAATTACTAACATACTAGAAATTAAGATGTTTCCAAAAAGTTATATAATAAGTTACTAATTAACTAAATAACCTATACACTATTGTTTGATTTACTTTATTTTTTTTTTACATGCAAGAAATAATAAAAGCTTTTTTTTTTTATATATTTAACTCGCAGACAAAGCCGCGGGCGGAGGCTATTCTATTACTATAGTAACACAATGCAACAAAGAATTTACACATTTACTATTTTATCTTCGTGTCCGGAAAAATGTGTTAGCCATGAATTATGCATCAGGATACTGTAGACAACGAGCTGGCGTCGGAAAATGTTATGCTGTTTATAGAACAACATAAACACTACAAATACTATACTTCCGGGATCCCAGCGTCCAAATTAAATACTGAGCCCCAATATGGGCCCAGAACAGGCTTAACGAGTATAAATTACTTCCGATTAATCGATTTTAGACGAGTGTTCGTTAGGCGAGTCGCTCAAAAGTTTACATAATGGCCACGACCACTCTGTAAAGAGTGTAGCGAAGAAGAAGAATTGATTTTAAAGCCTCTTTACCGAACCAGTAACCCACCACAGTGGCCTCCATCGATGAGCAACTGCCAGTGGCCTGGTTAACTCTTACCGATACCAGTGGAGCAATTTCCACGTATGTCAGTTCTCTGCCTTCTCCTTTTGACAACCTTTTTCCTTTACTTGATCCATATACGATCTCCCTATCTTCTAAGTGGGATATACTAAAGAAGTGTTATTGCTCTAATTGTATATATTTTTCCGGGGCTAACTCTTAGACTATTGCTTCTTTTCCTTATTTAATAAAAGAACGCGTCCAAGTCGGAAGCAAAATGGACCGCAATCTTATTTTGTAACGTTTTTGATCTTTGTATTTTATCATTATTCATAGGAACACAATAATGCTTGCTTAATGGATAATATATGCTTTACGAGTATATTGCTTTTGAATTCGTGATTGACATTCGATTGACTGCACACCAACTGCAACGTCGGCGTGCAGTTCCCATACAAGTTGCAGTCGGGTTGCAGTCCGTCTGCACTGGCCCTTAGTCACGCCCTAGGTCGAGCTACTGACATTAAAATTGACCACTGACTTACAATCCCGTATGAAATCTTAAAGAGTTATTAAGTGTGTCGAGTTATTAAGGCCCACATTGTATAAAAATTATAGCAACGGCGGAATAGTATACATTTCAAAGGCAAAAGAAGCTTGCCGTGGCTATACAACGTCATTATATTTGTTAACATATGTTAATAAGGCGCCATAAGGCGTACCTAAATGATTAAAAAAAACCTGACAAAGGACCAAAAATCCTGATGGTGCCATGGGATATCCTGATGATACCCCTTCTTGAGGACCAAATACAAAAAAGAAAATAATTGTTCCTATAATGGTCAAACTTATACAATCAAAAATCAAAATCGTTCACCTACAACACCACACGAAGTAACCTAAGCATACTTAAGCGATGAAAAAAACAACATATAGGAAAACTAAGTATTTTCAAATATGCTCATAAAATAAGTTTTTCCTCATTTAAATTCTTCAGAGAAACGGATAACGATCTTCGCGATTGAAATATCGGAAATGTTATTACAGCAATAGTTGATGCAAGTTGGAAAATATTGGATTCCTGCCAGGATGCAGCGGTCTAGAATTCTCAGTAACAAGTCGGGGGCTGTGCAAATATACCAAGTATCTGTAGAACAGCTGTTCCACCGATAACCGTTAAGGGGCCCACTGATTAACAGTCCCCCGGACGGTATCGGCGTGTCAGTTAGAACAAAATTTTGACAGTTCCGAACAACTGACAGGCCGATACCGCCCGGCGGACTGTTAATCAGTGGGCCCCTTTACACTCGAAGATGAGATTCGAAGTCCGGACATCACCCTAAGAACTCTAACATTTCCTGGGTAACTTCTATGAAATCATGACGAATAAATAACGCTTGCACTGCGTGTGTGCTATCAAAATCGTTGCAGACTTAACTTGGTCTAATTCTACCTATGCGGGCCGATTTTTGTTTTGTTCGTCAGATTAAGATGAAATTTAGTGCATAGATGAGAGCTCCCTATTCTGTACAATATAAGCCCAATTTCACCGTATATATGACACCTACTGATTATGACTACATAAAAGTATGGTGTTTTCGTAACTTAAAGGGAAAATTTTCATTCTTTTTTTTGGGACCTTTTTTAATTTCGTATTTATCCCGCCCAAAAAGAAGAGTTCTCCAAACTAGCCAAATTTTATTCCATCTAACGAAAAAAAAATCGCCGATAAAATAAAATTAGGCTCATATAAAAAATAAGTAAGTACGATTCCCACCGAACGGGCGGAGTCGGCGCGCATTTCACATGTGTAGTTGGTTGGATCCTCGCGGACGCGACCTCCTCCCGACGGACGCCATCGCTTCTGCCATACATAATGTATAGGCACACTGAAAATGACACCACTCCAGCCTGTCGGTGGGAATCATACAATACTGTACATTTTCTTTAAATGTTTCACGAGACCGTTGCCGATATAACTAAAAATCAAAATATCTCATAACTTTCACATTATTTCTTTGATATTATAGAATAGTATTTAGGTAGAGATAATGGTTGATCAGATTAGCTAAATTAAGTTCGAAAATATACATAAACAACCAAAGATACCGAAATTGAATACCGGTTAATTTGTATGAAAAATATACCGGTATTCGGTCCCCATGATTTGTGCCGAGAGGTACTATAATATTATGTACATAATGCGTAGTTCGCGTGGATCCTATTATTTCCAGTGCGGTCTCGTTAAAAGCGATAGAGCGGTACATTATTGCAAACAGACCCGGTCAGGGGATGAAGGCAGTTAGCCTCAATTCCCTTCTATTGTCCGACCTGTGTGCCGGTTAATGTATCTATTTAGTACCTACAGTAAGCCGTTTTTTCTATAGTGTGTACAGATGTAATGCATAAGTTTCCATCGCATTTTCACGGTAACTTATGAACGTGTCTTGCTATTTCAGTCTTGGTACAAAAAATACTATACTTGAGTAGTTTACTCATTAGGGAGAGTCAAGGCTATTTCATCTGTCCAATTTCTTGGTCCAATGTACATTGCGTCTCACATTCTGCTTAATGAGAGAGTGAGACGCAATGTACATTGAACCAAGAAATTGGAAAGGTAGAATACCACTCTAAGCGATCACTAAATCGAAACTACTAAATTATTCAGAGGTTCGATTAAAGCTCACAGTTCTATGTAGCGTACGGCGTTCCCTGCGGGCTTTCTACCGTATTAGAGCCGTTGAAGATCGTCTTTGACTTTCTTTATCCCTCTCTACAGAAAGTTTCCTAAAATGGAATACCGTAAAATGGGGTGAGTTGGGTGAAATTTGACTTTCAAACCTCGATAAAATTTTATTTTTACATGTGAAAACTGAATGGTGTATATAATAAGTGGTTCGGACGTTTGTATTTTATTTTGGGTAGTAGTTCCATTTCATAACTTTGACGATAAAGAGGAAAACCCACCTCACCCTGTAGTGCCTCGTATTTGGGGTGAGAGGGTTTTTCAGACAAAGGTGATTTTGGAAGAATGTTGGATCGATTTTTTTTATTATAAATATTACTATAGCTCCATTTTAAATTGGAATACATTATTTTTGTAGCAGTAGCTTTAAAAACCCACCTCACCCCCCTCTCAATCCTTCTCTCCCCATTCATAACCCATAGCTCCCCGCGAAACCTACTCACCCCGTTTTACGGTATATACAATTATTGTATCTTACGGCCTAAAAGAGTTATTAGTTGTTATTACTTATAAATCTTTTAGGGTGTTTAGCTGGCGCGGTTGCACGGAGCGGGTGAGCGGGTTAACACATTAACTGCCAAGAACACAAATATGTGTGTTCATTTTGTACTGGTAACAGGCGCCCGGCACCGAAAGGGTTAACGAAAATTGTATGAGCAACACGTACGCGGACGCGTGCGACGGATTTTACCTACAATATGGCACCCGCATTCGTGCGACCGCTCTCCGTGCACCGTACCTACCCTATTAAAATAAATAAATAAATAGCAGACGCCCTACAATATAGACTTTATATTATGTATTTCCTTACCTCTTGCGTCGAGTGACGGTCCCTATGAGAGCTCTTCTTTGGTTGGGCTTACCTACTAAAAAAAAAACAACGGGTTTCACTCTGGGAGTGCCGACAGAAGTGAAAACTCAATGACTAGTTCAAAATGTCTGCAGCACTATGTATAATTGACCCATCCTCCTTTCTATTGAAAAACTTTAGTTCCGAAATTGCTGGTCAGTGAGCTTGTTTAAGTTTGTTTGTAGCGTTAATTGTTTAAAATTCGAATAGAAATTAAAGTTACCTTGCAGACCTCGCATCTAAATATATTTTTCATCACACTTGCTCGGAAAAGATGTATTTACACGTAGGGCTTGCGGGCGGGAAATTGAATTTTTCGCCCTAGGGCGGAAAAAATCTTTTCCGAGCAAGTGTGATGAAAAACACTTATTTACACGTAGGGCTTGCGGGCGGGAAATTGAAATTTTCGCCCTAGGGCGGAAAAGTGTTTTATACAGAAGTTTGTTTTTATTAATTCTCCTTTTTTTCCTTACAAGTGTGATGAAAAACATTGTGTGTGCCACGGGCGGTAAAGAAATTCCGAACTCGTGAACATTTTAAGCCCTCGCTTCGCGTCGGGCTTAAAATTGACACTCGTTCGTAATTTCTTATTTCCCGCCCTTAATACACAATGTACTATTTCATCACACTTGCTCGGAAAAGATGTATTTACACGTAGGGCTTGCGGGCGGGAAATTGAATTTTTCGCCCTAGGGCGGAAAAAATCTTTTCCGAGCAAGTGTGATGAAAAACACTTATTTACACGTAGGGCTTGCGGGCGGAAAATTGAAATTTTCGCCCTAGGGCGGAAAAGTGTTTTATACAGAAGTTTGTTTTTATTAATTCTCCTTTTTTTCCTTACAAGTGTGATGAAAAACATTGTGTGTGCCACGGGCGGTAAAGAAATTCCGAACTCGTGAACATTTTAAGCCCTCGCTTCGCGTCGGGCTTAAAATTGACACTCGTTCGTAATTTCTTATTTCCCGCCCTTAATACACAATGTACTATTTCATCACACTTGCTCGGAAAAGATGTATTTACACGTAGGGCTTGCGGGCGGGAAATTGAAATTTTCGCCCTAGGGCGGAAAAAATCTTTTCCGAGCAAGTGTGATGAAAAACACTTATTTACACGTAGGGCTTGCGGGCGGGAAATTGAAATTTTCGCCCTAGGGCGGAAAAGTGTTTTATACAGAAGTTTGTTTTTATTAATTCTCCTTTTTTTCCTTACAAGTGTGATGAAAAACATTGTGTGTGCCACGGGCGGTAAAGAAATTCCGAACTCGTGAACATTTTAAGCCCTCGCTTCGCGTCGGGCTTAAAATTGACACTCGTTCGTAATTTCTTATTTCCCGCCCTTAATACACAATGTACTATTTTGAGTTTTATTCGCCAGTACTAGAGTTCACTTTTATTAGCGATTTCATCAAGATGTAGCTTTATTGAATTATATTTGAGTGATATAAAGTTAGAATGTAACTGTGAGATCCTCGTATTTCAACCCGTACAAGATTAGAACCTTTTTCATGTAATGTCATTGAGTTTTTCTTTATTGATTTAAATGCCATCTAAATGAGTGGCCTTCTAAACCTTACGGTCACGTGATCGCGTTACGCTGTCTCGAGTTTATCATTTTTTCCTCACCTCAAAAAGTGCCCAGCGCCGCTAAAGAAGTGTTCACTTCAAAAAGAAATGTTTTAACTTTGTATCATATTTTATTACATACAAAATTATATAAGTAAATTAATGTGATAAACTTCCAAAACATGTCTACACATATTTGACGTGACATCTACTGCTTATAAAAATTTACTTTCATAGGGACTATCGTCCGACGCGAGAAGTATTACACTTGTAGTATGTACTAGTAGGTTTCCACATTCGAAATACCTTGCCTTATACGTTCGAATGACATAATATAGTAACGGAAGTCCACATTAATATTCATGATAAGATGCCCGTCGCCATAAGAGCGATTTCACACTGTCCAATCAGATATCGGATACAGAATAACGATATACAGTTGAAATTAAATGAAAATTAGACATGTTTCCGTGATTTCCATCGAGCCAACTTTAACTTAGTGAAGTTTTGGTTGAGGCTAGGCTGCCCTTGCTCTGAAAATTTTTCATGGTATTTTCCATTGTATAAAAGGGTATCAATTCAATATAAAAACTATGAACTACTTCCGAACGATGGCGCCACCTTTGGCATATACTCGAGTAGATGGCGACACTTTTTGATGTTTAACAAATTTAACACATATCAGTGAAATAACCAGGATCCAAATCAAAAGGCGTTCTAAAAGTTTTAAAACTGTGTCGAAAGATAAATAAATAAACAAATCTTTATTGTTCAAAAACATACATGCTATATATGAAGTTGGAGCCCTGGAGACTGCGTTAGTTTACACAGTGTTGCACAGCTCCAGTGGTTGCCCGTGTTACATAATCAGTTAGAATTTGAAAGAACACAGATGGCAGTAAATTTACTGTGACTTGAAAATTTACTTTGACAATACGCTCTATACTAAATTCTCTTTGGCCCCACGTTTAGCTCTAGCCCTATTTTGCTTTAACCAACGGACTTATGACGAATATTTTTAGAAGATCCCGGATTTAAGGCTAAATCGGTCATTCGAGCGAGAAACCGCTTTATTTTCAAGGAATATTATTCGACGAATTGGCTATTGATTTTCATAATTATGTTTGTGTACGAGTATGCCATTAAACTCTTCTTCCATTTTTATAAAAAATAACTTTAGTGATTCGGTAAGGGGCTATTCATAAATTACGTCATTTCAAATTAGGGGGGGGGGGTCTGGACATCGGATGACGGTAGCATGAAGTAGGAGGAAATGGGGTCATTTGAAGCATGATTTTTGGATGATTATAGGGGGGGGGGGGTCAAAAATCGTCAAAAATCGATGACGTAATTTATGGACAGCCCCTAAGCTGAAATAATTCTTAAAAACTGTAAAAAGCATTTCAGTTAACGAACCGTTGTTATGCCCCCAGTCCACCATAAGTCATTATTCTACTAAGACCAAAGTGAAGTAGTGCCATTACAAACCTCATAGTTATTTTCATTAGACATTAATGATACAGATTTAGCTTGGTCTGACTATAGAATTCAAACTAAATAGAAGACTACTTTGTCAGAAGAAAAAAAGGACTTCTATATTTGTATGGCAGTAAACAAAACATTCATAAATTAATACATCGATAATGTGTGAAATCATTGGAACATTAACAACCTAAACCACTGTTTTTCCTCAATAAAACAACCTAAGCAAACCATAACTGGCGTGTTCCTTCCAAAATTGCATCATTTGCATCCATTTTTAATCTTATCCACCTGTAATAAGGTTGTAAATCCCCCAATCTCCACCAGATTTGGCGCCCTCATACCAAATTGTATTAGCCGAGGTAAATGTCATTATAACTGGATATTATTCCACTGTTACTGTCCTTTTGATTTCCCAATGGAAAACTTGGCATTGTCTGCACGTAGCGCAAACTTATCTTTGCAATTACCCGCGTCGCTGCTTTCCAAGAATATATTTCCTATTACTACTAGTTCCAATTTTCGCCACTGCACTACGTAAGTTTGTCGATTGGCAAAGTTATATTTCCTGGTGGTAGCGGCGTTGCTGGCGCGATTTTGAGGTATTTTTGTATGGGATATCCGTATATGAGTTAGTGCTATATTTGCCCGAGTGCATGGTTAACTTTGCTATGTTTTATTGAAGTAAGAGATTATGCGATTCTCAGGTGCTTGTTATCCCGAGAGTTTTTTTGTTTAATTTGGTAACAATGGCAACTAATATACGTCGTACTTTGTTACTAGCTAGTAACAAAAGTTTTCTAAACAATACACTAAAGAGAAACATAGTACACATAGAACAGAATAAATAAGTAATAGTATTTCATACAGAACGGACATGATGAGGCTACACGAAGACGACATAATTAAGGGTGGTTGTCGCTAGACCGGGCTGGAGCTTCCGGTGCTTCGTTTTCTATGGAAAACACCACGTGATCACACAGAAAATTATGTGTCGGACGCCTCGGCTCGGGCCCGGGCCGGTTTAGCGTGAGTCATCGTTTGCCCAAACCCGCGGCAACGCGGCTTTTTTAGCAACGCGATGACGGACGAAGTTAGGTTCCCTACGGTAAATTTAATATTTTTTCACCACACCAGCTCGGAAAGGCTTACTTTGCACTTCAAAAACTGATAGCAAAGTTGCATTTTATTCACATCTGAGGCAAAGTAATCAAATGCTAATTTTGAGTTGTTTTCTTATGTTTGCTGGTAGAATTGACTTTTAAATGATGATTTTGGATGATAAATATTTAATAACATTCATTTGGATTTAATTTTTTTTGATATTTTACATTTAATATTTGCTTCGGGTTGGTGTACCTAATGAAAAATTTTGTGTTTCACTCGGGGGCAAATTTTGTTTAACCCCCGTGCTTTGAAACCCTTGCAACGCACAAGATTCCATTTTACGAACCACTCGCTACGCTCATGGTACAATTTTGGAATCTTTCGCTTGCTCGGGTATCAATATTAGCACGAGTGGTTAAACAACAACTTTGCCCCCTTGTAAAACAAATAACTGTTAGCAACCCAAATTTTCAATGAATTGATAGCGGGGTTTGATTATTATTAACACGTTCCCTGTCCGGGTGCCCCCAATCTGCCGGGTGCCCCAAGAAGCTTTTTTTCAGGAGTCCGTGCTTCCACTACGGGTTCACAACTTCAAACTGGCAGCACACTTGGACGTGTGACTTTGTCATATCATTTTGTATGGGGACAGTGAACGTGTTAATTTTACCAACAATGGACCCAAACATTGAGCCATGCGCCAGCAACGGCGCTTACCAAAAAACCACCAAACCGGCGGCGACCGGTCCGACGGGTAGCGCCGTTACGCCATAAGTCACATACCTGAAACAATAACAGATGTTACTTTATACATGTTACGATTGATTGAGGAGATTATTAAAGCTAAAGGCCAAACGTACACTAAAACGCAGGCGACGCAGTCCCACGCAGCGCAGAGCAGAGCTGATTTTGTAAAGTATGCAACGTCCTTTAACTACGCACGGTGCGGGGCAAGAACATTCCATGCTTTACAAAATCTGCTCTGCCCTGCGCTGCGCGGAACTACGTCGCCTGCGTCTCAGCACATGATTTACTTAATATGATTTATTTATTTCACAATAATAATAACCCGTTGGTTTATAACAGTAACAAATAATAATAAAAGGTATAATCACAGGTTATTAAGGTATGCTTAAAATCGCTTATGTTTTGCAGCGTAGTACGCTTAGCCAAAATCATAACCCTCCTTTTGCGTTGCCGTAGTCGGGTAAAAAGGGCGACGTTCAAACTTCTTTTTAAGGGGCCCACTGATTAACAGTCCGCCGGACGGTATCGGCCTGTCAGTTAGAACAAAATTTTGACAGTTCCGAACAACTGACAGGCCGATACCGTCCGGCGGACTGTTAATCAGTGGGCCCCTTAGCCACATATTTTTGCAAATAATTTATTGTTTGTTTGGCTTTGTTTAGGAGGGGGTGTAAACTGTAAAGGCAGAAGTAGAATGAAGCAAAAGATACGCGAGTCGACGAACCTTGCGACGGATAAAATGGCCGCAGCGTTTTAACGATTTTCATTGACTTTACGTATCTTCTGCAAGCAAAAACTGTTTGTTAATATCGCTATTTACATATCTTCTGCAAGCAAAGGATTTGATCCCCAAAAGAATTGTCAAACATATCACAGTAAGCCAGAGCGAACCCAGCCGTGTGCCTTTGTTAGTTTAGTACAACGTGCACAAAAGGCAATCATGGCAGGTGATAGCTGTGACATACATTGCAGTGCTTATGACAATGCACTGTACCTCGAGTTTTGAATGTAATATTTCTAGAGTCTGGCTACCCAAAAAATGTTGACAGATATTTCGTTGTTGTATCACCAATTGTCATTGATTTAAGAAAAAGCTAAAAGTCAGTTGTCAATTTATGTCATACATTCAAATTGTTTGCGGTTTATAAAGGGGTTTATTTTAAATAATATTTATAATGTCTATACTGAGTGAGGTTCGCAAACTATTATTTATGTAGCGTTGTATAACGAAAAACTGCAATGTTTACAACTCCTAAACAAATGTAAACAAATTAGTAGGTTGGTGCTCTATAAATATTTTGATACTTAGTATTTAGCATATTTGGCATAGTACTTTTGTATTATTTTTGGTGATGGGTTAATATTACGGTATTATCGAGCTAGATCTTATTTACACTACATTTCATTTTTCGCCTTGTTACAATGGTATATGGTGGAAAGTGTTAACATATGTGTTTATCGTTGACTGTACTTTACATAGTGGTAGAAATTATGTGAGCTGACTTTGAGTGCACGTCAACGTATATTTAACTTATATCCTTAGGTACCTTACGTGTGCATAGAAAATCAAAAATATTTTCTAGTATCAAAACGATAATTCCTACTACACAAAGTGCGACCAGCCCAACATTTTTTGAATTTCCCGCCAAACATTTGGGTAAAATTTCAGTAGCCAGACTCTACTCGCACTACTTTCTTTGCATTAAAATTTCTAGCAACGAAAACTAGTGCCAGACATAGATATATGTTATGTAGATTAGGTTATATTACGAATGTTGATGTCAAATAATTCAGAATGTCGTATT